>NC_090936.1:1173457544-1173775356 GCF_040938575.1 Ambystoma mexicanum
GCAGCGCCAGTTCCCCCCTCACTTTCGGGAACGGGTGCCTGAGGGTCCTTTTCTTTTTCTTTTTTTTTTAAACAGAAGGCTGCAGGGGTGTCCCCCCGCAGCCCCCGCTCACTATACCATGAAGTGTAGTGAGCGGGGTGATGCGCCAGACACCCCCGCAGCACCTGTTTTTTTTTTTTTGTTTACAATGCTACCACCAAAGATTCGAAATTTTGGTGTTCGAACCTTTGGTGGTAGCATTTTTAGAACTTTTGGTCAGTCATATCGGCCTATACCATATGTTGAGGCTCCTGATTTTAGATCATCCATCATTCTCACTGCTAGTTAATGACCATCTTTCTGCCAATGAAAGTGGAAAATTTAGACCATGCCTAACTGTCCAATTTACAAAACCAGGATGGAAGTAGCGTCTCCTTGCGTTGTTCCTTCCGCCACTCGCTGTCATGTGTGATGGTGCCGGCTTATTGCCAAGAGCGCTATTTTATTTCAAGGAACTGATTTTTTTAGAGGTAGATTACACCATAAAGCACCATTCTGTTTCATGCTGACTACTTTTATCCTTTCCCCTTTCCGCAGCTACACATCCTTTCGAGCCTAGTTGACACCATCAGGAGCTGGACTCCGTTCTCATTGGACCGGCAGAAAGATGAGACGCTCCACAAATTGGTAAGGTTGCAAGCCACGATTAGTGCCTTCTCTCTGGGTTCTGTGTTAACTGCATGCAGTGGATTATGGGACATAGGCACTTTGCAGGGATAGCCCTGAATCCTGAGTGACGACACTTTAAGATAATGTGGAGTGTTCTTCTTCTATAGTGCACACACGCCTCCGGGACTGTGGTGACTATATCACCAGAACACCACTCCTTGCTCTGGGCTTTCCTTTTACAAATCTTTGGTTTTGGCTAGGTCCAATGTGTTCAATTAAAGGTAATCAAGACTTCAACTCCCAGAATGCCTTTGTTCGACAGTTAACAGGGCAGGACTACATGTGGCGGGTGTCCTGGCGACATGGTACCCTCTGGTCGCCCTAATCAGCATGTCTCGGAAATATAGAGCGGCCAGGCCCCGGCTCCAAATGTCTTGTTTTATGTTGGACGTTGTATTATAGTAGAAACAGTCCCTGAGTCGTTTTTGGAGTACCCTGGGTTTTCTCTGTAGGAGCGGGGGTCTTATTAGCTCTGCAATGAACACCCACAATGGACTGCCGTCAGTTCTTCTTTTGCAGAAGGGTGATATGTGTGATAATGTCCACTGCTGGGGCTTTAGAATGTGTCCGGGGGTAACTCTGGGGACCAGACCCCACCACCTGCTTCATATGGGTCATCAAATACGGTGGACTAAGACCTTCAAAGGAGGTGTCATATGTGGCGTGAAGACCGCTGAACACATCTCACAGGTGCTGATTGGTTGAACTGGCTGCCAGTCAAGCAGCATTGACTTTATGACCTTGTGCCTGGCCCATAACGCAGTCCACCGTGCCGCGCCAAACTGCACCAACAAAGTCTTCTCCCTCTGCCAGCTCTCCAGACACCAAAGGGTGGGCACTCCAAATGTATTGGCTTACTGATGGCTAAAGCTCAAAAGCTTTGTTGGTTGAAAGGGTTTCTTAGGGATTGTGCAACTCAAAACAGACTCCGAATGGCAAAGCAAGTCTTCTTTGCCCCCAAAAAAGTATCTTTGAACAATCGCTTCGGGTCTATCCCTGCATCAGACACAGCCTTTGGAAATGGGCCTCTGCGATGACTCAAGCCAGGTGGGTGAGGGGCCTCTCTCATAGGCTACTGATGGCAGCTTCACGGAGGTGTTTGAGCCACTCACATTGCAGTTACAGACTCTGCGGCGTCTGATAAAGGTGAGGTAGGACTGGAGGTTTTTAGGTGCCTTTCCTAGCATGGGTTCCCCTCCCTGTTTTAGGATCCTGAGCCTGATAGCCACATAATCTACCTGTTATCTTCACTGGCACGATGCTGGCTGCAGGCTGAGGGCCTAGCTAGCACCTAGCCTGGCGTTTGGCGCACACCATCTTCAGGCTGTCCTCCTCGACACTCGGTCACATCCTTATTCCTCCTCCCCATCCTAAGACACTATTTAGGCTTGCATGAACGTGCACCCTCCCTGGCGCTTTCCCTATGCTTCCAAGGAAAATGTAAGCCTCTCTCTTTCCACCTTCATTCCTCTCCTTGGACCTTCCCCACCTCCTCCTCAGCTCTTCGCTATACCTGCTTCTCCCCTTTCTCCTGCACCTTTTTCATCTCCAACCTCCCCTGCTTCCCCCACCTCCTCCTCAGCTCTTAGCTATACCCCTTTCTCCTACACCTTTTTCATCTCCAACCTCCCTGCTTCCCCCACCTCCTCCTCAGCTCTTAGCTATACCCACTTCTCCTGCACCTTTATCATCTCCAACCTCCGCTGCTTCCCCACCTCCTCCTCGGCTCTTAGCTATACCCATTTCTCCTGCACCTTTATCATCTCCAACCTCCGCTGCTTCCCCACCTCCTCCTCAGCTCTTAGCTATACCCACTTCTCCTGCACCTTTATCATCTCCAACCTCCGCTGCTTCCCCACCTCCTCCTCAGCTCTTAGCTATACCCACTTCTCCTGCACCTTTATCATCTCCAACCTCCCCTCCTTCCCCACCTCCTCCTCAGCTCTGTGCTATACCCGCTTCTCCTGCACCTTTATCATTTCCAACCTCCCCTGCTTCCCCACCTCCTCCTCAGCTCTTGGCTATACCCACTTCTCCTGCACCTTTATCATCTCCAACCTCTCCTCCTTCCCCACCTCCTCCTCAGCTCTGTGCTATACCCGCTTCTCCTGCACCTTTATAATTTCCAACCTCCCCTGCTTCCCCACCTCCTCCTCAGATCTTCGCTATACCCGCTTCTCATGCACCTTTATCATCTCCAACCTCCCCTGCTTCCCCACCTCCTCCTCAGCTCTGTGCTATACCCGCTTCTCCTGCACCTTTATCATCTCCAACCTCCCCTGCTTCCCCACCTCCTCCTCAGATCTTCGCTATACCTGCTTCTCCTACTCCCTTATCATCTCCAACCTCCCCTGCTTCCCCACCTCCTCCTCAGCTCTTAGCTATACCCGCTTCTCCTGCACCTTTATCATCTCCAACCTCCGCTGCTTCCCCACCTCCTCCTCGACTCTTAGCTATACCCACTTCTCCTGCTCCTTTATCATCTCCAACCTCCTCGGCTCTTAGCTATACCCGCTTCTCCTGCACCTTTTTCATCTCCAACCTCTCCTGCTTCCCCACCTCCTCCTCGGCTCTTAGCTATACCCGCTTCTCCTGCACCTTTATCATCTCCAACCTCCCCTGCTTCCCCACCTCCTCCTCGGCTCTTAGCTATACCCGCTTCTCCTGCACCTTTATCATCTCCAACCTCCTCTGCTTCCCCACCTCCTACTCAGCTCTTCGCTATACCCGCTTCTCCTGCACCTTTATCATCTCAAACCTCCTCTGCTTCCCCACCTCCTACTCAGCTCTTCGCTATACCCGCTTCTCCTGCACCTTTATCATCTCAAACCTCCCCTGCTTCCCCACCTCCTCCTGCACCTTTATGTCCTCCAATCTCTCCTTCTTTGCTACCTCTTGCACTTTCACATCCTCCAACCTATCCTGTTTCATGACACCCTCTTCCTGCACCTTCACCTCCGCCAACCTCTCCTGCTGCTCCATCTCCTCTGGCACCTTCAAATCCTCGAAACTATCCTGCTTCGCCACCTCCTCCTTACACCCCTGCTCCCTCTGCTATTCTGCTACACATCACTGTGCTACTAAAATCTCCCACATGACTACTCCAGTTGCTCCCTCTTTTATACATCTGTATTCCTACCCCATTGGTCGTCTCTTCCCAATACGATGCACCCAGATCTGATCATTGTTATGTTATGTTATGTTAAAAACACTTGTTGAGCGCACGTCCACCACAAGGGCACCTTGCTGCTAGGAGTGTAAACCGTAGAGAGACGCTAATTGTTCTCATTCAGGGATCGGCACAGGAGTGTCATGCGGTCAGGTGTGTTTGATTTCTTTTCCTGTTCCCACCGTGAACCGTGCCTTTAAATGGCTGGCCCACCATGTTTGTCTTCGGGTAAGCTTTCTAAAGCAAGGTTCACTGTCTAAAACCTGCCTGTTGAAGGTTGCATCCAAAAAGGACTGCTTTTTTAGGCCGATTTCGTACTGAATTCAACAGGCGGGCTAATGGCTATTTTGTGGGTGACCACTCCCATCCCCACCTTCTCACTACCTACACCCAAAACATCCTTTCGCTAACACCACCCCTCCTTTCCCCAGCCCAAAAATTGTGCACCCTCCCACTCCTCGCATAAACAAACACACACTTACCTTCTCTCTGCGCCGGCATGTTCCCCTCTTCTGGGACGCTGTGAGACAGAGCCTGTCGGCGACAACCCTTCTTGCTCACTTGTTGATCTGTTTGCTCCTAAAACGGTCCAATACCTGTTCTCATCTCTCTGGGCTCTTTATTCTCTCTCTCTGCTGGACTCTTCCCTGCCTCCTTCAAATCTGCAACTGCCCTACGCCTTTTGAAGAAACCCTTTTCTGACCCAAATATCCTGTCATACTATCTCAGTTTCCCTCCTTCACCATTATTCAAAGGTCCTTGTGTGGGTCGTCTTCAGCCAGATTACTAAGTACCTTGAGCATATTGGCCTTGGAGATCCACTTCAATCTGACTGCCGTAATAAACACTCTACCGAGACTGCACGCATGCATGTCTCCAACTGTCTCTCTGATGCTCACCACTCCAAACTCTTTTATACTCATCCTTTTAGGCCTTTGTCATTTTTGGCACTGTCAACCACTCCTCTCTCCGCCTCACTCTCCTGAGCTTGGTTTTCTCTTGCCTGTGTTGTCTTCTATATGGTAGGCCACTCCCCCTGTGGGCGTCGCTGAAAGATCCGTCCTTGGACCTCTGCTCTTTACCCTTCATACCTCTGCTCTAGGAAGACTTTTCTCATCCTTTGGCTTTCACCGTCACTTTCTGCTGACAAGACTCTAATATTCACCGTCACCTTCCTGCTGACAAGACTCTAATATTTTTCTCCTTTCCTCCTTTTGCCCCTGGCCATCTCAGAACTGGTGACCAACTATTTCACTGCAATCTTTCAATGGCTCTCCACTGCCTCACGTTGACCTCTACAAAAATGGAAGTCATGTTTCTGTATGCTTCCAATGCCATCTCTACCCTCCCCTCTCTTATCCCCTTCCCGCCTGAACTTCTTGCTCCCTCACCCAAGGCTCACAACCATGGGGTCCTCTTTCATGGAGACCGCCAACTGCAACAGTTCATCACTGCCTCTGCTGCTCACGTTAACCTTCTCTCAACATGGTGAAGATGTCTCCCATTTTCCACTAGCCACTCTACGAAAACTCTGTGCTCTAGAAATGTGACTACTGCTTGTGCCTACTCCGTGGCCTTCCTCTCTACTCCGTCCTCCATCTAGGCAAAGTCCTCAATTTCACTAATTGAACTATATACAACCTACCCACTGACACATCCTGGTTGGCTCTCAATACACATCACTCCCTTTTCAAGTCCCTTCTTCTAATCAACAAGGCTATCAATGGTCTTGCTCTTCAGTACCTGTCTGTCTGGTATCTCTGTCCATAGAGGATGTAGCCTGTGCCATGCCGCTAAGTGGCATATTGATGGAACACGTGAACACTGCTCCTACCCTCCACATTCAGGGGCACTAAATGACCCCTAAAACAGGGGTCTGAAACCTGTGGCTCCCTGGGTGTTTCGGACTACAATTTCCATGATATCCGTCTGCTGACTATGCTGGTTAGGGATGATATGCGTCGTAGTCAACAACATCTGCAGAGCCAAAGGTTGCAGACCTCTGCCCTAAAATGAAGTAATGTGCAAGTCTGTGGCTTGTTAAATACATATTTTTATTGAAGTTATGTACAGGTCAGAAGCGGGCTGTTTTTGGCAGCAGCGTTCAGTATGGCTCTGCCAGGCTAAGACGGCAGTAGCAGGAGCGTCTGCAAGCACCTGCTTGAGAGTGTCCGTGCCAGCTCTAGAGGGGGACTGGAAGGCATCGGGGGTCGCAGAGCCTCTTGAAGAGATGGCTCTTGGGGCTTTGGTTTAATGCATCCAGGCTATACCCCCGAATGTCTTCTTCCTGAACCGCTCCGGTGTGATGGTCTTGGCCTTGGTGGGTCTTCGCAGAATTTGTTGATTTTATTCGCCAGTTCTATCCCAAAGCTCATAATCATTACATTTATAAAGATGCTGAGGGCAAAAGCAATCTTTGAATTAAGCAATACAAGCTTCTGGAGCCGGATGTAGCTTGTGGTAACTGCCTGTCGCCCGTGGGTAATGTGGCAGCGAAGCTGGCATCAGACACAGGGAAAGGACAAGAGCCATGGGGACTGTGGCAGACGGGGTGAGGGCGGGTGGGGGGCAAAATAAATGGGAAGGGGCCAGTGACGAGGTGAAGGTAAACCCAGAGCAACGGCGGAGGCAGACAAAAAAAACATGATGCCCCCAGAAGTGGCACGGTAGGCAGGAATGGTACGTAGACTTATCATGGGGTGTGATGTCCACAGTCCTAGCCTCCTGGTTGGCTGCTGCCTCCTTCTCGGTACTCATTGTCCAAAGTGTAGGCTTGGATCCAGGGTTCGACTGGCCTATAGGGAACTCTGGAGATTTCCCGATAGGCCTCTACACCCGGGGCGGGGCTGGACTGGCCTATAGGGAACTCTGGAGATTTCCCAGTAGGCCCCTGCACCCGGGGCAGGGCTGGACTGGCCTATAGGGAACTCTGGAGATTTCCCAGTAGGCCTCTGCACCCGGGGCAGGGCTGGACTGGCCTATAGGGAACTCTGGAGATTTCCCGATAGGCCTCTGCACCCGGGGCAGGGCTGCACTGGCCTATAGGGAACTCTGGAGATTTCCCGATAGGTCTCTGCACCCGAGGCAGGGCTGCACTGGCCTATAGGGAACTCTGGAGATTTCCCCGTAGGCCTATGCACCCGGGGCAGGGCTCGACTGGCCTATAGGGTACTCTGGAGATTTCCCCGTAGGCTTCTGCAGTCTGCACCCTGGGCCTCTTTTGTGCAGTGCTTTCCAATGTTCCCATAGGAAAAGGGCTGGGTCTGCTGAAAATGTGTAATATGGGCCACTTTGAACATGACTAACGGGGCTTTTGTTGGTTCCCAGTGCACCCCTGCTTGGATCAGGGCCACCTGTGTTTGGGTGAAGTATTAAACGCAGAGGCCTGGTTAGGTTTTGAGGCGCTTGTAGGGAAGCAGAGGGAATCACCTGGCAGGCCCCACTGTGTGTCAAGTTATGCCATAGTCACTGTTGGCAGCCATGCCTCCAATATTCGCTAGTCTTTGGAGCAAGGGGTGGGTGATGGCCAGCTGTGTTTTAGTTTTTAACTTTCCCCCAGTGGAGTAACTTTGCCGAACATGTTGTGGTGGCAATGCCATCTAAAGAAAGGGGCCCTGCCAAACGAGGGGGGGGGGGCAGAATGGTGTGCCCATGCTTCCCTGGGGTGCCTCTAACCTTTCCTCCTTTCTTCCTCCCCGTGTAGGATGTGGGATTTCGCCTGGACTCTCTCTGCACCATCCTGCGACAGGAAGTGCTGCTGCAGGAGGACGTGGAGCTCCTCGAGCTGCTCGACCCCGGCGTCCTGTCTGCGGGGCAGCCCGAGCCGCCGGAGGCCCGGCGCCACCTTCCGACGCTGCGCTCCCTAGCAACTCCCAATGTTTGGTAACTTCCAGCGAGCAACCTTTCCCTGCTGGTGCCTCTGGGATAGGACTGTTGTGGTCTCACAATAACTGTAATTTGCTCCATACCGGTGTGCCACCTGCTGTCTCTTTTTCCTATCGAAGGTAGACATTTGTAAGCGACAACGTCATCTCAGTCGTGCTAAGTCAGGGGTCTGCAATGATTGGCTCTCCATCCGTCTTGGACTACAACTCCCATGGGCCCTTCCAGCATAGTTAATGAAGAGGGCTCATGGGAGTCGTAGTCCAAACCGCCGGCTCTCTAGCCGTTTTGGACTACAGCTCCCATCGGCCCCGGCCAGCATAGTTAATGGAGAGGGGTCATGGGAGTCGTAGTCCAAAACATCTGGAGAGCCACAGGTTGCTTACGACCCCTGTGCTAAGTGGTATGCTAATGCGCTATGGAAGGTTAACAAAACATGTCCTACGTCCACTGGAAAAGCAAACATTGCTGGCCCATCTCTAAACGGTGATGATTATAATGTCTTGATTTACAGTTGGTAATTACAATGATTTAAAATACAAAAGCAAGCATAGGGTGGCAGGATTTGTATTTGGGCTTTCCGGATTATCCAACAAGCAATCTGAACATTTAATGTCATTCACCAACACAATTCTTTAGAAATATTTGAACCCCGGCAGTCCATGTTTCACTGTTTCTGTATTCCTCTGAACACATTTTTTATTTATTGAAACCGGATTCTGTAAATTATTTTAATTTTAGGCGCAGTGTATTAGCATTGCCGGGCAACTTCGGAAACCAGGCATCTGTTTTTTTCTTTTATTTTTACAGCACCGAATTCTGACTGGTCCACCTCTCAGGGCTGATGCCATCCTTCCAATTCCGTGCAAGTCAGTCTTCTGAAGCGGGCTTTGAGTTTTGGCAAAAAGCTAGCGGCAAGGGGTGGGGAACTTGAGCAGAATAAAATTGGGATTTCTTGTGTTAAAGCAACAATTAGCATTTACAAAACCGTAAAACTTAGTTTTGATTTTGGAAATCTGAAACTGCTTGGCATAAGTTTGACATGGGACATGGTAGTGGTTAACTAAAAACGCAGTGTGACGTGGAGTAATTAATGCAGGTTCTAGGAAACTGCCAAGACATGCCTCAACTTAGTTACAACAAAAGTATGACCAAATATATTGCTTGGTGTTGAATTTTACAGAGGTGTGATTTGATGGGGCGGGGCTGGGTGAGTGTATTAACTGCAGCAAGTAGCGCCTTGTGATCTTGGACAAGCAGCGGTAAATTCGGAGCTCTTATGCCCACGAGGAAAGCAATCGGTGAAGGAGTCACTGCTGTGCCGCCTTCTGCCCCTTTCCTGCAGAAAGATGCCACCTGGAGGGCATATAGCCAAGGATCCCGTATGCCCGCCCCAGATTATGCCCAAGATGACGGCATTGTTTTAAGCAAAGCCTTTGCTCCCTGGTCTTAGCTTGCTGAACTGTCCCCCACACAAAGTTAGCATTGAATTGGCCAATAGGAATATCTAGTGCTACAAAGCTGCAGGACAAGCGTTGGGGGGGCTGAGGGGGCTACATCAATGATGTTCTATTGGGGTGATAGCATTGCTGGTAAATAGGCACCCCAATTGGCACGTTGACCTTTGTAATGGGTAAACACTTGTTATTAACATGTATGTAAATGGTGCAGCCCTAAACATGGACTGGTCCCCGAGGAGGACCCCAGTGCAACATAATAGCATTCAGCAAATACTCGTTTTTATAAATCTGGGACCCCCCAATATACAAACCACATATGTTGGTGTGCGTCAGGCCGTATCGAATATAAAGTCAAATAAATGAAACCTAGATTGTATAAAAGCTAACATGAACTAGGTGATCTGTGTATCCATGCGGAACCTTTGACGCTGTAGAGCTGGTTTTGCAAACCACCTTCTCCTGCAAGGGGAATTCTGAATACTGTGCTGGCCCTGGTATACCGCCACCACGCCAGCCGGCTATCACACCGCCACACCGCTGAAAAAGGGCTGCATGTGATCCGACCCAAAACAAGTCGAGTGGTACATTTCATCAAGGAAACACCGCCAATTTGTATTTTTTTCAGTTTGGGGGTTTCCCTACTAACCCACATGTTTTTTTTTTTAACCTTTTAACGCCACCTCAACCCCATCCCGACCAATTTTAAGCCCTTACCCCACTACCCTTTATTTATTTAATTAACTTTTGCACTGTTTTTCAGTGTTTTTGTCTGCTCTAAAATTTCCCACTCGGTTTTGTTTGCAATGTTATGATTGGAGACCCTGAAAAATCAGTGTCATGACATTCCTGCTGTATGGGGGGCTTTCCTAATATCTGCCAGTCATCCACATGCCGATATCTATTTACCATTGATGTGTTCTTTCGCACCGACTGGAGGTGTACCGAAATCTGGCCTTTTAATAAGTATTTTGCCAACACATGTCAACATTTTAGATCTTCAGCTTTGAACCATTTCTCGTTTTATTTTTATTATTTATTGCAGGACCCCCTAGCACCTAGCACCAGAGCAACGACGAGCTTTATTACAGATGGAAGCCAGAGGTGGACTGGGAACCAAAACAGGCCCTGGAAATAATGTTCAAAGTGGCCCCATATCACACTTTTTCTGCAAGCCCAACCACTTTCCTATGAGAGCATTTGGAAATAAAACGGATCACCACACAAGAGGCCCAGGGTGCAGAGGTCTCCTGGAAAATCTCCAGCGTTCCCTATAGGCCAGTCCAGCCCTGCCCAGGGTGCAGAGGCCTATAGTGAAGTCTCCAGCGTTCCCTATAGGCCAGTCCAGCCCTGCCAAGGGTGCAGAGGCCTACAAGTGAAATCTCCAGCGTTCCCTATAGGCCAGTCCAGCCCTGCCGAGGGTGCAGAGGCCTACTAGTGAAATCTCCAGCGTTCCCTATAGGCCAGTCCAGCCCTGCCGAGGGTGCAGAAGCCTACCAGGAAATCTCCAGCGTTCCCTATAGTACTGTCCAGCACTGCCCTGGGTGCAAAGGCCTACTAATGAAATCTCCAGCGTTCTCTATAGGCCAGTCCAGCCCTGCCGAGGGTGCAGAAGCCTACCAGGAAATCTCCAGCGTTCCCTATAGTCCAGTCCAGCCCTGCCCAGGGTGCAGAGGCCCATAGTGAAGTCTCCAGCGTTCCTTATAGGCCAGTCCAGCCCTGCCCAGGTTGCAGAGGCCTATAGTGAAGTCTCCAGCGTTCCCTATAGGCCAGTCCAGCCCTGCCAAGGGTGCAGAGGCCTACTAGTGAAATCTCCAGCGTTCCCTATAGGCCAGTCCAGCCCTGCCGAGGGTGCAGAAGCCTACCAGGAAATCTCCAGCGTTCCCTATAGTCCAGTCCAGCACTGCCCTGGGTGCAAAGGCCTACTAATGAAATCTCCAGCGTTCTCTATAGGCCATTCCACCCCTGTCCAGAGTTCAGAGGCCTACCAGGAAATCTCCAGAGTTCCCTATAGGCCAGTCCACCGCTGCCCAGGGGGCAGAGGCCTAGCGGAAAATCTCCAGAGTCCCCTATAGGCCAGTCCACCCCTGGGAATATATGGCGTGTTGAAGTACTGTGAGCGGAAGGGAGGAAAAAAGTAGTTGTGCGATTTTAGTTTTTTTAAGATTACTGAACCGAAGCCACATATTTAAAGAGGATGGATTCTGAAAAAAAAACTTAGTACATACATTGGCACTCTTTAACTTGGGCTTCAAGTGTTGGTCATTTATGACTTTTTTTCTGGTTTCAATGTTTTAAATGCACGAATTGTGCTGAGAAAAAAATAAGAGGAATGGGAGAAGCATTGAAACAAACAAGCAGAAAAGGTGCTTTTATTGATTTTTATAATGTATGATTTTCAAATTTGGAAAGCTTTGTTAGGCAAACAACTATTCAGATGCAACTCCTGGCAGATACTTGCCAAAGTAATCAGCATTTGGGCAAAAGATACATATGAGATTTGGTACGCCTGTGTGCCGCATGCATGCATGCATGCTGCTTTAGAGGGATGGAATGGAATGGCGGAAACGATGAGACTGTCCTTGGAACCCTTGATAACCCATTCCACTATCCAGTTCACCTTCGCCCTAGCCTCCTCTCTGGCTGTTTCCTACAAACCCAGGTTGGTTCTTTACTCTATGGTACTTGCAGTCCCGCAGCTATGCTGGTGCATTCTGGTATTTGCAGTCCTGCACCTCTGATAGTGGAAGTAAGGGCTGTACGTGTACGTGCCAGAATACAAAAAAGGAAATCACATCTGGATTAAATACCTAACGCCTGACGTGAGTCAACTACAGATCTTTGTTTGGAGGTGTGTGAATGTTCAAACAGGCAGGTTGGGGCCTCTGCCCCCTGCAAGAGCTAGGTACTAGTAGGCAGATTCTGCTTAATCAGAGCCAGTCTAGCTTGGATTTGAGGACCGCCTGGCCGTCTGATTCCCCCTCTACTGCCTGCTAGTTGACACATCATGCTTCATAGGATGGGAGAGTGTTGTCAACATAAGTCTTAAACCTTTTCACTTTTCTGCTCTCAATGATGGCTTCTGTGCCTCGATAGTCTTTTAAGAGCAGAGTCCCGTCCCTCATGCTCTGTCATTGCTGTACCACTCTAAAACCAAAGATTTTACCACCTTCTGATTATTTTCATTAAATTCTAAAGGAAAAGATGTCATGTACGCTTATAGCTATGATCTTATTTCCGAAAGCCACTTTTACTTAACTTAAAAAAATGTTCTGTTGTCCCTGATCGCTTTGTTGGAATATCACCTACCTGGAGCAATCAGATTTTTGCTGTTCTCTCCCGGAAACTCGCGCCTTCCCGGACACAAGCGCGCCCTGTGCATTTTTTGTGGAGTGGACTCCCAAAGTTTCTAGGTGCTCACAGAAAAGTCACTGCATTTCTTATGCTCCTTCTTGCCCCACCATTCTGCAAGTTGAATTGAGCGTGGAAACTTACTATTGATGTAGCAGGGATGTTTCCAACACTGTGTCCTGATGAATGCCACTAATTGTTTGTTCTGCAGAAACATGTCTGTTGCCTCACAGTGAAAGCTCTACAACAGCAGAACATTATTTGGGTGTATAAAGGAATGGCCCGACCTGAAGTGACAGGCTAATGCAGTGCTCCAAATAAGATTGGAAGTGGGAGTTTTTTACTTCCCATATTAATTTTTTGGGAATATTTGCCTATTTTTAGGGAGTAAAAGTGGCCAATACACCTCTTATCTGTAGGGCTGGGCAGTGTGTTCGGGTCATTTTGAGCCACCTTTGTTAGACATTCTTCCATATTTTGCCCACAGTCCGAATGAATCCTTCAGATTTCGGCAAGTCAGGTATTATAAAATTCACTGATCTCAGATCAACATACTAAGGGTTCCACATACTATTGCTGTATTTCGCTTGCTCAGTGCTGAGCATTGGTCAATGAATGGGCTTTTTGTTGTGGTGTTTCAAATGAAAATCGATTTGCAGATCTCCGAACAAATCTCAAAGGCACTTAGGCTGCATTTTCTATGTGTTGAACATTTGTATGGCGCCCATTCAGCAGAAAGTGTTTTCTGGCCCCAAATATTGTTGCAATCTCTGCACAAGTAGTTCCGTTCTTATTTCCCTAGCTTGGTGAAATCTTGGCCAAAATAGTGATGAGCTTGTGAATTAATGTGTGTAAAAGGAGGGATTCCTAACTACATTTGACTCATTTATATGGACACACCAAGGAAGCAAGCGTTGTTCAAAATTACAGCATTCTGTTCAACCCATTTTTGAAGTGCTTCACTTATAGGAGTTTACTGTTGATTCCTATAGTTCAGACCTAATCTTTGGCGGGCCATTTGCTCGACCCGCCCCTGAATTGGGCTCTTTGCCCCACCACCACCTGAGTTGGACCTTATTCTTTGATCCTCACACAAAGCCTGTCTTTTTACCCTGAAGTGGGCCTATTGTTCGACCCTCAACTGAAGTGGACCCATTTTTGAAACTCCACCGAGGAGGTTCTATTGTGCAAGACTTGCCTGATGTGGGCCCGTTGTTTGCCCCTCACTTGGCTTATTGTTTAGCCACCACTTGAGGAAGGCCTACTGTTTGAACCTGATTCGAGGTGGCACTTTTGATTAGTTCTTTGATGAGATGGATCTCTGTTGGCCTACTCTTAGCCAAGGTGGGCCCGCTTGCCGGCTCTCATTGAAATAGACCTATTGGTAAAACCCTACCTCTTCCCAGCCCTATCATTTTTGAGAGCAGGGATAACCATTCAGATCAAAGTGAGAAATGTTGGTGTAATGTGGGATGCCAACAAGAACTTCACAAGCTGGTTAGGTTGGTCAGTACAAATGTCCAAAGCATCAACAGCAGGCTCCAGCATACCTGGAAAACAAAATCCACACGTACTGCCGCACTGGGCCACTGTACTCGTTTGAAACTACATTCGCTGATTATCCCCATTGTGGCAGCACAATCTGTGTAGACGGCTGATTCTTCTACATCAACCCCCACCTTTTCACGCAAACGCCCCCAGCCCAGAGCTGCACAATCAACTCTGCATTCCTATAACCAGTAAAAAAAAGTTCCTGGTTGGGCAACAGTCATATCTTCCTGACATCAGCCATCACATCCTCTCCTTACAAGATGCATTTGCAGCTTTCCAATGGTCCGCCATTCACCCAAAGAGTCCCTCTGGTACACCATTGATCCTTCGAATCCCAAGAGTTCCTCTGGCACACCATTGATCTTTCGAATCCCAAGAGTCCCACTGGAACACAACTGATTCTACGAATCCCAAGGTTACCACTGGTACACCATTCAACCACAGTACCAAGGGTTCCACTGGTACACTATTCCCCAAAAGAGTCCCACTGGTACACCGATGTTTCCAGAATGTGTAAAATAAAATCACTGTTCTGATTCGCTGCAACTTCCTAAAGCTATTTCACCTCTCCAAATTCTTTGTCTGCTAATTTGCATCCACTCTCTTTCTCTTCCCAGGGACTTGTCTGTGTTGTTCGCTTTTGCCAGCAGCCTGTTCGCGCTCAAGTCTTGGGATGTCTCCTCCTGGTTGACGTGGGGACCCGGCCTCTTGGCATTTGCTGCCTTTGTGTTCCTGCGAGCGGTCAGCAAGTGGCGCATGGCCAAGCTGCAGATGAGCCTGAGAAAGTACCACACGCAGCTGGAGAACACGGTGGCCGATAGCCGGGCATTCACCAATCTCGTCAGGAAGGCCCTGCGGCTTATTCAGGAGACTGAAGTTATTTCCCGCGGATTTACCCTGTAAGTATGTTTTCTGATAGGTCATCCGGCACGTTGTACACGTACAGATGAGTGTAATGGGGTTTCTTCTGTTTTTCTGCAGCATGTGACTTGTGTCCTGGTGGGTGATCCTCGATGGCCACAGACATGCGCTGTTTTCAGGATAACCACTGATGCCAATTCATGTATTCCCATGTTAATTTACTTTATGCCTTTATCTTGTTTGGAGATCCTGAAAACAGTGGATTAATCCACTCTTCAAGGAATGGAGTTGGACATGCCTGCAGGAAAGCATTGCTTTCTTTCCCTTTGCGCCGGTGAGCTACAACTCCTATTTTTAAAGGAAATTACCTGCAAGAGCGACACTATTTAACATTCCAGTTTCAAAAAGGGCAAGGAAGTGTCCTGCCCTGGCAGTACCATCTTTAAATGCCTTCTGAAATCTCATTGAGATAAAAGAACCACTTTCATCCAAATCTGCAGCCAATATGTATGCTTTCTCACAGCTCACAATCCTAAGGGGTATGACTCTTCCCATGAAATTTCCCAGATTTCCACAAGGTCAAGAAGCAGCTCCACTTCTCTTAGCCACTTGACAGCACCAGAGGAAATTATTTCCTGGTCACAATATTTCCCTTTTCCAGTTCCAGTGGGATTGACTCCCTTCCCCTGGATTCCACACACTGTCCAGAAAGTTCAACAGGTGCGAGAGCGAGTCCCAGACCCTCCTCTGTCAGTCTGGTACACTCTCCTATTATGCTTTCAGTGATTTGGATCAACACAATTGGGTGTGAGTCCCAGACTTGCAATCCTTCTGCGTGGTATATTCTCCTGCCAGGGCTTTCTTGACTTGCTTATATGTATTTGGGTGCCGGTCCCAGACTCGCAATCTTTATGCTGGGTATGCTCTCCTGCCAGCGTTTTCTTGAATTGCTTACATGTATTTGGGTGCTGGTTCCAGACTTGCAATTCTTTTGCCCGGTGTACTCTCCTGCCAAGGCTTTCTGTCAATAAACAATCTTCCTTCTTTCTCAATGTTAAACAGTTCCAAGATTTGATATTTGCTTCTTTTATACATTGGGTCATCGACCCATTCTCATCTGCCTCTGATTTACTCAACAAATGTCTCGGCATCCCAGCTCCCCTGTTTGGGCTCATCAAGTTCTTACATCTCTCTCACCAAGTTCATACAATTCTGTTCTAATGGTACGTGATACATGCCACGAAGCACCCTGGCATCCCAACTTCCCTCTATGGGCTCACCGGCTTTACTCAGCAGCTTCGGCATCCGTTGCGGTCCTCAGTTCGCCCAGCAGCTTGCTTCCTTGTCTGACAGGCATGTCGTCGGCTCTCCGATTCCTTTGATGCCTCAGACTTCACTCGGCAGCTTCGTTTGCTCACAGCACTCACACGGCGGACCTCCCACTTCAGAGCTTTTTCTGATGGCGCCTCGAAGAGGTTCCTCGTTCCACGCAGCAGCTTGCCTCCATCGGGTTTCCTGACTCGCGTCGGAAGTAGTGAGACTCCATCTTTGCCGACGCTTGGTTCTTTTGAATGTCCCGGCGCCTCTTGAATTCTCCCAACAACTAGAGCGTGTTTCTTGCTTCTCAGCCTCCACAATCTTCATCGCTGTAGTCGTCCTCGTTTCAGTATTGTCGGATATTTCCAAATAAGGAAATGACAGAACATTGCTATTAATCATGACTGGATGTTCTTGTCTAACATTACAATATGCCATGGAGGATTGGGGAGTTACAGGGATGTTGTCAGGCTCTAAGGGGAAATGGGATAGCATGTTCTACCTAGCAAGTCCACTTCACTCCCATGAGTGTCGTCTCCCCTAATGATGTGGTCCTCCTTCAGATGGCCACCCCCAAGGTCATGATCATGGCTTCTGCCTTGCCTTGGCCACATGAGGAGAGACTTTCCCCGGGGGGGCAGTGATGACATCGCTAGATTCATCACAGTGTGTAGATTTGTTCATGTAAATCGTATTTATTTATGCATGTACATGTGTCTGTTTATGTACACTCTTTATTGGCAATTCAATATTCTTGGTGCCTGGGCTTTAACACTCGGAGGAAAAATCTTGTTGTTCAGCAGCTACATTTGGGTGTATATCTTTGTGATATAAGAGTCCACGTATATTCGCATAACCCATGTAGCGAAAAGTAGACAAGACTGCAATGCAGTCCAGCACACACCCCGTCATTCTCTTACTTAGTGGGGACCTCCTTGAGCTCTTGCTAGCAGGTTGTCAATTAGATCGTCACCAGAATACTAAAGAAGTCCTTGCTTTTCTCTTTCAGTCCTCAGAAGTAAGAAAAGTCATCTCTACAACTGTGAATCCTTTGTGTGGCCCTCAGAAGATTAGAATGAGTGTGCGTGTGCGTGTGTGTGCGTGTGCGCGTGCGCGTGCGCGTGCGTGTGCGTGTGCGTGTGTGTGTGTGTGTGTGTGTGTTTGACAGAAATAGGTTTGGACGGCACTGCTGATGACATACCAGTATTTCTTTTTACAAAAGTAAAACGTTTCCTCAAAGAAGTCAGATACAGCTACAAATGTGGAACATTGGTGACATTAAGGTACTGAAGCCATCGAAAGTCGCCCCCAGTAACGTATTATTAGTGACATGGTATTAATGTGATTTTATTTGAGCCTAATATACTGAGTCTGTGCCGGAGATTGTAGGCACTGAAGGTCGAGCCCATAAAGCCAGGTGCTACCCGTGGGTGGGATCTATAGACCTAATAGAACCAAGTCGGTCCTGATAGTGTATAGAAGTTGTTAGTACATACATCTGCTCGGGTCTTCCCAGGGAATTGGCTGTTGGTACGTTCTGCACTGCCGGTGTATTGCAATGAAGCGAGCACTACAAACCAATCTGCGCGCTACTCTGGTTCGTCCAGTTAGAACACCCGTTGACCATTCAAAGGGTTAATAATACCGCACATATATTTGGGCACGTGGTATTGTCTGATGCCTTTCAAGTCCATATTATTGGTAAGCTTGTGAGTGTATATTAGAATCAGTGTTCCCCCCTCCTCCTGAATCTGTATCGTAATCATCTGATCGCGGGCATTCACAAACCAAAAAAATAAAAATAAATAAAATGTCAACCCACACTTGCACAAATATAGACTTCTTGTGTGTGGGCAACCGCATTTTGGCATTTCTGGGATTAGGACAAAAAGTGAAAAAATAAAAGTTAGAGGGGTGGGGGTTTGTGGGTCAGTGAAGTGAGTTGGAGGGGTGGTGAGGGGAGGGGTCCGAAAACCCTCTGGTCTAGAATTTTTATGCAACAGTAGTAGGGAGGTTTAATATTGACAATAAAACATCATCGTAATGTTTATTTTGGAGATGTACAAAGCTTTCCATAAAAACAATACAAATACAAAAAACATAACAGTTTACATGCCAAATAAACGCCTGTTTTAAAAACAAGATCACATCACTATCATATCATACAAAACAGCCATATCGAAACCACATTTCGTAACATATTCCCGAGCAAACGCTTTCAAATATAAAGTGCTATTTTAAGGTACAATAAGAGAGTCCATCCAACATGTGGGCAATCAGCCCATAATAGAAAAATCAGTGTGGCTCGATATTGCACAAAACCCAATTCACTTACCAATGGACGTAACAGAGAGCCTCTCACACACTCCTATGATGGGCAAAAAAATAAAAATTGAGTGAGATCCTCAAATGGGGCATCACAAAGAGAGCAAGACGGATTACCATCTGCTCTGACCAAGAAGCCACCACCGCCCTTAACGAAACGCAGTCATACCTTGCCCTTGTTAAAATGACTCGGTCCGCTGGTCACTCAGCCCATAATAAATATTTCTGTATGCCAGGAGACTTGATGGTCATCAGCCTTCTATTCTTAGGTTTCACAAGCTCCAAACTATCTCTCTCATTAGGCCTGCATGATCATGGAAACGGCTAGTCAACACTCTTATCTCCCCTCGCGATATAACATTAGGAGGTGGGTACAAATGTATGATATTCATTTCCAAATTGTTTTCTTGATGTAACTCATCCATGGAACCTTTCCACCAATAACATTGGCAGTCATGAAAGTAATTGGCTCATTAGTAAGAACTGCTTTTTCATTGGCCCATAGCCTGAGCCAGTGAAGAACTGGCAACAAATACATTGCCTTAAACTTCACCATACCTCTCCCTCTACAGCATACCATCACTATTAATCACCAAGTCCAAACTGTCCATGATGCAAGCACAGTCTAGAGTAAGTCTCTGTAAGGCCATCAGTGTCGTCTGCATACACCAAAACAGGTAAGCGCTGACCACCCCTCTTCGGAACATCAGGTGAGGAGCTCAATAGGTGATTAAGCAAACAATATACAAGCAGAAGAGCAGGGGGCCCAGGACACACCCCTGGCTTACCCCTGACTCCACTTTGAAGGAGCCCGTATACCTCCCATTTATATGATATATTTTATTTGTATCGCGCTCGTACACAAGTGTTTCAGACCACGACCAGGCAAAGGGAGGGGAACAAGGGAGAAACAAAAACAACCATCTTACTAGGCCCAGTGACATTGAGAACGCGCACGTGCATCGAAAAGGGAAAGTGCATGGAAGGGGTGGAGAAATGGAAAGTGCTGAACAGAGAAGATAACAAAATACATAATAGGTAAAATAAATAAATAAAGGCAATGAACAGTGGAAGTGCAGCCAGCAAGTGGCAAGTGCTAGATTAGTCAGATAGGGTATATCTGATAAGTGCAGAAGAAGAGTGGGAGGCGGACTGTATGGGTACAGATACAGACCCCAGTGCAGGGGTGGCCCAGAGGCAGTGCAGAAGGCAGGGTGAGCAGGTACCTGGGCCCGAAGGACAGAGGGTGGCCAGGTGCACAGTGAGAGAGAAAACAGATCAGCAGGGGAGAAGAGGGGCAGAGGCGAAGAGGAAGGTCTTGAGGAGATTCCAGAACCAGAGATGGTTCTCCTCAAGTTTCAAGGTGGTTGGGAGGCTGTTCCAAAGGGAGGACCCAGCCGAAGACAGAGATCTACCCCCAGCTCGTTTTTTTGAAAAACGGCTGACCCTGAGGGAGTTAGAAGTAGAGGAACGAAGGGCTCGAGAGGGGAGGTATTTACGGAGGGATAGTTGGAGGTATTTTGGACCCAGGCCCCAGAAAGCCTTGTGGACAATAGAGAGGGTATTATATTTAATCCTTGCATCCACTGGGAGCCAATGAAGGGATTTCAGAGCTCGAGAGATACGATCCCAAGGCTTGAGGCCAAGGACAAGTCTTGCAGTACTGTTCTGGATTAATTGTAAAGGGCGGAGAGTGGAGGCAGGTAGATTTAGAAAGAGGCTGTTACAGTAGTCCAACCTAGAGAGAACCAGAGCTTCGGAGACAGTGAGCTTCTGAGGGAAGGTGTAACGCTCACCTTGTTGGACCACGGGGGAGCCTCTCGAATAGCTGGGATGCTCTCCGGAACCCTTCGCCTGTCCTGGAATCCGGATAATCGAAGGGCAACTCTAGAAGATAGGAGGGGGCGATAAGCTACGGTTCTTTCCTTGCAACCGACCTCCCGAATTCCCCTTGCAGTTCCCCAGAGAATGTCTCTCACCTTGTTTTCTATAAGGGTGCGCGCTCCGTCCTGCCGCGCTGGGCAGGGGCGCGTCGAATGATGGCACCGTACCGCTGACTTTCTTCACTGGCGAGGGCCGGAGTTCAGACCGGCTTCAACTCCTTCTTTCAGGAAAGTCTTTCAGGCGAAAGCAATGTCTTTTAGATGTAAGCAAAGTCTTTAGTTGAATTTGCAATGATGACTTTCTCGCTTCTTGTTGCAGGTGGCGAGTGCTGCGGTAGAAGCCGAAGCCTGGTTTGAAAAGGTAAGAAGAACGCCAAGCGGCGCTGAGAGCGTCCTAGCAAGAGGCTAACCTGTGGTTTTGTTTTGTTCTGTAGGTCGCGACAACCTGGAGAAGAATGGCCCCCGGGAATCCGACGGGATGAAAGATGTCTTGAAGATGCTGGCCTTCCGGGCGCTAAGTGGAGCTGGTAAGGATGGCGATGGTTCTTGCCTTGGATGACTTCGAAGCCGAGGGGTGCTGCAGAGCAGGTAAGGATGGTGATGGTTCTTGCCTTGGATAACTTCGGAGCCGATGGATGGTTCAGAACAGGTAAGGATGGCAGGGCAGGATCTGATGAGCGTCACGCTGCAAAGGCAGAATAACGCGAAGCGTGTGCCCTTAGTCGGGCGTGGTTTAAATAGCAAGGCGGTATCCCAGGTGTCTTTGGGGCGGGCCCCACCCTGAAGGCTAGACCGCAGAATGCAGTTCCCCAGTACTCCGCATGGGCGCAACCACGCTTGTCCTCTGTCCATAGAAACCCCGTCCTAGCAAGCGTCTCCTATGCCAATAGCGCCAGGACTGGCTCCAAGGCATCCAAGGGGACCCGAATAAGGTCCTTAGGGCGCCGTGAGCCCTTGGTGGGGATAAGATCATGACAGCACTCCCCCCTAAGGCCCCTCTCAAGGTGGTTCTCCGGCCGGGTCCTGGCTTGGAGGGAAACGTCCGATGGAAACACTGGAGCAAGCGAGGGGCATGAACATACTCACTCAGTTCCCACGTCCTATCCTGAGGTCCATATCCTTTCCAATCTACGAGGTAGTAGAGTCTCGATCTCACCAACTTGGAGTCCAGAATGTCTTTTACCTCGTATTCAGGTTCCCCCTGAATGACAATCGGCTTAGGGGGAGCAGTTACACGGGTCCCGACCTAAACGGTTTCAGGAGAGATACATGGAATACTGGGTGTATTCTCATATGGTCTGGTAGTTTGTTTCACAGCTGCTAGATTAATGATGGCCTCCACCGGGTACGGTCCCAAGAACCGGGGACAAAATGTTTGTGTTCCTTTAATTGGTACATGCTCGGAAGCAAGCCACACTAGATCTCCCACCTGATAAGTAGGGGCTTTGGAGCGACGCTGGTCCACGCATCTTTTCTGGCGTGCCTTAGCATGTCGTAGGTGCTCCTGAGCTTTCGCGAAGGCTTGAGTGATGGTGGTGTGTAGAGTCTCGACTGCAGGCATTTCCAGGGTTGTAGGGATGTCGAGTTCAGAAGTGCTTGAGTGTCGTCCATAGAGCGTAAAGAATGGTGTTTGTCCTGTGCTGCTATGTAGCAAATTATTATACGCGTACTCGGCGATCCATAGAAGTTCCTTCCAATCCCCTTCCACCTGGTGCAGCATGCAGCGTAAGTACTGCTCGAGAGTCTGATTTGTTCTCTGCGTTTGGCCGTCGGTCTGTGGGTGGTGGCTAGTGGACAGCCGGATGTCTATCTGGGCCAAAGAGCAGCATTTCTTCCAGAAGCTATACACGAATTGGGACCCACGATCTGATATTAGGACTGACGGGAATCCGTGTAGGCGTACAATATGTTCCAGGAAGACTTTGGCGAGGCCGGAGGCAGTCAGAAGACCCTTGAAGGGGAAGAAATGGCCCATTTTAGAAAATAAGTCCACAATCACCAGGATGGTATTGAAACCTTGACATGGAGGAAGGTCAGTGATAAAATCGAGTGACAACGTGTGCCATGGGGCTGGGGGAATGTCCAACGGCTGAAGGAGCCCGGCAGGGCTTTGCTTGCTAGACTTGTTTTGGGCACAGATGTCACATGAAGACACGAACTCGGTTACATCCTTGCGCCAAGTTGGCCACCAGTAGTTCCTTTGTATCTTAGCTAAGGTTTTGGCGATTTCTGGATGGCCCTCTATGAGGGAGTCATGGTGCTCGGAGATGACCAGTCCTTGTAATTCCTTCACTGGAATGAATAGCCGATTTCGGTAGTACGGCAGTTGATTCTTGACACTATAGTGCTCTCCCCTAGAGGCCCACTCTTGTAGCTGCTCCTGGGTGAAGACCTGTTGGATTTCGTTAGCAGTTCACTCTGGGTCATGGTGGTAGTAATACCTAGTACTCTATTCTTGTCATGATGCCTACCCCCGGGGACCCAGACCAAGTCCAGCAACCCCGGAAGCAGGCATCAAGTTACCCCAAGCAAGCCCAACAACCCCCGCTAGGGGCTGTTTGGGTGCAGTCCTGACGCCGATGGCGCCAGGCTCATATGGAGAGTCAGTCCTAGCGCCATAGGCGCCAGGCTCATAGATTAAAACTTACCTGATGCAGACCATGCTGCAAACTTACCTGATGCAGACCATGCTGCAAGAGCTCCAAGCCAAACGAGGCTTGGAAGGGACTATTTTACCTAGGGACTATTTTTTTTTACTCGGGTGGGGCTGGGGGGAATACTTACCTGGGACTACTTTGGAGGCTATTTAAACCACGCCCGAAGAGCAGCACATGCTTTGCGTTATTCTGCATCCAGCAGCGTAACGCTCACCGTCCCTGCAAGTCTGCATCCAGTCTTCTGCCACGCCCGCCTCGAGTTTGGAGCTCCTAGCAAAAGGGAGAAAGAAGGAGAAAAGGTTAGAACAAGAGTAATACCTTTGATCCTTACCTGAATTCCCGATCCATCGCGCCTTCGAGCTGGAAGAAAGAAGTTATTTTAAGCGCGTCGCCTCGCCTGCTGCAGCGCCGCGCTGAACTCACCGGCCTTCGCAGCACCTTCACATTTCACCGCATCCTCCTGCATGTTACCGCCGCACTCCGGCACCTAAGGAGAAGACAAGAACAGCAAGGTGAGCCAAGGGAATACACAGAGGAATACCCCCCATAGATTTACCTGATTTTACCACAGTGGGTACTATTATTCTTCACGGGTCGGCGCAGCTTCCACTGCATCCTAGCCGAACTCCGGCCGCTAAGGGGAAACCAAAGGACAGCAAGGTGAAACAAGGGACTAACGAGGGGAACCCTCCTCACCACAAAAGACTTACCTGATTTTACCGCCGGAGGCATCATTCCCAGAGACTTCATACTTTCTCTCAGCGCCTGAATAAGGGAGAAAGCAACAGGTTACACATGGACATTATTTTATCGAACTGTGTTGGATAATACAAATTCTTAACAGAACATTACCGGTTGCCACGAGGAACTCTTCAGTAGGGTCAAGCTGCAACCTGCAAGGAATCTGACAAGAGTGAAAGTCAGGCATTTGAACTCTTACGAACTACATACTTACGGCGTCTTGCCGGGAATATCGAAGTCAATATTGTCCTGGAACTCACCAATTCCTTCGAGCCAGTGAAGCAACTGGTTATCTACGCGCCCCTGCGCTCAATGCAGGATGGAGAGCTCATCTTTTCAAATCATCAGGTGGGACTATAAGAGGGAACATCCAAGGTGATCAGTGGGGAGAACAGCGGGGTGGGGGGATTTACGCTCAACTCCACGGGTGGTTAATTCCCTTTCTCCACTTGCAGAAGAATATTCCTACGGGCCAAGCAAACAAAGCTTGGTGGGCCAGTCCAGTCCGTCATCTCGGCCCTACGCGTCACATTGGTGGAGACCGCAGCAGTCCAGTCCAGATCGACGCCTCTGTGGGAACCAGGTGAGCGTAACAATTCTCCGGTATGATGGCCACTGGGTCCAGCGGCGTGTGTGCCATGTCATCTGTGCCCATGCGGGAGAGAGCGTCAGCTTTGCCGGTTTTGACCCCGGGTCGGTACGTAATCACAAAGTCATATTCTGCGAAGAAAAGGACCCAGCGTAGCTGCCATGCTGATTGAGACTTTGCTCCTTTCAGGTACTGGAGATTCCTGTGGTCAGTTATTACGGTGACAGTGTGCCTGGCCCCCAGCAGGTAGTGTCGGCAGGCCTTAAAGGCTGCTTTAATGGCCAATAACTCCTTATCGGTGATGGCGTAGTTGAGCTCCGCAGGCGTGAACTTCCGTGACCAAAAGGCCACCGGGTGCAATTGGCCTGTTAAAGGGTCTTTTTGGGACAAAACCGCTCCCATGGCCAGACTGGACGCATCAGTTTCCACGATGTAGGGAAGATCTGGACGCGGATGTCGCAAAATGGGGGCGGAGGTGAACCTGGTCTTGAGTTCTTGAAAGGCCTTTTCCGCTTCTTCAGTCCAATTAAAGGTCTTGTTGCATTTTCTGAGCAATGAAGTAATTGGGTGCACAACTTGGGAGAAACCCGGGGTGAAGCGGTGATAGAAATTTGCAAACCCCAACATGCTTTGGACTCCTTTGATTGAAGTGGGGGCTGGCCAATTGAGGACTGGGTCCACCTTATGAGCGTCCATTCGTATGCCTTGGGGGGGTGGGAAGGACAAAACCCAGGAATTCCACCTCTGTAACATGGAACAAGCACTTTTCCAGTTTCGCGTACAGATGGTGTTCGCGAAGTTTAGCCAGGACCGCCCGCACGTGCTCAATGTGTTCTTGTTCAGACGTTGAGTACACCAGAATGTCGTCGATGTATACTAGAGCACAGACGCCTTTGAGTTTTCGGAGGACGTCGTTCATAAAGTACTGGAACGCAGCAGGGGCGTTGCATAGGCCGAACGGCATTACTTGATACTCAAACAGGCCGGAAGGCCGTCTTCCACTCGTCCTCTTATTTGATGCGCACCAGGTGGTACGCCCCTTTCAGGTCAAGTTTGGTGTAGATTTTGGCCTCCTTGACCTGGTCCAGTAACTCCGGAATCAATGGTAGTGGATAGCGGTTTTTGATGGTCACCTGGTTTAATGCACGATAGTCTATGCACGTTCTTAAGTTGCCTTCCTTTTTCGGAACGAAGAATAACAGCGCCGCGGCCGATGACTTGGACGGGCGGATGAACCCATTGGCCAGGTACTGCTTCAGGTCTCTTCAGGTGCTGAATTTCGGGCTCAGTGAGCGTGTAAATGCGTCCACATGGAATCTGGGCTCCTGGTAGCAGGTCGATTTAACAGTCGTAAGGTCTGTGGGGGGGGGGCAACGTGTTTGCCTGCTCCTTCTGGAAAACGTCTTGGAAATATTGGTAGTGAACCGGCAGGGTCGTGACCCCTCCGAGGGCATGGGCCAATCCCTCCTGCACCGGGGAACTTGCGAGTTTTGTCTTCCACCCTTTCGGGTAACAAGTATGCGTACAGCTGTGGGCAAAAACCAGTTTGCACGCTCGCCAGTTGATTCGGGGGTTATGAGCAACCAGCCATGGCATTCCCAGGATCAGCCAGAACTGGGGAGCTTTGATCAGGTCAAACACTATAATTTTGCGATGCCCATCTTCGACACAGGAGGGTAAGTTCAGTGGTGCAGTCTGACACAGAACCCAAAGCGATTTCCGTGCCATCAACTGTGGTTACGGTTTCTGCAGTTGGCTTGGGGCACAGGACTAGGCCCATCTTTGCTGCAAGGTCTCGATCGATATAGTTCCCCACCGCTCCGCTGTCGAGGTAGGCTTCCAACTAATGCATATCCGACAACTGTTGGTGTGAAATTAAAATCACTGGTAGCGCAAAATTGGAGGTCTGAAGCTAGATTTCTTCGCTCAACAATTGGACCCCTACAATTGCCGGGCTTGGTCATTTCCCGATTCCTCTTCAGGGGTTTCCTTATCCGTGGCACCGACGGCTCGTCTGGGGGGCTTGCCCAGGCATTCCTTTAAGAAATGGCCTGCTTTCCCACAATACAGGCACAATTGCATCTCTCTCATCTTGTCCCTTTCGGCTTTGGTTAACGGGGGCCTGACCCCTCCTATCTGCATGGGTTCACTGGTTCCGTCAGAGCCCCGCAGAGCATGATCCTTGGGACGTACGAATAAGGGGCGCAAATCCGATTTCCCTCGGTCACTCTTCCTATCTTGTAGTCGACGATCCAACTGGACTACCTAACCAATGAACTCGGCACAATCCCGGGGTGGGTCCACCACTTGGGCCAAGACGTCTTGTAACTCCCCACGAAGACCCCGGTGGAATAACGTAGTCCGTTTATCCTCCGGCCAATCTGCCTCAACCACCAGTCGATTGAATGTCGCAATGTAGGTCAGCAGATCCTGGCTCCCTTGATGAAGAGACAAGAGTTCGTTATCTAGGGCCTGTCCATGGTGGCGTCGGGCAAAAGGTTTTTCCAGCTCCTGCTGAAATCCATCAAAGTCTTGAAGCAGAGGGTCATTTCGGCTAATGAATGGAACTGACCAGTCCGCTGCACTCCCGCTAAGGTAGGATAAAACGAAAACCACATGTGCTTGGTCCGTAGGAAACTCCCCAGACCTGCACAGAAAGTGGAGGCGACATTGGTTCAAGAAGGTGGCGTATTGCCAGGGATCTCCCGCAAACCATTCCAGAGGAGCCAGTGGCACAGCCCCAGGGAGGTTAATCTGAACCGGATTGCTTGCAGTAGCCGAGGTGGATTGACCAACTCCAGGCAACGGGGCTTGTCCTGCTTGTGACTGAAGAAGTTGCCTCCTGAGGTCATCCGTCCTCTCCTTGGCAACAATCAACTCCCTTCGTAACGCGTTGGTTTCCTGCCACGCAGAATGAACCTCCGCGCGCAACTGCCCCAACAACTGGGCTAACTGGTCTGTTTCCGAAGTTTCCATAGTAGACGCCCAGGTGGATGATTTAGTTAGGGCTTTGCGTTCTGTAACACTCACCTTGTTGGTCCACGGGGACGCCTCTCAAATAGCTGGGATGCTCTCCGGAACCCTTCGCCTGTCCTGGAATCCCGATAATCGAAGGGCAACTCTAGAAGATACGAGGGGGAGATAAGCTACGGTTCTTTCATTGCAACCCATCTTCCGAATTCCCCTTGCAGTTCCCCAGAGAATGGTGCATTCTCCGTCCTGCCGCGCTGGGCAGGGGTGCGTCGAATGATGGCACCGTACCGCCGAGTTTCTTCACTGGTGAGGGCCGGAGTTCAGACCGGCTGCAACTCCTTCTTTCAGGTAAGTCTTTCAGGCGAAAGCAATGTCTTTTAGATGCAAGCAAAGTCTTTAGTTGAATTTGCAATGATGACTTTCTCGCTTCTTGTTGCAGGTGGCGAGTGCTGCGGTAGAAGCCGAAGCCCGGTTCGAAAAGGTAAGAAGAACGCCAAGCAGCGCTGAGAGGTCCTAGCAAGAGGCTAACCTGTGGTTTTGTTTTGTTCTGTAGGTCGCGACAACCTGGAGAAGAATGGTCCCCGGGAATCTGATGGGATGAAAGATGTCTTGAAGATGCTGGCCTTCCGGGCGACCAGTGGAGCTGGTAAGGATGGCGATGGTTCTTGCCTTGGATGACTTCGAAGCCAAGAGGTGCTGCAGAGATTTATACAGAGATTTTTATTTATAAAAATAAAAAAGAAACAAGAAGAATATAAAAAATATTATGACAAACACAAGCATGTAAAGGAAAGTAAAATTGAGAGTGGGGATTGGGTAAGAGTAAGAGAACCCAAGAGAGTCCTTAAAGGAGAATCCAAGTATCTTTCCCCATAGAGAGTGGTTACATGCTCGCAAAAATCAGTGACTCTAAAGGAAGGCAACAGGTGGTCATGTGATGTCATAATATCAAGAATGAAAGAGCGATCTGAGAACAGTGACAATAGATACTCTTCACAAGGAACATGGAAGGATGGACACATGGTACCTGGCAATGAAGTTGAGTGTTCCACAAATACAAGAGACTTTGATCAAGCAAAGAAGCCTAACCATCAAAGAAATAATGCAACTTCTATGAGACGTAGAAGAATTGTGCACAATTTCAAGAAGGATTTTATTTATTATTGAGGTTGCCAACTGTATATGAACAGTACAGCATTTATGTCTGCCATCCGAGAACCATCGAGTAATCTCCACGTGTATCCTTTACAATTAAACAGTCACAATGTAAATCTGGATGTTACATCTAGAGTTTATATGTGTACATAGTTATATGTATATAGTTTTATAGTTGCAACCTTTATAAACAATGTGGAGGAGGATATGTTATAATGTAGAAGCTAATGTTATGCGTGTTCCATATTCTATTTAGAGCGGTCACCTTGTTTGGTCCTGGAAGAGAGAGTCAGAACCACACAAGGAGAAGATGGAGTCAGATTATTAATTGCTGTGAGGGACTTCCTTACAATAAAACCAAGAAACTACAAAAAAAAAAAAAAAAGGTGCTGCAGAGCAGGTAAGGATGGCGATGGTTCTTGCCTTGGATGACTTTGAAGCCGAGGGGTGCTGTAGAGGTAAGGATGGCGATGGTTCTTGCCTTTGATGACTTCGGAGCTGAGGGGTGCTGCAGAGCAGGTAAGGATGGCGATGATTCTTGCCTTGGATGACTTCTAAGCTGAGGGGTGCTGCAGAGCAGGTAAGGATGGCGATGGTTCTTGCCTTGGATGACTTCGAAGCCGAGGGGTGCTGCAGAGCAGGTAAGGATGGCGATGGTTCTTGCCTTGGATGACTTCGGAGCCGAGGGGTGCTGCAGAGCAGGTAAGGATGGCGATGGTTCTTGCTTTGGATGACTTCGGAGCCGATGGATGCTGCAGAACAGGTAAGGATGGCAGGGCAGGATCTGATGAGCGTCATGCTGCAAAGGCAGAATAACGCAAAGCGCTTGCCCTTAGTCGGGCGTGGTTTAAATAGCAAGGCAGTATCCCAGGTGTCTTTGGGCAGGCCCCACCCTGAAGGCTACACCGCAGAATGCAGTTTCCCAGTATTCCGCATGGGGGCGGCCATGCTTGTCCTCTGTCCATAGAAACCCTGTCCCAGCAAGCGTCTCCTATGCCACCTGCCCCAGGACTGGCTCCAAGGCATCCGAGGGGACCTGAATATGGTCCTTAGGGCCCTGTGAGCCCTGGGTGGGGATAAGATCGTGACAGAAGGAGAGGAAAGGCAGATTACCTCTGAGGAGGTGCAATAAGAAGTTTGACTTTTTAGAGACGTCAGAGATGTGTGCAGAGAAGGAAAGTGTGGAGTCAAAGATGATCCTGAGGTTCTTAGCCTCGCTGGTAGTGTTAGGAGGAGGGCCGAGGGAGGCTGCCCAGAGCGTGAGGGGAAAGGATGGAGAAGGTGTACCAATGAGGAGGATCTCAGTGTTATTGGCATTTAGACAAAGATCATTGGCAGCACACCAATTTTGAATGGCGATTAGGCAATCGGAGATGAGGGAAGGAGAGCAGGTGGCTGAGGGAAGCCTGAAAATGATTTGGGTGTCATCAGCATAGCACTGGAAGTTTGAGCAGAAAGTGGAAATGCAGTAGGCAAGAGTTGCCAGGTATTGGTTGAAAAGCCAGGGTGAAAAGTTAGATCCCTGTGGAACACCACAGGTGGAGAGGGAGATTGAAGATAGGAAGGACCCAAGTTGTACCTGGGAGGGTCGATCAGAGGGCAAATAGGTCAGCCAGGCCAGAGCCTGATCGGTGATACCCAGGTTGTCATGGAGATGATTGAGCCGGGTAGTGTTGTTGACTGTGTCGAAAGCAGAGGAGAGATCAAGTAGGATAAGGACAGAGGAAATGTTAGAGTCAAGATTGGAGAGTAGGTCCTCACAGAAGTTTCGGGAGAGCAGTTTCCATGCTTCTGGCAGCTCTGAAACCAGATTGGTGGTCACGGAGAGAGCCAACAGAGTCAGAATGAAGGTTAAGCTGAGAGATGGCCAGCTTTTCCAGGAGCTTACCCAAGAAGGTAGTAATGGAAATTGAGCGATAGTTAGCCAGACAAGAGGGATCGGCTGTGGGTTTCTTGAGGAGAGGATGCACAAGGGAGTGCTTCAGATGGGAGGGGAAAGATCCAGAGGAAAAGGAGAGGTTGCAGAAATCGTTGAGAGCTGGATCAAGGGTGTCGATGTGATCCTTAATAGTTTGAGGAACAGGGATGGACCTGTTTTGTTGAGGCTTTCATTGATCAGACTTGTCTAGAGACCTCGTCAGGGGAGAAAAGAGGAAAGGAAGAGAAAGAGGGAGAGGGGGTAGCTGAGGGAGGGTCAGCAAGATGAGAAGGAGAGGAGGGGGAACAGAGGAGAGGGTGGACACAATGTCCTGGGTTTTAGAAATAAGTGGCCCCACCCCTGGCACAAGCAATCGTGCCAAAAGGTTCACCAAGGCTGGGGGACAGTTCATGGATTTGAGCACTTTCCGCAACTTAGCTCGATTGACCTTGTCAAAGGCAGAGGTGTTGCTGGGTGGGGGGGATAAGGAGGATATAGCCCTGGGTCTTTTGGTTGTAGCCCCGGATAGAAGCTCAGGGGATACAACCAAAAGACTAGCTAGCCCGAATCCCAACATTAGCCTAGCCCCCCAATCCTTTCTTGAGCTAGCAACACCCCTTGTCAAAGGCCGTACTCCGAACCATGAATAAAGACGCGCGTTTGTTGGACCACCTCCCATTGCTCGTAGGCCTGTAGCCTCAAGTGGTGGCAGGCAGGGACTTCATCAGAGTTTTAAAAAAGTAGACTCACTTGCACGATAAGCAGTCAGTGAGTCCTCCCAACAAGAATCATTGGGTACAAACAGCGTTGAGGTTTGTGTGGGATTGCGCCGTCTTCATACAATGGAAATAAATGCTGTTGCTTTTTGGATATCCAAGGCCAACTCAAGCATCGTAACCTGCAACGCTTACTGTCATTGATGTGCTGTGTGTTTGCGGTCATGCCTCTCTAATCCCAGGAATCGAGAAGGTCCAAGTGAAGACCTACTGCTTACGTGTGTTAAGAGTGCACCAGAACCCCCAACCTTCGATACAGTGTCCTGTCCTTAAGTGTCATGGATATGCAACTCGCTTTTTGGTGTCTGCCATGTTCTCGGTTCCATTTTATCCCTAAAACTTTCGAGTGTTCACAATCACCCTTAGCAATCTGCAGCATTCTTTTTCTTTGCAATTGCAGAACACTGTTATTTGACAGGCTACAACATCGTGTGATTGGAATTTTGAACACTTTGTCCAAGGTTAGGAGCAAATTGGTTTCCCCTGCCTTCATTTTTAAGAATGGGAAAGGTACCAAAATAAGTACATATTGACTGGAACCTTGACAAGAACTTTATTCAAAAGTGTGTGGCAAAGAAAATCCTTTTAGGAAGCTTATTAGTGTAGTTTGTGATAAATCATCTGTCCTGATTGGCTGATCGTGGATGTATGTTTTTTGTGTCCAGAAAGCTTGAACAGTTTTTGAGGAGATGCACCACATTGTGCAATTTGGGACATTTTGAGAGCTCGGAAATGTGATGACATGTTAACAATTATTCTGACAACCTGCTTTTTGTGTCCAAGCCCTCCAGTCAGATCATCTTTTGAGGATGCTATGCGGGCGAGCTGTGGCATGACAGTGCATGTTGTGGCATCACGCCATCGAGGAGTCTTAAAAGAGCTGCAATTACCTCCTCGTTTAGGTGTTTGATTGTAAACAGCCATCCCGTCTGAGCTGTCCTTCGGGTACTGCTGTGGCCTTGGATAATCCCACTGATAACACAACGGTGTAAGGGGTTGTGTTTTGGTGTGCAGCGAATGATGCAAACTGGACCACGTTTTGCAGCGTGTAGGGTTGTTGATTCAGAGCCATCAAAAATGGCTTCCTGCAAGTGATCGAAGTGGGCGGGAGCTGTGCTCCTCTGCGTTTTTAATTTTTTTATAAAGTTAACTGTTCCTATAATTTTATTTTAAAAATAAACAGTTTCGGAATGGTGTCGTTTTCAAATGAAAGTGTAGGCAGAAGTTGAAACTTTCACAGAACATTCCCTTAAACAGCAGGCGGATGTGTTTGGGGGTTTATATGTGGGCGTGGGTTTGTGTGGAGTGGGAGCAGGCAGCATAGTTCCACTACTTCTTTTCGTACACTTCGACCACTGCTTTCTGCACCACAAGAGCAGTCAACCCAGACTTCCAAAAAGGGAAATCATTATTAACCAATTACAGTAGCGTTTTCAGGTCTTTTATGGAGACTAAGCATAGCCGGTGTAGCAATGAAAAGCAATAGATATGGCTTCAGAGGGGCTTGGGGGAGGGGCACCGAGAACGAGGGTCATGGAGGCCTATAACACATCTGTACTGGTAAACGCGTAGATAACGGGTGAGCATTGTGAGTATTACAATTTTTAATTTGCACATCAGAATCAAGTCACGGGAGGATAGCTCAGCGGCAACGCACTCGCCTTGGAAGCAAGACGACATGGAGCCACACAGGTTCAATCCCCGGTTCCGTGGTTAGAAACCTCTGGGTATTAAGCACGTTATAAATAACATATCGTATCATATCAAATAGTACATTACAACATCCAAATTCGGAACAGTCAGCTTGGGTTTACGGATAATCAGAGTTAACATGGGAATAATGATTCACCAAAATAGGACAGAAAAATAAAGGAAGAAGCAAAAGGAGAAAGATAAGGTAGAGAAAACAAGAGGAGAAAAAAAAGCGGAAGAGCGCACAGTAAATAACATTGGTTACATTGGATCACATTTCATCCATATGTCTCAAGAAATGATCCCCAATATTTGTAAATTTATCAGAGTTTCCCGACTGCTTGGAAATGGCCTCCTCATATGTGGATATGGTCAACAGCTCATCCACTCAATCATCAATACAAAAGGAGGCCGTTCACTTCCATGCCCTCAGGATCATTTTTCTTGCCACCATACAAGCCCGGAGTTGCCACACTTTTTTACAAAATGGCACGTCTCCGAGGATCATAATGGATGCCTTCACAGCAATAGTGCAGCTTAAAACCACGCACAGTCTTTCACAAACACCGTTCCAAAAGTCTCTTGTTTTTGGGCAGGCCCAGATTAAATGACTTAACAAGCCCCTCGCCAATTAGCATTTCCAACATAGTTCAGCAAAGAAACCCTGCAGGTGGCAACAGTGCTGGTATTTGAACCTTTAACATAACATAACATTGTGCAAGGTAGGATTACACATTCAACGTTACCATACCACGTCCTTCGCAACATAATTTTCAAGCTCAAAACTGAAAAATAGGGTTAGCGCCTAAATTAAAAGGGAAGATTGGGGTGAAAGACAACATCCGGGAGAGTGTTGTCAAAAGGGGGAAAACGAGCATGCAGAAAGGGGAGTCAAAAAGGGCCTCATGCAGATTCCAGTGTTGACCAACACAGAGTGTGAACCCTATTCGTGCCTGATGTATCCACACACGTTGCAGGAAGGGACATAACCAGAAAACACACTAAGTAGTAGCTAACTACCGGAAAGATGCAGTAACCATGGAGTAAAAGAATGGTGGCATACACACAGACTACACAAATTCCCACCGCGGTAATATGACTCCAATATGGCAGCTGTGAGACTTATTGCAGCCTTTAGTTACTTGGAATTTGTAGCTGCCAAGTTTAAAAGCAATTTCTGAGACATTTCTCGGTAATCTCTATTAGCACCCCACATAGCGCAACTCTGCAGTGCCCGTTCTCAACTGGCTCTTACCCCACAGAGCTGAATAAAAGCAATACATAACCACTCCTGAAAAAGACTAATCTTGATACAAATAACCCAGACAGCTATAGACCAATCTCTGATCTACCAGTCATAGCAAAAATCAAAGAGACCAGCATGCAACCAACTCGCCCAATTCCCAGAAACGCACAACCTCCTCCACAACAATCAATCTGGTTTCAGACCCCACAGAAGACTGAAAACTTGCTTCTGTACATAAGAGAACACATCCTACTCGCACTAGATAACAACACTCCTACCTGCCTGATCCTTCAAGGTCTCTTCATCGTTTGACACTGTCAATCAGCCCACACTTCTTTAACACCTGCATTTCCTCCACGGCGTACAAGACTCTGTCCTAAAATGGATTGACTCTTTTCTCCAAAACCGCACCATCACAGTAAAAATCGGAGAATGCCGTCCATCCCTAGGGAAGTTACTGAAGGAGTGCCTTGGGGATCCACCTTACCCTCATGGCCCTTGATTGCCTATGTCAAGCCCCTCATGCACATTTTAGAACAATTCACACCCACATTTCAAGGATACGCACACTACACACAACCTTCCCTCTTCATTTCACCAAACTTCATATTGAACAACTCCATCAGCCAATGCCTTAGAGAGGTGCAAAAAAGGATGTCCCAAACCAACTTGTGCCTCAATCCAATCATGATGGAGGTCAAGGTCTTTGGCACCCAACACATTCACCAGCTTCCGTTTATATGGCCTGCTGGCCTAGGAGCCCTCTTTCGCCTACTTCAGAAGCACGGAACCTGGGAATCCTAATAGACACTGACCTATCCTTTAAACCACATATTAAAGACCGTACCAAAAAAACAAGCTACCCCCTAAACATCCTTCTAAAGATACTCACCAAAAGGCCATCATCACCACCACTGCCGTAATACTCTCCAAACTAGAACACTGCAATTCTCTCTATACGAGTTTGTCCTCCAAAAACCTAAAATCGCTCCAGATTATTCTGAATGAAACTGCAGGATGCATACTAAACCCCAATCCTTACGACCATATCACTCCAGCTCTAAAAACACTCAACTGGTTACCCATCAAAGGTTACCCACAAGAACATCAACTCTTCTTACCCCTCCAGCCTCCAATCATTTCTTAAGCTTGCCGTTCCACGCAGATATCGATGGTCATCAAATAAGATTAAACCAACACATCTCAAATGTCGGCGCAAAAAATACAGAGGCAAATCACTCTCTTCTCCAGCATGGGATCTGGCATGGATTCACATGCTCATGAATATTCCCCGTCGTCAGGCTGGGAATCCTCGGTAAAGAAAAAATCAGTTGCAGTTTCGTTTCTGAACTGTCTTTCTTAGTAGTAACCAATCACTGGTCTCTGGGTCATACTGCCCCCATCCAATGATTGCCTTCTCCCTAAGCCCCTCCCCTGGCAGCCATCCGAAGATTTTTACCACACGTTCAAGTGTTGGGAGTCCTCGTGCAATAGCTCTCGAGCTTTTACTGCATTTTGCGAATTTTCTTTTTTTTTTCAGAGTTAATCTAATTTTTTCAGTCAATCGAACATCAAACTCCACCGTTTCTACTTCCGATCAACGGGGACCCGTTTCGGAATTTTCTACGCCTCTCAAGGGCGAAGTTCTTGTCGAGTTACGCTTTTGGAGGATTCCAGAAGACCTTGAGGCCTACCTCATGGACATGGCTCAGGACAAAGAAAACTCGACGCCCGGATCCAAGCTGTTCAGGAACTGCCCTGGATGCGGATTGCAGAATGTATTCAAGGAGGACAGACATTCTAGATGCCTCTACTGCCTGCACAAAGACAAAACGCACATGGAGAAGGACTGTGCGTTTTGCAAGAACATTTCGCAACGGACCATGAAGGATCGGCGTATCCGCCTCACCAACTGGCTGGAAGGAGGTGAGAAGAAGAGGAGGTCCGAGCGGTCTTCCAAGTCCTTTGAGGGCACTCTGGCGACGGGGGACCAACAAAAAGCTAAGCACCGCGATTCCGCGGGCACCGGGAGCGCCGAACGGTCGGGCTCCTCGGCTGCCAGGCAGGGCGTGCTTTCACCGATGCCATAAACTACGTGCCAATGCTCTGACTCGGGAAAGAGGAAGTCGGAGAACCCGGGTAAGCTTCTGGAGAAGCCCCGGTCGATCCAGATGGAAACAGCCGAGGGGGAGCGAGGCAGTGACCCTCCCCCCAAGGTGAAGGCCTCAGGTGCGCCTAAAGTCGTGAAGGCCCTGATTCACCCGGCTAAGGCCTCTATCGAGGGAGTTGTGGCGGCCCTGGCGAAGCCTGTGGAGGCTACCCCAGTGGAGGCGACCTCAGGGCCCAAAGTTTCCCTGCCACCGTGGAGGGAATCCTCTTTTCAGCCCATCGATAAGACCCCCGTGAGAACCCTGGTGGAAAAAGAGGGGGGGTGGTGGCTATCACGGACACGGATTCAGTCTCTGAGGAGGAGCTGGCTGGGGTCGTGAAGGTCCTCAACAAGAGGTTCGAGGAGGTCCGGTCCCACGGGAGGGATCCCAACGAAGAGAGTGACAGTGGTGCCGACGAGGTTCCCATGGAGGCAGAGAATTCCACTCCCCAACCGTCGCAGCCGGTACCCCAGCCCCAGGACAACTCAGAGCCATCTTGATGGCGATCCAGGCCTTATGTACGGAGATAAGGACCAGGTTGCCCTTGCCCCCGACGGAAGATCCAGCGGAACTTGGCCCGTCGGGGAACCCTCCAAACAAGTGGAGAAGAGTTCATCCCCCTCGTCCTTCCAGCCTGCGCGGCCCTCGCAGCCTTTATCCCCTTCCCCTGATCCCAGGGAGGACACGGGAACAGAGGCGGCCACGACGGGGATGGATGACGACGGTGGTGACGACGGGATGGACCTTCCATCACCACCACCTCCTCGGGCCTCCCCGCCCGACGAAATTGGCTGCTTCCACGCCATGATTGCCAGGGCAAACAAGCTCTTCTCACTCTGCCCCGAAGAACAGAAGAAGGAAGGTTTCCTTTATCAACGGCGTGAGGACAAAAGGAACGTGGTCCTCTCGGTCCCGTTACTAGATGACATCCGGGACGAGGGGCTATCGCTCCTGAAGAACCCGTCCATGACTCCTGCCAAGAGAAGAAGTACTGGGTCCCTGATTCCGCCACTCTGTGCCTTAGGGCTCAGCCGACCCCGGATTCGGTCGTCTCGGCGGCGGCCAAGAAGGCGGCGGCAGGGGCTATGGCTGTGTCTTCCACCTCACCCCCGGATGGCGAGGGGAAGAAACTGGACGCCATGGGGCGGCGGGTCATCTCGTCTGCAGCGACGACGATTAAAGCGCCCAACGCCTTAGCGATTGTAGCCCGTTACGACAGGGAGCTTTGGTTTAAGATAGCTCCTCTGCTAGACTTCCTCCCGGACGACAAGAGGGCAGAGGCACTAGAGATCCTGCAGGAGGGCGAGGTGGCGTCGGACCACGCCATAACGGTGGCCACGGACATTGCTGACACCGGCTTCTGCCAGTTGGGCAACAGTGTTTGTCTTTGACGGCGTGGTTGGCTCAAGGCAACAGATTTCCGCCAGGATGTGCAAACCAGAGTTTTGGACATGCCCTTCGATGGGAATAACCTCTTTGGAAAGACAGTGGATGAATCGCTGCAGGCCATCAAGACTGACACGGAGACGGCCCGGGCCTTGGGGGTTTTGCAGCAACAACAGCCGCCCTTTCGAAACTCCGGAGGCAAACACGGTGCCTCCAAAGGATTCGGCGGCGGCTCCTCGACGTACCACCAGACGGCCCTCTCCTCGTCGCAGGAGGCCTACAGAGGACGTGGCAAGTCAGGTGGATCCCGTCGTCGCCAGGGAGGCCAAGGCGGCAAGGCTGCTGCCAAGCAGGACTGAAGCGGCGGTAGCGTCGGGCACTCACCTGAGCACCCCGGTGGGAGGCCGGCTGGCGAAGTTCGTCAGCGTGTGGGAGTCCATCTCCACCGACCGATGGGTGCTGGATGCCCTGGCCTGTGGGCACACTCTCGAGTTTCTGAAGAAGTGCCCCCGCATTCCACCCATGGCCAGGAAGGAAAACCACGTTCCCCAACTGCTGCTGGAAGCAAGGGCGATGCTGAAGAAAGGCGCCATTGAGCTCGTCCCAAAGAAGCTCCGGGGGTCCGGAGTGTACTCACGGTACTTCCTCGTGAGAAAAAAGACCAGCAGTTGGCGACCCATCCTGGACCTTCGTCGGTTAAAAAAGTACATCAAGGCCCAAAAGTTCTGGATGATTACCCTCCAGCACGTGCTGGGGCAGCTGGAGGAGGGCGACTTCCTATCGTCGCTGGATTTGGAGGATGCCTACTTTCACATCCCCATTCTAAAAGGACATTGAAAGTTCCTCAGATTCGTAGTCCAGGTACGGCACTACCAATTCAAGGCCTTTCCCTTCGGATTGAAGTCGGCGCCCAGGGTATTCACCAAGTGCCTAGCACCGGTGGCAGCGCGGCTGCACCTGCAGGGTATCCACGTCTACCCCTACCTGGACGATTGGCTCATCCGAGCAAAGACGAGAGAAGTCGCCGTCGGGTACACAGTGAAGACCGTCAAACTGCTCATGGACCTGGGTTTCTCCATCATCTTCACCAAATCCCACCTGGTCCTGTCACAGGTCGCACTGTTCCTGGGAGCCAAGCTCGACAAAGTGGCGCGACTGGCCTCCCCGTCGGAGGAAAGGACGAAGGCCATCATGGGCAAGGTGCAACAGCTGTTGGCCATTGATGTGGCCAGGGTGAGTTCCATCAAGTCCCTTCTAGGCATGATGTCCTCGTGCATCTACCTAGTGCACCTGTGCAGGCTGCGGAAGCGACCACTGCAAGAGTTCCTCGACGCCCAGTGGATTCAAGCGGCGGGCAGCTTCGAAGACAGGATCCCGCTCAACGAATCCTTTCGTCAGGCGATAAGGTGGTGGGGCGCCCGCGCGCATCTGATGACGGGTGCAGACTTCCAGACCCCGGCGCATCAGGAGACAGTGATGACGGACGCCTCCCTGGAGGGTTGGGGAGTGCACACCGGAGATCTCCACGCAAGAGGACTGTGGCTCCCGGAGGAGAGGCCACTGCATATCAACATCCTGGAGCTCAGAGCCGTGTTCTGGGCTCTCAGATCGTTCCTCCCATCCCTCAAGGGCAAGGTGGTGAGGATCTTCACCGACAACACCACCACCATGTTCTACATCCGGAAGCAGGGAGGCGCCAGACCCCAGCCCTATCCAAGGAGGCCTGGTGCTCTTCCACCTGGCAGGAATAAAGAACACCATTGCAGACTCGCTCAGCAGGGAGCTGCGCTCGTGCCACGAGTGGGAGCTTCAGCAGGATCAAGTGGATCGGCTGTTCCAACGATGGGGCAGTTCCCAGATCGACCTATTCGTGACGGCGGCGAACACCAAGTGCCAGAGGTTCGCCAGCAGGTTTCCCCAGCCGGGGAGCATGGGCGATGCCTTCTCTTTCCCCTGGGACGGCCTGTTCCTGTACGCGTTCCCGCCGTTGCTGTTGCGACTCATCAACCAACTCAAGAGGCCCCAGTGCAGGATGATCCTCGTTGCACCGGCGTGGCCGAGACAGATCTGGTTCCCGGACCTTCTGGACTTGTCAGCGCCCCCCCCCAGTCAAGCTGCCGATGGACGCGGAAATCCTCGCCAGAGAAGGAGGCCCAGATTCGCTGAACTTGCAGGCCTGGCGTCTGCAGCACTAGAGTTTGGAGGGTACAATATCTCGGCAGACTGCAAGGAGGTGCTTGCAAAGGCCAGGGTGTCCAACTCTCAAGTGCTACGGACATAAGTGGAAGAGGTTTTCTGTCTGGTGCGGCGCACAGAAGATTAACCCTTTGCGGATTACGGCCCTCAAGTGCTGCCATACTTATTGTCATTGGCCAAGGTGGGGCTGGCCCATGCCTCCATCAAAATCCATCTGGCGGCTATCTCCCGCTACACCAGAACTCTGGGGCGCTCATCCCTGTGGTCCCATCGCCTGGTGAAGGAGTCCATGAAGGGACTGTTCCAAGCGTTCCCGCCGGCCCCGGCGTGGGAGCTCAACGTGGTGCTGACCAGGCTCATGGGGCCACCATTCGAGCTTCTGCATTCTGCACCGTTGAAGTTCCTGTCGTGGAAGACAGCGTTTCTTGTGGCCATCACCTCCACATGACTAGTGGGAGAGATCCAGGCCCTCTCCTGTAAACATCCATACCTGACTTTCCACGAGACAAGGGTGGTGCTGAGGACGCACCCCTCCTTCATGCCCAAGGTGCCGTCGGACTTCCATCTCAACGAGCCCTTGGCGTTACCTGTTTTCTTCCCGTCGTCTTCGTCGCCGGGCGAGAGGACTTTGCACTCGCTGGATGTAGCTAGAGCGCTGAAGTTCTACATGGACCGCACAAAGAGTTTTCGGAAGACATCACAGCTGTTTGTGAACTTTGGACCTGTGAACCAAGGGTAGGCTTCCATTTCCAGATGGCTCTCCGGCTGCATCATGCACTGTCACCGGTTGGCAAACCGACCGTTGCCCGGCCGTCCGAGAGCCCATTCGACCAGAGCGATCGCTGTTACCACGGCGTTCCTATCTGGTGTGCCCCTGCTGGACATCTGCAGGGCTGCTACGTGGAGGTCGACGCACACCTTCACGAGATTCTACTGCGTCGACCGGGATTCCAGGGAGGAGTCCAGAGTCGGCCAAGCAGTGCTGCGCAACCTGTATAAATTATGGCATTCTCAGCTCAGTGATAGTTGTGTATGTGTCCTGACCCCTTGTGTGTGAAGGTGGGAAGCTGTTCCTTGTGGACTCTTGTATAAGCTACTGGCTGATAATCCTACCAAAGGTGCTAATAAGTGTAGTGAAATTACTTGCTATATTAACGCCCCTGCGGATGGACTTATAACAAGGACCGCTGACGTGTGTGCTTTACCGTGCCCCTTCGTGGAAGAATAAAGGCGGCATGTATTTGATTGTTTCTTTTCATTGCAGATGAGATCTGAAGACCACAGTCACTTTCGCAGCCTCCCCGTACCGATCCTAGAAGCAGTTTTGGAATGGCCACTTATTTTAAGCATCTTGGCAAACCTCACACTGCGCACCCCCCCACTTTCAGTCTGTAGCTTTACCTCTCCTAACCCTAATGGATCAACTGAGGTCTTTTGAGATGTCCTCCTCCCCCGACAGATTGGCATAGGGTCATGTGAGGTTCCAGACCTCCTTCCTTGTTTCCCAAGTGGGCCGGCTGCCACCAGATGGCAGGCTGAATACAGATTGCATGCTGGTCTAATTAACACAACCACACGTTCCAAGTACATCCTTCGATTGAGAGATCATTATGCTAGCCTGGGTGAGTGGCTCAATTCATTTATGTATTTTTTCTGCTCTTATCCTTCTAAGTTCACAATCGTTTTTTAACTACTTCTTGCAACCATTTTCGCCGTTCCGGAACGGTTCTTTTTTAATTTGAAACCTACCTCTTAATTTGACCCCCCTACAGCAGTTAAATATGAACTGAAATCTGTTGTACTGTACCTTCACAAAGACAGAATGAGACCGCAGCCTGCATTAACTCTTTTCGGGCTCATTTTAGCTATTGAAAGCTGATGGAGGTTCTGCTAGCACTAACTAATGATTCCCGCAACACCCCATCTCCCACTTATTTTTGGAGAACTTGTCAAATTGTTATCAGACGTTAAATGCTTCAATGTTACAGATCACAAAGGGCCTCAGGATTTTATTTTAACATTAGATGGCAACATGGGATTTCCCTCTTCATGCCACTGGACACGTGTGCAGTTATAGTAAGTGCGCTAGTGACTAGTCTCATGTATTAATCTAGTGCGCTCCTGTGAAATACCTCAGGACCACTGACTATTCATCCTTCGAACTCTGTCAGACCAGAGGCGATAAAGGATTTTCAGCCTTGGGATTATAAGGGTGCAGAAGGAGGAGACTGACACACTGGTGGCAGAATGATTGCTATAGAATTGTATTTATTATAAAAAATAATGAGAGAACCCATCTTTCCCTATCTCTAAGAGGTGTTTCCATGCCTCAACTAAAATGCTAACGGGTCTGTCAGAATGTCTTAATACCTGGAGACGTCCACCGTCCTGTGTCAAAATGTCCCGATCTCTAGCCCTTACACTTAGAACTAAACTAAAGATGGTGCCAATGTTCTTGGTCTAGGAGAATGACTCCCTCCTCTAGGACTGGATAGCACAGCGCTGTTTGCAAGTTCTTCACCAGGCAGGAATGGCCCTCTTCCCCCTGGCCTTGGTTACCAGGAGAATGACTCCCTCCTTTAGGACTGGATAGCACAGCGCTGTTTGCAAGTTCTTCACCAGGCAGGAATGGCCCTCTTACCCCTGGCCTTGGTTACCAGGAGAATGACTCCCTTCTCCCAGTCTCTTGACTTTCAAGTTTCAAACAACCAGGTGGGATGACTCCCTTCCCCTGGTCTTTCTTGGTTACTAGGAGAATGCCTCCCTTCTCCTAGTAACGTGGTTTACAGTTCACAACACAAGGGGGAACGACTCCATTCCCCTGGTTGGTTAGGGATGACCCTGGGGTATATGTGGTGTGGAGGTGTGTATGGTGTTGGGTGAGGGATGTCATACCGCATTCTCCCTAGATGGTCGTCCTTGTTCACAGAAGGGGAAGTCTCCCCATGAGATCCTCCCGCTGCGTACCACCCCAGGGGGACTATCGGATAGCGGCCTCACCTCCCTGGCCTCATGGCAAGGGGAGCCCCTCAGGGAGAAGTGACGACATCTAGGGATTTGTCACATGATCCAGGCTAAGTCTATTAATGACCGCCGTACATGCGCCCCTGTTGGAGCCACTGCTGTTCAGGTGGGTGTTAAGTATGGGCTTTAGTAGAGTTAAGATCGAGTTGAGGTGACTAATTTCACAAGGACATATATATATATATGTTCCAACTGGCTGAACAATTATTGAAAAACAATACAGGGACTTTCTTCCACCCACTTGGCTGTCAACCTGGCTCATCCACAACCTCTTGAAACGTGTGTTGCACCTTGCTCCATCCCACGTACCCGGTACCCCACCGGAGTCACAGTCCCACTACTTTCTCTTTACACACTTCTACCACTGCCTGGTTGTATGGGTCATATTTTCTTCCTGGTTGACCGTTATAAAAACAGCATTGCGGCATGGGTGCTGGATCAATGCTTCTGCTGCCATGCACAGGATCACCGGTACTTTGTGGTGAGCATGCACACAGTGCACCTGAGTGTGTGGCTATTCAGTAACACTGGGGAGTCGGGCAATGGAGCATGATTCCTGCGGGTTCAGCCACTCATCAGATGTGGGTACTATTTCAGTATATATAAGGTGCAGGACTTGCCACGCGGGCTATGGAGCCCTCTATACTGAACAGAAGCGATAAAGAATAGTGATGTCCGGGTCGAAGCATTCAAGGGGATAAGACGGATACAAGTGAAATGAAGAGGGAGGGAAAGAAGAGCCAGCAACATGAGTGGGGTTTAAGTAGCATCTGAGGATTAAGACCAAAATTCAATGATGCTGAAGGTGGCGGCAGTGAAGGGGCCAAGAGGTTGGCCGGGGATAGAGAGCCTTTCCTTACTCGGGGGCACAAACTATGGGGAGCCAAATTGCAAGGAGCAAAGGAGGAGAGGCGGCGAGGAGTGCTGAGAGCTGTGATCCAGCCTGCTATGGACCAGGATGGTGGTGGGTGCTTTAGTCGAGACCAAGGTGATAGCGGGATGGATTTCAGTGATGTACATGTGGACACCTGGAAGCCACAATCGTGGATGTGTTGGCATTCTATATTACACTATGCAGTGCATATCTGTGTTATTTCAATTCTGTTTTAATTTGTGATAAATCAAAAGAATATATTCCATTATCAGAAAACATTTAGTAAAATGTTGTTTTAAAAACTGAGCTGCTAAACCAATTAAGTGAAAACAGTTCAACAACAAGAAGGCAAAACCAGATGTCCAGTGAAAAAAGTAAAAGTGAAAACCAAGAGACAATTGGAAAAACAAAATGTGATGGCAGGAAGTACTTCATCTAGTGCTTCCTAGCTGCTGGACATGCCTCTAGCTAGCATTCCACTCCAGCTCGTCTGTGCCATCGGAGAAGGGTGCCAGCCGTAGACAAATTAATGTCTGTGGTTGCTTGTGGCACGGTGGCCTAGCACGTCAAGCTGGACTACTCACTCCAGTGGTATTCACAGACTGATTACCATGTGGATTGGCCACCTTTTTAAAATGGCAGAGACAAGCTAAAAATAAGTGGAATTCCTAGGTGTCAGGAAGCATTGGCTCGAGCATTTCCGCCCTCCACTTAAGTCTCCATCCAAACAGATCATAACATCCCATAGGAGCATGTGTCTCACAGGATTGCTTACTTAGTGTTCTATATATGAACAGGTCTTGGTTGAGTAAAGGCAACACAATGACACATTGCACTTTTCTAGTGCAGAGTGGAAGAACTCAGAATTATTACTACCTTTTGACACACAATGCTTGATTTTTTAGAACTGCATTTCTCAGGTTTCTGTCCTATATCTTGAGCAAAATATCTGATGCTTTTAGTTGCTTTTTTGTATTAATGTGCATGAGACAAAGATTTTTTTTAAAAAATGAACTGGGCATTAATACACAGATGTGCACGCTCTTAAGAGGGCTCATCCAGGTGTGGCACATTGTTTGTCCTTCTAGATGATGAGTCATTCGCACCCGGCCCAGGTCAGTATTGAGGGCAGGTCTCTCTCTCGAGCGGGTTTGTGATAAGTGTGTGGGGTTTGGGTGGGCTTTCAAAGTCGCCAGCTGTTACTGGTCCACAAAATCTTGTCACGCGTGGGAGGAAAGGCCCTTGTTTTGCATTTTCTGAGCATACAGACCCTTGAGTGATTGGGCGCCGGGCCCGCCCCGCGAGGATGGCACAGTAAGGTTGGTGGAACAGTCTTAGGGAATTTGGACCATCCTTGCCAATGTTGTGGCTTAAATCCCTAGTGGGTTGTGTTAGATGGCACTGGATCCCCTTGAGCACTTTAGTTGGGCCCCCTGCATGCTCCGCGCTCCTTCCATTTCACGGCCCCTGCAAGCGACAGTCGTTGATGCTCTCTTGATGCTGTGCTTTGGGCTGCGCGAGGACACCTGTACAGATGTATCACATTTTACTTTTCAAGTTTACTTGACAGGGTCAGTGCCGCCTGCCCGTTCGACAAAGCCGGACAGCACCCCAGCCAACACCTCATCGGTCTGCGGAAGGCGGTCTACAGGTCCGTCCGGGCAAACTTCCGCCTCTCAAGACTGGCCACGCTCTACATGCTGAAGCAATATCCTTTCTATTGAGGTGGGGGGCTGCTGGCCTGCGGTCCCTCTGGTCATGCTTGAATAACCCCTTCCACTTCTAGCAATTTCACTCTTGCAGCAAAAAAGTGCCACGTTTGTTATTGTTCCGGTGTCCCTCAACATACCAGAAACTGCTAAATGGATGCAAACATTTGCTTTGTGCATGTTCTTTTCTCCAGAATTCCCATTTGTCCTGAATCCCTAGGAAAGTCCTTGTAAATGGGTTTTGCATTCCCACTACCACTGGATCTTCTAATGTACTATTACAGAGATGTGCAGAGATGTTTTTTTTTCCAGGTATAAAGAATCTTGTTTAGACATCAATTTAGGCAAGTTCAGAATTGTGTTGATTGCTTTTCCGATAGTCTTGGAACGGTGCAAGCAGTGTCCCAAGCTGCTTTGTATCACATTTGTTGTTCCTATTTAAATGTAACTGTATCTTCTTGCTTGCATTACCAGATGGAAAATGTTTGTTTTGCCACAAAAAGCATCCATGATTTGGATTCAAAATATATTCCTACTCTCTACCTTTAAAAGATGGAAGTAGTCTACTGCCCTTGAAAATCTTCTTCTCTAAATCTCTGCACTCGCTTCGCAGCTCTGGATCCCACGTCTTCTGCCTTAGTACACACACACTCTTTGGAGAAAGGCCGGCCAATCAGTCCATGTTGAAGCACTTGTATTACCCGTTGTCTCATGCACCTGTGTTCTGAAGGGCGCAGCTAGCTGACCTCTCTGTCTCTCTCTCTCTGTCTCTCTCTCTGTCTCTGTCTCTCTGTGTCTCTCTCTCTCTCTCTCTCTCTCTCTCTCTCTCTCTCTCTCTCTCTTTCTCTCATGCAAGTTTAAATGCCAGGGTTGTTGTGTAGTACTAATGACACAGGGAGCCAGTGACACAACAGTTCTTTCAAGAGGGGCTGCAGCCCCTTGATCTGGCAATGATTTAAGGACTCTATGAAACCTGGAAATGTTCTAGAGTGAACTGTGATGAATCCAGGAAATTAGTTCCTTCTCCCCAAGGGGGGAGCCACCCCCTTTTGGACTAGGGAGGAGAGCCCGCTATGCAATACCTTCCCTAGGGGTCCGGGTAAGCGGGATCCCACTAAGGGCGACCACCCCCTCTGCGGACAAGGAATGCCCAAGTCAGGTTTCCATGCCTCCTCCCTTCACGTCAAACACCCCAATGTTTGTTGGTTATATGGAAATTGAGCATAACAACCAAGCACCAGGCCCCTTTAAAGTAGGTGGCTTTGTTAGTGGCCTGTATTTGTTGCCACGTCTTGATGAAGACTAGGGCGAATGGAATCTTCCCATCCATTCCAGGGTGAAACCTAAATACAGCCAGACACTAACTGAGGCGGAGACAATCAGCTGGAGAGTGAGAAGGGCAGCTTGTGCAGATGTGCAAAGCAGAGAGTCACTCCTTCACAGAAGGAGCTCAGAGCCATGCAGTCAGCGTGGTATGTGGGGACCCAAGGCAATCCGCAGAGCGCTGCTACTTCAATGAAGGCGGAAATCCGTATGAGCCGGGGCCGCAGAGGAAAGAAGCCGAACTGAAGGAAACGGGATGTACTGCCTTCTTGTCCAGCCGAAACCCTGAGAAGGGTGAAGCCACACACAACAGCTGACCATGCAGACCAGAGCAAAGTCAAAAGACACATGGGCCAGAGAGACTGTCTCTACTACAGCGCAGCACTGCTGTAAAGACGGTATGCAGCAGCATCTGAGGAGAAGCTGGAGGGTGGGGAGGGCGCAACGGAGCACACACAGGGCTGAGAATATGAATACCAGAGGGGGGAAGTGAACTAAGAAACCAAATGGGGCCCCACAGGCCCATAGCCCACACTGGGCAAGCAGCCCAAATACCCCAGGAAGGGGTGAGAGGAGCAACCCCACAAACAGGGCTGAGCAGGTCCATATCCCACACAGGGCTAAGCGACCAGAATACCCCAGTAGGGGGTGAGAGAAGCAACAAACCAATCAGGGCTGAGCAGGCCGGTAACTTATGCCGTGTTGAGAATATGACTACCCCAGGAGGTGGCGAGACAAGCGGAACTCAAAGGGGGGCTGTGCAGGCATGTAGCCCACCCTGTGCTGAGACTTCGACTACGCAACAAGGGGGTAAAAGAAGAGAGAAATCAACAGAACAGGCATGGAGCCTACAAACACCTAAGACTGTAAAAAACCAAGGAGGGATAACGAGTTAACTTTGTTTTTGTTATGAATATCGACCTATCCAGGCCAAGTGGACACATCCCAGGGGTTTGGGATAAACCAGAGACTGTTCAGACTACCTGACAAGGTCATTATCTGAACCAAAAGGACATTTGGGAGAATGTATTTTTGTTTGAAGCATTGTACGAAACCAAACTCTGGAAGAGACTGGGAAAACTCTTGGGTGGGGTCAGAAAACCAGCCACCACAAAGGGGGAGTAACCCTATACTTTGATAGATTCTCTTTTCTTTATTTCTTTTCATAGTTGTAGGGCAGGTAGTAGGTTAGCATAGATTTGGACGGAAGGCAGAGTTTATTTGTGAGACATCCTGTCGAGCACCCGTTTTTTGGTTTTCTAGCATAGGGAATCCATCATAGAGCTGGGGATGAGAGGAGGATAAACCATCAGATTCAAACATGTCCTCTTGTCTGTCTCCTAGGTCTGACTTGCCACTGAACCTTTTTGCAAATTAAGAACATCCCTGTGCCTCCACTTTGTTGAGCAAGGGGCACAGCTGTGTTGGGTTCACTTTTCTGTAGAGCTGGTTTGGAATCTGTGATGAATTGAGGGTATTCGTTCCTTCTTTCCAAGGGGGAGACTCCCCCTTTGAGGCTATGTAGGTGAACCCACTCTGCAAGACCATCCCTAGGTGTCTGGGCAAGTGGATCTCACTGGGAGAGACATCTAGCTGTCTGGCTGAAGGCAATGCTGAAAAAAACTATTTTAGAAAAGGATAGAAACCTGTTACTTTAAGGAGAGACGTATATTTACCTGGGTGAAGAGAGAGGGAGAGTATCGCAAGCAGGGGAAGCCAGGGGTGGATTGGGAACCAAAAGAGGCCCTGGAAATAATGTTGAAAGTAGCCCCAAACTACATCTTTTCAGTAAGACAATCTGTCCCTAAAACAAAATGTGGAAATAAAATAGGTTACCACACAAAAGAGGGCCAGGGTGTAGAGGGCTACCAGGAAATCTCCAGAGTTCCCTATAGACCAGTTCACCCCCTGACAACAGTGCGCCTTGGAGAGGCGAAGTGGAGGTGGAGAGAGCGTTCTGTATGCAGGGGAAGCTCCCTGACATCACTACGCCTTGGAGTGGCCGAGCCGAGGAGAGCCGTGGCGCCCGTGACTTTCAAGAAACCAGAGCAAGCCAGTCAGAAACGCTGCAGGGCCAGTGTTTGCGAGAACGGAGAAGCCACTGTGAGGCAGGAGAAGAGAATCCTAGGTCCGGTGGTTGCACGACCACGACGATATCGTGGTGGGAAGTATGCCTGCCGAACCACACAGAAACCATCACAGTAGGACGTGTGTGAAACTCCTTGGTGCCCGCCACTATATACTGCAGCAACCAATGAGAGGCAGAGAACAGGAAGCCAGCGAAATTGAGAAGCACAAAATCCAAAGGAGAGGACACGAGCGAGTGCTTAGCCCTACCACGTTCCCCTTCCCAGTAAGAAGTAATAGGGAGAACAGGAGAAGCGGGAGGCCGCTGGGCACCGTTATGAGAAGAAAATAACTCATCCCAGTGAGACAAATGAAATGCTGAACATAAAACTGTTTAACAGTAGGTGTGAAAACACAACAATGACAATAACGAATAAACCAGAAATAAAAGTAATTAGCGACTGGGCACAAATACCATGGGAAGAGGGGAAAGTGCCTGATGGCTTAAGAAGTGAAGCGTGGCGAAAGCCAGAGATAAAGTCCAGTAAGAACAAGATAAGATGAGAGACAATCGAAGTGAGAAACCGCAGGAGAGGCGAAAAGGTCACATAGGAGCAGGGCACACTCACACTAAGAAAGCCTGGGTTACAAGACTCGGAGAGGCATACACGTTTAGCCCAGATTATAAGCAAGGGCATCAAGGAGAACTGTCGAAAACCTACCCCTAAAGAGGGAAGTAAACTGAAGTCTGTTCTGAACGAATTACAAGAAGTTATCAAGGAGGTGTCAAGAGACTGTTCAAAGAGACGTTGCTAAGAAATTCTAGGAATAAAGAAGAAACATTTCTATAATAAACAACTAGGAGAAGTGAGACATTTTCTTGGTCTCATTTAAGTTAGTTAACTTAGTGTGGGCTCCGTTAGATTTTCTTTGGACCATAGACATATTAATTTAGGACTTATTGACGACCAATGAGAACCTTTAGTTTATTTAGATAGGCAGGGATACCCTCTAGCTGTAGGGACAGATGGGCCTTATTTTTTATCATTTTATTAAACATCAGTCAAAATGGACTTAATATGTCCGGCTCCTCTTTCTAACCCGCCACAGATCTCAGTGTGTGTACTTTTCCACCCATACCTACGCCTCACATAGATATATATATATTCATTCTTTTATGTTGGCTATTCTCTGAATCTTCTGGGGGTGTCAGTTCTGGATTTTTGATCTCTCTTCCTGGTAGTGGCCACACTACCCCTTCTTTTACACCAGATTAATTCCAGCGACAACAATGCTTGACCTTAACAGACTGGTTCCTGCAGAGCTTGTGATTGGCTGCAGAAATGCTATCATTCTTATCTAAAAGCAACAAACAAATTCTACCAGATCCCCAAGCAAGCTGTAATGGCTAGCTCATTAACGTGAGTTTATAGCAAGGTACATGTCGTTGCTGTTATTTGGGCTTTGATCATGTTGTATTCAGTGGAGTTGTGCATCAAAGCTCAGTCACGTCAACCTTATCTGCTTCATTTCGGCTGTTTCTTCCTTTGACCATTGAATCAATCAAGTATCACTTGGAAGGAGCTAGTCGCTCCGGCTTTGTGGAACTCACTTCCTCAAAGCTTGCGAGGGATATGATATGGCTTTTATAACGCGCCTGTAGCTAAGTGTTTCTAGGCGCAACAAGAGAAGGAGTGGGAAACAAAAAGAGGAGAAAATAACGATCTTACTAGGTCTTGTATCAATCAGATCACGCGAGTACGGGGAAGTAGGATGGGGAGAGGTGCCAAGGGGGAGTTGAAGGGGGAAGTGCAGTTAACTCACAAGTGCAGCCAGCGGGTGGCTCATAAGTGCAGAGAGAAGGGACTGTAGGGTTGCAGATACAGACCCTTAAGTGCTGGGGAGCCCAGAGGCAGTGCAAGGGCAACTGGACATGCAGCAGCCTGGGCCCGTGTTCACAGGGTGACCAGTGCGCGGAGCAGTCAGGTGCATCAGCAGGGGAGAGGAAGAGAGAAAGCCGAAGCGAAAAGGAAGGTCTTGCGTTGCTTTCAGAACCAAAGGTGGTTCTACTCAAGTTTGAGGGCGGCAGGGAGGCTGTTCCAGAATGAGCCGAGGAGATAGATCTGCTCCCAACTCTCTTCTTGGAGAAGGCTCTGACCCTCAGGGAATTGGAGGTGGATGAGCGGAGTGCTCGAGAAGGAAGATGTTTTGGAAGGGAACGTTGGAGGTAGAGCGGTCCAATGACCCAGAAAGCCTTGTGGGCGATGCAGAGGATCTTGAACTTAATCCTTGCAGCCACAGGGTGCCACTGAAGAGATTTCAGAGCTGGAGAGATACGATCCCTGGGCTTGAGGCAAAGGACAAGTCTTCCAGTCCTGTTGTGGATACGTTGTATAGGTGGAAGAGTAGAGGCAGGAAGATTTAGAAACAGGCTGTTGCAATAGTCCACCCTAGAGAGGATCAGAGCACTGGAGACAGTGAGCTTCTGGGGGAAAGTGAGAAAAGGAAGAATACCTTTGAGGAGGGGCAGCTGATAGTTTGACTTCTTAGAAATGTCAGAGATGTGACAGAGATGTGAGGAGAGGAGGAGAGGGTGGAGTCGAAGATGACACCAAGGTTCTTTGCGTCACAGGAAGGAGCAGGAAGAGGGCCCACAGTGGGAGATCAGAGAGAGAGGAAAGGCGGGAGCGGGTGTCCCAGTGTGGAGGATCTCAGTCTTACTGGCATTAAGGCAGAGATTATTGGCAGCACACCATTCCTGAATTGCGGCCAGACAGTCTGGTATGAGAGAAGAAGTAAAGGTGGGTGAGGGGAGCCTGAAAGAGAGCCGAGTGTCATCTGCATAACATTGAAAATTAGATCAGAAAGTAGCGATGCCATGGACAAGAGGTGCCAGGTAGTGTTTGAAGAGCCAGGGAGAGAGGTTAGACCCCTGGGGACTAACTGCTGATTGTCTGCTTACCCGGAAAAACCATACAACTTTTCTATTTTAAGGCATGTTATATTGCTGCTTCGGCAGTCTGCTGTAAGCACCCAAATACCTTTTGGGCCTTTGTTTTGCGCTCAAGAAATATAGATACGTACATATATATGTTATTGCATGCTCCTTGATAAAGCCTTTCCTTCTAACCCCAACTTTAGGTCAGCCTAGTGTGGCGAAAAGAGTTCCCAGTTCAACCTGTGGCTTTCTGTGACCTCAGGCCTCTATCTTTGGAGATTGTACATTTAAGGTGCTTTGGCTTCATAGTGGAAGGTCTGTTTAATTGAGGCTCTTTCCACCCTGAATAAGGCGCTGCTGATAACACATTAGAGCTTCCTGCAATATTCATCATGGATATCCGACAGACAAGGAATCTATCCTGCTTGTGTTCTTTCTGAAACTGCATTCATGTCCTATTGATTCTAATATCTGGAATTTACTAGAACCCTACATTTCACCAATGACCTCAGGGACAGTTTCTTCTCTCCCAAGTCATGTATTGTATTATCTTCCAAGTAACAAAACTACTATAACCTAAGATATCCCCCGCACGACATTATCACATGATTCTAGTTCTACAGTTTCATGAAAGGGTCTAGAGCACAGTCCAAAATCTCTGCACTATTCCCAAAGCAGGCCTTCCTCTGTAAGTGTTAATCCTTTATCTTCTACAATCACTGTGGTCTCAATGCTGGGTTTGGAACTGTTGCCCTGTCTTGTTAAGTTGTGTTCGCACAACCATCTCGTTTGACGTGTGCTCTGCTCCTCCATTGTACAGATTTCTAAAGCATGTTTCAACTTTGAAGAACCTGGGCAAATTGGGCCGTCGGAGACAGAAAATTAGACACTCCATAGTGACAAATAACCTGTTGGCCTTGCAGATTACCGACTCCCTCCTGAAATCTCCAGTTCAGCTCTTCGGCACTGCATTAGAGCTGCAGAAGGCTTCTTAGGTACAATTTTCACTTTTAAATCTTTTCTGAATCTGGGAAGTCAGGTTTGCTGTGCCACTTGCATACCATATGGCATGACACTGAAACTTGTTTCCAAAGACTTTATTCAGGATATCAGGATTGTGGGAGGGGTTTTGAATTTCTTCCCCAAGACTGTTTAGAATAGTTATCATTGGTCCGAAGTCTCTAGGCCAATCAAAAGTCTTTGGGGTTAAAATTAAAGTGTCTGAGTCTTAGAGAAAATGTCTGAGCCAAACATTTTTGGGGTTCAACATAAGGCTCTGAGTTTTAAGCAAAACTCTGAGCATAATACCCCCCCAGTTGAGGGATTCCTACCCTGTGTCCTCTACCTTCTCTGTTGTTCATTCTTCAATCTTCCTTTTTTGCTCCTTGGCCAGCCCCTTGGTTTCTTGTTCTCATCTCTTTGGAGGCACTCTGACAGACTCTCTGCCCTACATGTTCTTGCATGGCAGGCGCTGGAAATAGCAGAAGCAGATGGTGTAATAGCATCTTGCACCAGGAGTACGGCCCCCATATCTGCTTTTTAGGCTACATATGTTTCTACTCCCCAACATTCTGTCTTTGCTCTTCTCCCCAACACTGCGTTCTCATCTACCTCCTTCGTTTGTCACATTGGTCTGTGAAGGCATCAAGAAGCAAGACACAGACTACAGATTCAAAGTTGAAACCATATGTATTTATGAAATGACATTTCAGGATGGTGTAAGGCCTAACTTGCCTTATGCTAGGGTGGGATTTCTCTACCTAAAGAAACTAAGGACAGTCCGAGTCGGCAAGTTCAACTTTAAGGTCTATCTGTGTCCAAAACCTATGCATGCCCTCACAACTAAACTATACAATGTGTAGGGATGTCAACAACAAAAGAAGCAGTGTTCCAAATAAAGTTGGGCGTCTTCCAGCAGTCCTCGGGCCTCTTCCTCATCTCAGTACCAGAGTGGTGAAATGACATGTTGGTGTGTACCACTCCTGGTCGCCTCTTCCTCGTCCCAGTACTAGAGTGATATGAATGAGGGGAAATTCAGGGAAGTGATTGGCAACAGCCTATAAAGTCAGGGGGGAGAGCAAGGCAAGGTTGGCTATCACTAGGTCAAGGGGGACATTTTCTTATTCAACCTCTTCCTATTTCTCCTACCTTGGTGGCATTTCCCAAAGTCATCCTGTCATGAAGAAAAGGGAAAGGGTTGACAAAATCCCATAAAGGCTTCTGGGACCGAAGGTTCATCCTGGAATGGAAATGGGGGCTACCGCGTCTCACCGAAGGACATGCCCACTCCACTCCCCTGGTCTCCTCCACCCATGTGATCCTTCCTCACATAGCCACCCCCAGGGTCGGGTTCCATAAGCGATGACCCTTCCTTGGCCATCTGCACAAAGGATCCTTGGGAAGAAGAAGCAAGGACGTCCTCGGGGTTCCTCACAGGTCTTAAAAGCTCCATAAATAGTCTTTCCCGGAAGAGAAAATGCAATCACAGTAAGAAAATGTCTTTTTCCTTACTAGGCCAAAAAGTGTGGAATGAGATCAAGGGGGACCAGTTGTTAGGATTTAGGCAGTATTTGGTAGGAAAAATGTACCTTCTGTGATTGTGCCCAACAGAGCAGCGTCTGGAGTTTATATGGCAGAGGTTACGCCACACAAGAAGATTGGCGATGAAGAGGGACTCAGAAAGGAAGGTTCAAGTGAATAAAGGACTCCTCCAGCAGTGCCAGAGAGTCAGGAGAGCGATACCCTGGCCCAAATAGCAGTTGTGCAGCAGGCAATTTGGCAGTTTCCTAAGGCGATCAATGTGCACGTTGTTTAGCAACCACTATTGGTTCCAGCGATGACGCATACATAGAATACCCCAAGACAATTGGGAATGATAATTTTTCTGTTTAGGATCAAGGTTACGAGCCAGGGAAGTTGAAAGGGGAAGAAGCTGTGATTGGCAGTAGTCGGCGATGCAAGGTTCTTCCGTCATACTAGGGCACAGGATGGGGTTGACTTGGCTTCTGAAGCCAACCCCAGCCTCTGAGACTGGGGTCGGCTTGAGAAGACCCCAGAGAAGAACAATCATGGAAGATGTGCTTGCAAAGTGACAGCGGCGAGGAGCCAGACACGGAAGAAGGACCCGGGGTGAGTTTGGTGGTGCGGTTTCAGATTAGAGGCCAGAAAATGCCCCAGGAGCTTGTCAGATGGAAGAGATTGAAGTAGGGTGCTTGTCTGATGCCCTTGGATGAGGAAACGCTGGTCCAAACAGTGCAGCAAATAATCTGAGTCTTGGCAGCGGAAGGGTTCCCTCTGCAGTGATGCAGTCATTGTCCAGAGCCTCACAGAGACAAGGCCTTCAAGGAGGAGCTGAGATCTAGTTTCCCCCGGCACATCAGAGGAAAGGAACACTGCATCTGTCTCTTCTGGGATTCTGGAGCGGCAGAGCTTAGTCGTCGGATTTGGGGAAGCCTCAGGGGATGCTACGGTGGTGTAGAGCCTCAGTCCTTTCGTGTGCAGCCAGCCTTCCAGAGTGAAAGTACAGAGTTCCAGCAGTAGACCAGGTGAAGGGAGTAAGGGGGCAGGGTCTGCTTTTATCACCCTTGCGGAAGCAGTGAGTGAACAAAGCACCCAATCACACACCAAGTATCATTCAAACATAAGGTGGTTGCCAGTGGGTTGCACTCCCTCGAAGCACACACAAGCTCTCAGGAAGAACTCAGACGAAAATGAAGGGTATCCACACTATACCAAAGAGGCATCCACATCTGCCAGACTGAAGTGGTTAATGGCCGACTAAAGCTCCCAGTCATGGGAGACGGGCATCCAGTGACCAGAGTCTTGGGAGGATTGAGCCGGGGCAACACGCGCGCCTTGGAAGCAAGACGACGCAGAGCAGCACAGGTTTGAATCCCCGGGACCGTGCTTAGAAACCTCTGGTTATTAAGCGTGTTATAAATATCCAATAAAGATAGATAAAGATGGTCACTCCTCCACCCCTCTTACCCCCTCCCCCTATGCAGAGGGATACGGGTTGATTATGTGACCCTTCTGGTCTTTGAGGCAACCAAAGAGAATCTGCATTTTGTGAAATGGAGGAGGGGGGGTTCAAAAAACACCCAAATGGGTAAAGCAGTCCCTACCAAGTTTAGTCATTTTACACATAGCAAAAACCTAGTACCAGCCCAGCCACAGTACTAACAGATTGAGGGTACTCTTGCTGGGATACTATGGGGTACCTTTGGGGTACCCCTTCCTTAGGAGTTCAAAGACATCTTAAGGATTAGCGCATAAATCGGAGCCATTCTCTCAGTCAGGTTTTGGATTACGCCTAGCTGTGAGAAAAGCTAAAGTCCAAAATGCATAAAAGCCAGCAAAAAGAACATGAGATTACCACATCAGCTTAAAAAAGGGCCTTTTACCTAACACTGATATTGTCTGTTTCCTGGCGGAGTTTTCTTGGGGTTCGCCACACGCATCAGAAGCCTGAGATATTCCCCACCCTTACAGACAGCCATGAAGTGGGTCTGATAGCAAGGCGAGACTTACCATCTTGATGGGCTTGCATTGTAATTTGTATATGTGCTGTGCACGCTGGGAAGCCAGTGGATACAGGCTTAGGACTGAGTGGATCTGGATACATCAATTGTTCGAGTATTCTTTGGGGCATGGACTCTTGAGGAAGTGGACCAACCTGCATGCCAATTACTCAGCCATTCACGAGGAGTCAGTCCCTCCGGTGCCTTATCCGTCTGAGTTCAAAGGATTCTGGAGACTAGTAAGCGTTGCATCCAAAGCATGCATAGACAATATGAGACCTCATTGGACAGTGAAGCATCCTTTCATCCACATCAGGTGGGAATCGGGGAAGGAAGGAGGACTGAGACACAGCCCATGGAGAGAAGTAATGTTCCTCTGGCTGGAAGGCGGCAATGGTCGGAAGGAAGGAGGACGGAGACACAGCCCATGGAGAGAAGTAATGTTCCTCTGGCTGGAAGGCGGCAATGGTCGTATTAAGGACATTTCTGTTACTGCCCTAAAATACCTAGAATAGACCGCTCCCATTTATTTGTAGACTAGACGTGGGTACTTGGTACTTCCCAGTGATTATGAGACCTTTGCCTCTACATCTGTGCCAACTGGCTGTGAAGATTGACGAGGACAGGGTAATCTGAGCTTTACTTCGTCCTTATCAAATCCTTGGGCAAAAAAGTCTCAAACGGGTCAGAAAATTGGCGATTCTTAATCCAATTTCAAAATACCTTTATTTGAACGGTGGAGGTTGGTTCCTAGTGAAGGACACCCTCGCCAGCATTCAGAAAGGAAGCAGCTCTTTGTATACCGGAAGGGGGCAGTGCGAAGCACAAAAACCATGAAGGTGGGATAGTATTATTTTCTCCATTGATTCTGTAAGGAGCTGCCTGTTATGACCGGCCAATGGAACCTTTAACAGCTGATCGTTGATGCTAGCAAGTTTGTCGAGGATCCTCCCCAGAAGCACAAAGGCAGCTGGAGTCCTTTAAAACTCCCTGGCGGTAAATTGGACCTCCAAAGGAAAGAGGGAGCGATGATGAGACATTATGAAATTATTGCATAGAAGGAAGCACTGATCTGCCTCCTTTCCTGTTTGGCCGTGTGTCTTTCCTCTGCACGTGCAGAGGGGCTGTTCCACCCAGTCACTTCCATGAACCTAATTAACATCATAGTCCTGTCCAGCTGCCCTGATAGTTTTATTTTTTTGTTTTCGTTTACAGTTTGACTATTGGAGCATTTGCATGGTGTTTATTTTGCACGCATTCTGCATTTCTGTTCTTTTAAATCACCTTCTGGAAGTTCCAGTTGACCAGTTGCAGATCAAATACTCTCCACTGGATCTAGCAGGGGTAACTGGTTGACCAGTTGCAAATGGTCTCTAAAAGATCTAAAAGTGGCAATTGGTCTTTTCTAGGTAGCTGTGCACCCCCTTCCCTTTTTGGGATCCACTGTGTCCCATGACACACCGAATTCCATCTGCGGTAAGAAGTGAGTGCTATTCATTTGCCCCAGAAGTTCAGACGGAATTTGCAAGGCAGAGACTCTGCATTCACAAAGAATCTAAAAATATTGATATATTTTTCCAAGTGAAAAGACTGGTGCTCCCTGCCTTCCTGCATCATCCTGTGCATGGGCCAGGGCTGGAGCCATTGAGGAATGAGTAGAACTGTGCAGGGCGTAGGGGAGACTGTAAGGTTGCAGAATTAGACACGGGGCACAAAGGTGGCATGCTTGTTGGCATAAACGTTTATTTAACAGAAAATAGGGAAGGACCCTACCTGTCCCTATATCTATGAGGGGGTTTCCTGCCTCAAATAAAACTACAGATGATCTCCGAACATCCGTCAAAAGTAAATAGTCCTCTGTCTTATGTCCCAAACCTAATTCCGTCCCTTACACTTCAAAAGAAAAACTATATAGCAGGTTTTGCCCTAATTCCAAAAGGGAGGCTACTTACTTCCTTCCTTCCTTCCTTCAGGGTGGTTTTAGGCAGTAAATGATGGGTGAATATCCTTCCCGTGGCCGTCACTAGGCCTTTCTATGTAGTTCCACAGAGAGGGGGTTGAGGGGGGTTCCCTTCCCCAGGCCTTCTCGGGCAACTCTTCCACCAAGATGGGGAACATGTCTTCCTTCCCCAAGCCTCTTCCAGGCTCTTTTTCAACAGTCGCAGTGATATCTGGATTTTTACCAGAGGATATTTCTCTCTTCCCCTGGTCTTCTCTCGACTTTGACTAAAGAATGTTTCTCTTTTCTGTTGGTCTTCTTTTGACCTTTACCAAAGGATATCTCTCCCCCACTTGGTCTTCTCTTCTGGTTTTATGGGTCCCAAACCCCTTTCTCAGGTTTAAAATGTTTCTTTCTCAGGCCTGGTTCACTATCCTGCAGGCATGATCTTGTATGTATAACTCTCCAAAACTCTCAACATTGGAGTTCCAGACACCTATCTCTTTTGTGGATTCTTAGGGGTGCTCTCTCACCCAGTATGTTTTGTTTCTTTTTTTGGTCCCACTGGGACGAGGAAGAAGGTCCTGCACTCCCTACCAACCACAGCCCTTAAGGGTTCCCTGTGCCTTCCAGGACCCCCTCTGCGTACCTTCTGACTTGGTCAGCGAGGTTCCTCAGCAACACCAGCAAGCTTCTCTGGCTTCCCCTGGGCTCTCGCGGTCTGCTCTCGGTGTCTCTGCATGCTGGTTTCTCGCCATATGTCGGGTCTTGCCTGTACCACTCGGATGGCTTGCTTCCTACCACCAGACATTGGGTTTCTCAGCGTTCAGGTGAGCCCTCACTCCGTTCAGCCTTTCTGGATGCTGACTTCCTTCTTTTAACGTCCTTGCTCCCCAGCTTGATGCTTCGCTGGGGCAGGACTGACTCTATGGGGAGTCCTTCGTCAGTTTTTATGGTAAGCTTTCTTTCGAATCTCGGATAGCTAGTATGTTTGTCTTGTTCCACATAGGGCTTTTCATTGCCCTGTTCTTGTTCGTGTCAGTACTTCTGGAGCCATGCACTCTCACTCTTCCTCGTCACAGTACTGTCTATCTGCTAGGCAGGGTTGCTATGCATGAAGTAACTAACAGAAGGAAGAGGAGACAAAGAAGTTGGGGGTGCTTGGGCCCTATCTGTGTTGTTGGGTGAACACTGCATGGTGGCTACCATACCACATTCTCCCTTGATAGTCTTCCCTTCTTCTGCGTCTGAGGTCCCCTCCCAGAGGATCCTCCCGCCGAGTACCACCCTCATGAGTCTCTCAGGTAGCAGCCTCAAGCCTTGCTCCCATAGGAAGGGACCCCCTCTGGGAGAGTAGTGATGACATCAATGGATTCGTTAAAGACCAAGCACTGGTGACTGAGCTTAGACAGGAGACCAGTACCCACATCAGGCAGGAAAACCCTGGTGCACTGTCGTGTATCCCTTTCCTACAGCTTATGTTTGCGTTATTCAGAGGGCTTCACATCGTTTTCCTTGATGGGGACACCCCTAGGACTTATTGATGTTTATCCCTTTACCCACCCTGACGAGAGTAAAGTCTTTCTGGGCATCAGTCATCACGGCATGCCTTCACTCTAGAATTGCACCTTTCACGTTCTTTGTACTGTTTTGTTAACTATGTGCAGCACTTTGGCAAACGCATTTATAAATAAGAAGAGTGCAGTTTATTTACCGAACAGTTAAAGAGTGCATTCCTCACTCAAGTGCAATGGAGCACTGCACATTTGGAACAAAATAGATCCCAATAATTGGGCCAGAAATTAATTTAGTAACTTGGGAAAAGTTCATAATTCATGTATTGCCCCTTGATGGGGAGAGAGTCAAGCTCCCACAGGAGGAAACACTCTTTTTCAGGGCAAATACTTAGCCAAGACGGGCCCTGTGTCCCTGCTGTATCAGCACTGGTCCCTGTGAGACCTAACCACTGCTGTAGGCCACCTTCCAGGCAGACAGTACTGTCCAGCCTTGCGATGGCTGCCCTACGGTGTGCTCCTTTCTCCTTAAACCCCTGCAAGCGCAAGCCTTTCTTTCATCACAGAAAGCAACACTGTGTCTTAAGTGGATGGAGAGGCATCCACCTGCATCCTGCTTATTCTGGGGTTTGGCAGCTAATGATCTTTCAGGGATAGACATAAGGAGTATGACAGGACACTCCTACTCTTCTTCCTTTGCTCTGGGTCTGACTCCTGTAGGGCATAGAGTTGGCAGAAAGTCTATTACCTTTAGCATACGGTTTTAGCCTTTAACAAGACCACTATTATTGGCACTCATGAGGAAGCCAGCCAATCCGAACCCTCCAAAACCAGACGTTAATGGGCAGTGAAAGACTGCGTTTGAAGAGTGCTGCTGGCTGTGCTATGTCCAACTCTAATCCTGCTACTCCTTTCTGCACCTGCCCTCTTTAAGCCCCCGCTCGTTCACCCATCCTTGTTTCCCCCCACCTACCATGCGCCAGTTACCGCAACCATCCTCCTGACTGTTGGCCCCTATAGACGGCAACAAGTAGCTTGCTCTCAAACCTGTGTCGTCTCCATGGCGGCCATCTTGCTTTGGGAAAACGTTTGCTTTAACTAAGGGGCATGCGACCGCACCCCGTCATAAAAGTGAACACTTTTCTTTTCTTCCATCAAGCATCCTATTGGCATCCTAAGCACCATGGCGGGTGCTAATGGCATGAACATCTGCGTTTGCTGGCATCCTTGGCCATTAAGGGCCCAATGCCCCCCACCGTGGCCATTGCTTTGTTCAGGCCCACTTTGGCTCAGGCTGGCGGCCTTTTGATGGCTAAGCCTGTCCGGTAACGTGGGTGTTAACGTGACAGTGACCATGGTTTGAAGTAGTGACAGCTAAAGTGGTTTACAGTCTCTGGATGTTCAGTGGGTCAGCTTTACTAGTGCTGAGGCTGTTTAGTCTGGCCCTTTTCTACCTCTTGCTTCAATCTGTCAAGCCTCAGAATGTGAGTCGATACCTGGTTTTTCGAAATGTTGCCCGGATCCTGCGGCACACGATTGGCACAGTAACTGAAGACACTTTCCTCCACTTCCCCAGATAGTGACTGCTTGCTCTTTAGAATGAATCCCTAGATTATTAAGCGTTACTTACCTGTACGAATGGAAATATTGCATTGATTAATGGGCCGGTCTAGTCGCCTCTCCTCCTCCCCCTCTTCCTGTTCTCCAAAGACTACAATGGTCACAAGACTTATGGAGTCGACTTGCATCAATCAGTCGAAACAAAATGGCTTGCGATACTGAAAGACCAAACCATAAGCACACATTGTTCCAAGATCCTCTGGCAAATTTCCAATACCATTGATTTCCATTTAGTTGTGTAATAATGACACCTACCACAACAGCGCCAAGAGGCGGCGATTCAAGTTACCATTTTGTAAATCTTTATAAGATATGTTTACTGGAAGTTATTCTTGCTTGCCTCCTCTTCGGAAGACGGCATAGTAAGGCTGACGTCATAGGCTTCCGGCAATCGTACGGAAGCCTATTGGTCGTATGAAGGGCTCAGGTATGGTTTGCATTCTTAATCCTTTTTCCTTGGCTTCAGATCCCAGTTATTAGTGAAGTGCCTTTCCCACAGGCCGTACTCAAGAGCTTAAGGCCCTCTTTTGAAGCCAGTACTTTCAACCTACAGTGTGGGCCTTATGTTGCTCGTTGGCTAATGCAACAATTGTGTGGGCCTCCTTCCAAACAACCTTGCCCTGTTGACTCACTGCGGTCTGAAAGCCTACACAAGGATACATAAATCTACTACAAATGTTGCTTTATGCCGATGAATCTTCGCCCTCTGCATGCATCCAAGATGATGCGCGATACCTAGTTCACCGCTTCAAGCCATCATTTTTTTCTGGGTAAAATATATATGAACTCGTTTTTTTGTGTTGTAAACATTTTTGCAACTAGTAATCTATTCAAATTGAGATTTTTTTTTTACTTTTAAGTTCCTCCTTAGATCAGGCCGTAATAATATTAGATTTTCCTCCCTTCTTCGCTGGCATCACTGACCCAGAGACATTTGGGGCATTGTGAGGCTGGAGGCAGGATCCTTACTTTCCTTGTTTCTTGCTGCTGACTTCCGTCACAGCTTATTTTCATGTTTCGCTCTGAGGTGGACTAGGCAGACACCCCAAGCGCAGTCTAACATTTCGCTGTTCCGCGGTGCAGTGTGGCGGCGTACCGCCCCTTGGGTTATGAAATGTCTGCCTAGCCTTCCCTGCTGTTTCATCGAGGAGTGCAAGAAGCCCTCTTTGTCGTTCCACCTGCCAGGAGCTCATTAGAAGATCCCCTATTGTAGGCCTTGTGTTGTGCCTATTTCCCTAAACGGGTTTAGGGTGATTCCCAAATGGAAACTATACATCACCTTATGCAAGCTAAGTACTGACTGTAAAAGGCTCCAGGTCATATGTCATGGGGAATGGAGACCGTAAAAGCATGGTTGCTACGTGGCTGACATTTTGTACAACAAAGCAAGGGGAAGCGCAGTAGTCCACTGTTCAGGAAGGTTCGATTGAAGCCAAGCGCAAGGGATCTTCCTGTTGGCATTGAACCTTTCAGGAGTAAAGAGCGAATAGGCAGGTGAGATGCACAGGCAGAGCGAGTGCTGCCTGAAATTACAGCTACAGCTTCTGGTGCCCTAGACTCGTACCTAGGGAAAGCACAAAGTGCTTCATATGCGTGTCGGTAAGAGAGGAATGTGCTTGCCTAAGGCCTGTTCTGCGACTGTGTTTTTCAGTTTTGGCTAGTAGGCAGTGCTATAATTAGATTTCTGGTGGTAAACGTTAGTGCATGTTGGCCAGGTCAAGCAACCAGTCTCCTTTCCTTTCCCTCCTGCATACATGGGTGAAGAAGTTCTCCATAGCTCTGAGCTGCGCCCCCAAATGGCAAACTGTCTCGGGGGCATCATGGGCTGCAATCTGAGGGAAACTCATGATGACAACAAATAAGACAGACAAAAGCGATCACAGTTCAAGTGTGTTTATTCAACAATAACGCCGTATGCAGGTTGGAAAAATGCCTATTGGGTTTGGGGCCTCTCGGAAGGGTAGGTTTTGGAGGGTTTGTTAAATGGACGAGAATGACTGGGATGAAGAACAGAACATAGGGGGATGGTGGGGACGGTAGTGTTCTGTCTTAGCAGGTTGGGATTTTGGGAAATGACAATCAGGGGGACGGGAATATTTATTTATTTATTACATTTGTAACGCGCACTAAAGCTCGCGGGCATTGAAGCGCTGTGAAACGGTGCATAGGAAGGCTTGATTAAGGGTTACAAAAAAGCTGCCCCAGAAGTGTTCTTAGACATGAATACAGTGTTACATATGCGAAAGTCCCACGTAGCAGACAAAATAGGTACATTTATATGAAGAGACTAGTCTTGATGGTCTTACGAAAGGCAGTATGAGAGTCAATTTGTCTGATATGCGGTGGAAGGGAGTTCCAGAGGTTGGCTACCATAGTGCGGAAGCTGGTGCCACCAGCACGCACTCTGCGGGTTTTAGGCACAGTGATCAAGTTGGAGTAAGCCACTCTGGATGGCCTGGATGCACAGGGTTTCGAGAATCTCTGGACGAGATACTGGGGGGCCTGATCGTGGAGACACTTGTGCGTGAGGGCAAGAGTTTTAAAGATGATTCTTTCCTTAATCGGTAGCCAGTGGACCTGATGCCTAAGGTCAGAGATGTGGTCCCCAAGTGATAGTCCAGTGGCGGCCCTGAGGGCATTGTTTTGGACTAGTTGAAGTTTAGCAAGGTTTTTACCTGAAGTCCCTATCAGAAGGGCATTGCAATAGTCCAATCTTCAGCCAATTATTGCCCTGGCGATTGTGAGGCAATTCTGTTGGGAGAGGTACGGTCTGACTGCGTTGAGAAGTTTGGAGTAATAGGCTGAGGAGGATGCAATGGCATTGACCTGCCTATTCATGTTCAGGTTCGGGTCCATGTAGACACCCAAAGTCTTGACCATTTGGGAGACGAGGATAGGAATGTTATCTATGGTGAAGGAATTGTATTGCTTGTCCAGCTTGCCCAGGGTGGACGGGGAGCCAATCAGCAGAAGCTCGGTTTTCTCACTGTTGAGGCATAACCAGTTTTCTGCCATCCAAGATTGGATCGTAGAGTAGATGGAATTGAGCGTGTTCAGGTCGGACAGGTAATCCCCCCGAGAGGGGGATAAGCACCTGAGTGTCATCAGCATAGTTCGTGTATGAGATGCCCAGGATGTCAAGGATCTTGAACAGCAGCCTCGTGAAGAGGTAGTAAAGGGTTGGGGCGATGCACGATCCCTGTGGGACGCCACATTGGATGATGCTCGGGTCAGCGCAAGAAGAGTCGGAGAAGACCTTCTTTGCTCTTTCCTGCAGGAAAGAAGTTATCCAGTTTCAGGCAGTGGGGGAGAGGTTGGCTGCGGTGGCAAGATGGTGGCAGAGGGTCTTATGGTCCACCAGATCGAAGGCAGCTGTTAAGTCCAGAAGGAGGAGTAGAGCAGGTTTGCCTGCATCTCTTGAGGTCATCCATCTGATTCTTAAGGTCAAGAAGTGCTGTTTCGGTGCCATGTCGTGCCCTGAAGCCTGACTGCCAAAGACCAAGAAGATGGTTTTCTTCAAGGAATTTTTGTACTTGCAGGTAAGCTGCTTTGTCCAGGATTTTTTAGTAAAAATGGGACAGTGGTAATGGGCCTTTAGTTCCCTGGGACCGATGGGTCTAGGGAAGGTTTTTTTGAGGAGCGGACAAACCCACGCTTCCTTGAGCTCAGCTGGAACATGGCCAGACTTCAACGAGGCGTTAATGAAGGAAGTGATGAAGGGGACAAGGGAGGGGGCACAGTCCTTATCACCTGAGCTGGGCAGACGTCCCCTTAACAATTGGAGGGTTTGATGGATCTAAGGAGGGCAGCGACTTCAGTTTCAGTCATTTCCTTATACTCAGAGGGGATTGGCTGGTGTCAGCTGCTGGAGTGGGGGAGCCATGGTTTTTGGCAATGAGGTTGTTAAGTGCCTTTTGGATGTGTAAGGATCTTGGCGTGAAGAGTGTCCAATTTATCCAACATGGCGGATTGAATTTTGTTACACCAGGCTTCATCTTTTAGGAGAGTGGGAGGAGGGGAGGTAGGGGTCTCCAGCTCTCTAAAGATGGTGAAGATTTATTTGGTCCCTGACTTGGCATCCGAGATCCTAGCGTTGAAGGAGGACGCCTTGGCTTAAATGATGGCGGTTTTATATTCTGTGGATAGGGCCTTGAAGGCAGCTTTGGTGGTGTCCTTGGGGTTATTCATCCAGGCAGTGAGTGCAGCTCTTCTTTTGGAACGTAGCTGTAAGAGCTCCTGGGAGAACCAGGCGTTCATATGCTTAACTCTTTTATCTTTTTTGAGGGTAAGTGGGGCTACAGTGTCCACGGCCATGGTGATGATCCTCTTGAAGTCATTGGCAAGTACTGTTGGATCATTAGAGAAGGGAGGCAATAATGCAGGTACCAGGAGATGTTTAGTGAGGTTCTCCTTTGTGAGCTGCCGAGAGCTTCTGGTGAGTGCGGCAGGGAGCGGAATCGCTGGCCTGGGAGGCCCTTTTAGATGTGGCGATGTCAAATTTCATGCAATGGTGGTCAGACCAAGGGATAGGGGAGATGTCTTTGACCTCTAGGGTGCAGTTGTGGTGGGCAACCCAGTCTAGCGTCCGCCCTTTAGAGTGGGTGGGCCTGGAGATAGATTTGGAGAACCCAAGATTGGAGAGAGCTTTTTTGAGGGCAGTGGCGTGGGAATCCTTAGAATCATTGAGGCCGAGGTTAGTCACCTAAGAGGATAACTTTGGGTGAGCTTTTTAGATTGTCTGGGAGTGAGTGGATTAGGGCTTTCTGGAAGTCAGTGCTCAGTCCAGGAGGGCGGTAGACAATGAGGAAGGTAATGATACAGTTGGTTGAATAGCAGGAATAGCTGGGGTCGTGACATGAACAAAGGGGATTGTGGGAATTGTAATGTTTTGTCTGATCAAGTTGGGGTGCGGAATTGATACTCAAAGGAACGGAAAGAAGGATAGGGAGTATTCGAATGGAGACCGTTGAAACAAAGATTCTGGGAGTTAGGCTTTTTGGGTGTAACCTGGTTTGTGACCTTAGATGAATGATTACGTACAGGGGGTTTGTCGGATCGGGGCCAGAGAGATCGAACGGGAGGAAGGGAGGCAGATGCAATACAGCCCATGAAAGCCTCAGATATCTCGCCCTTCTCTCCTTCTCTTGCACAATACTGCGTCTCACCTGGGGTATACCCCCCGTGCATAACCCCTGGTTCCCCTATCAAGGCGATCCTCCCCCACTGGTCCACCTCCAGGAACTGGATCCAAAAGCAAAGGGCGTGTCCTGGCCACTGGTATAAGGGATTCTTGAGGTCTTACTGGGAGAACACCCTCAGGTTTCTGACAAATCTCACAATGGGGATTCTCTTAACCAGTTTGAAGGACCTTTGACAAAACCCAGCTAATTAATTGTTGCAGTTAATTGACAGTGGGATTTCACCAGGCCCTCCATCATTTGGAAGCTCAGCAGTCATAGATAAGAGGCATGAACAATCTCAGATAAAGGTATGGCGTTTTTGTTGGATACAGCCCTTTCGGAGAAAGCTTTTAAAAATCTTTCCTAATATGGTCTGTAAATTTCGCACTGCCATTTAAAGGTTCGTACAGTTTTCACAAAATCTTGTACTGCAAAATATAATGTGTTGTTGATAATTTGTGTTATTATACAGTGCTTCATGCTTCTTTCCCCTGCTTCTAAGCACTATAATAACAGGTGTTGCTATTACCCTATTTGGTGTTTATCAATTTATCAACCATGGAAGGATAAATCGCCTAATATGCGTTGCCGAGGGTATCCATTCTTTAGAAATGCAGACTGGCACCATGCAAGAGGCAAGTACGTGGCTTGTGAGCCATCTACCAAGACAATCGGTCTGGATAATTTAACGGAAAACTGGTCCATAATCCAGCTGCACCACCAAGGTCAACTGGAAAGACACTGTGTAGAGTCTTGGTTCATAGAACATGCAGCATAACCCTGAGAAACGTATAAACTGCTACTCACCCTAAAAATTGCTATAGCATCTGTGCTCTTTCTCGAGCTCGCCATGCTGGCGTTGGTTACTTTGTGCATTTTGCAGCTATGGCAAACTGACCTAATTGAAGCACGCAAATCAAGCTGGACCAAGGACCCTTCCAGTCTCTCTCCAGAACTCATGGCATCATGGTTGCTGTCAGAAAAATCCTCTACAAGGCGCCTGTTCAAACCCCATTATTTAAGATCACATTCTTTGATGGTCAAGATCCCCTTTCCTGCAGGTATGAAGGGTGCTACCCTGACTGGCCTAATCCCCTCAAATCAACTGTATTCAATACCTCTTGCACGCAGGTCAGCCCATTGTAGTCACACTAGAGGTCATCCAGGATTATGCAAACTGTCTGCATTGCACTCATTCTCAGCACCAGCTGGTTTTGTACCGAAGACTACGTTGGATCATCATTTGAAAGGGGAGCGGATTCTGTATGTTGCAGAGAAAAATTATAAGCTTGATCTCCGGAAGACTTTGAGATTGTGTTGGTCTCACACTGAGACTACAGGAGGTGCCTGTTCGTTGCTCTGAATTCACTGTGTTTGAGATTAACACTGTGAATACCCTAAGGGTAGTGCTCCGTTGCTTTCCAGCTGGTTCTCACTTTATAGATCCCATTATAAATCCTCTTGAAGTCTTGTTTCCCATTCACTGATTGGCTTGTTGTTATGATCTGGTGAGATGCCAGTTGTGTTTTCTAGTTCCAAGGATGTTTGGAAACTATACCTGAGACAGGGGTATGCCCTGCTTGAGATTATTAGAAGAAAGAGAATGGTGGAGAGAGCGCAATATTAGATCAAAACCTTGAGCCTGGTGTTCCACGGTAGCTGTTGGGGAGGCCTCTGGTGAGGGTTGTGACAAGACCTATCTTGAGTGGAAGAACGGGGTGAACACAAGTTAAGACCAAACCGTCGCAATGGAAAATGAAGCAGTGCAGCCAGGCTTCAGTTTTAGGAAAGGATGGGCTGGTAGCCAAGTACAATTCGTCCCGTACGTATAGTGGCGAGTCAGAAGAAGGACACAGACCCTTAGATGACATGGTTCAGAATATTTTATTAATGTAAGGTCTAACCTTTCCTATCTCTGAGTGGTCCCTAACTATCTTACTAAGAAGTAAGGTGCTCGTCCGTCCATCTGTCGTAAAAGTCCAAATTAAAGAATTCCACTGTCCAAACCATCCTAACTGCCCCTACCACTATATAAATTAACTGAGGCTTGGAGAATGGCACCCTTCTCCTTAGGATACTTCGAGTATCCGTTTATAGGGTCTGCATTGGTACAGGATCCTTAAATAGCCTCTCGTGATTCCTGGATCAGTTTTGTAACTCTTCAAATGGACTGGTGAGTTTTCCTTCTTCTTTGGGCATCCCCATTTGGGCTTTCTTTCAAGTTGTATACTCCTGTTTGCGATTCTCAGCGTATCCCTGGATAGGCTTGTTGTTCGGGTGGGCTATGTGACCTGGATTATTATAGCTCAGTTCACTTTGGTCCATTTGGCCTTGTATCTGTTGTATTACTGCCGCCTTTACCCAGGGTATAATGATCACTGGTTCTGGTCTTCCTTTATTCAGCTTTTCGATAATACGGCCTTTTGTATTATCACTTTTTAAGTTCATTGGGTTCAAGTTACATTTTGTCTCTTTTCCCTTTTCCCAGGGTATGATGATCACTGGTTCTTCTCTCTTTCTTCTCCTTTTCAAAGGCTGATTCTTTGTTATTATCACATTTTAAGTTCACTTGTTTCAAGGTTAACGTTGTCTCATAGCTATTACTGAGACATGGTGGGTTTACGGTATAATGATTCCCTCTTCAAGGCCTCCCGTAACTTTGTCGTCCCGGGTTACCTTCGGTTCTGAAGGAGAACTGCTTCTGGAGTCGGAATTCTACTTGTTTGTGCTGGACTGCCGGTGCCTTCTCTTCATAGGCGCTTCCCCGTGGTCTCGCTTAGCTTTGTCGTTACTCGTTTCTTTGTGGTGTCCCGGTGCTCGGATAAGTAAACGGACACCCTGTGGCTCTACGCCGTCGGTGGTATCGGCGAAGTTCTGTGCATCTGCTGTCCACCACTGTTCCTCTTCCGTAGTCTTGTCACCACCTATTTGCGGGCTCCTGCCCTTCTGGCTTCACACGCTTTGGGTTCACCGTAGCTTTGGCGTCTTGTCTGGCAATCTTGAGAGAGTTTGAAACTTGCAGGCTTCCTGATTTCTCCTTCTAGCAGGTGTTTTGCAGCTCGGGGCCTCCCTGAGTTGACGTGTGCCTTCTTCCGTCCTTCCTCCTCGTTCTCTGGCTCATCGAGTGTATGTCAATCAACGTCCTCGTCAATGTGGATTGGTGATTCTGATTTAAAGGAGCATATCCTTTCCCTATAAGAGTTTCTTTGTCACAGTCTTGATGTTTAGCAGTTTCTGCTATTTGAGAGCATGCCATGTAGGCCATAGTGTGCTCTGCTTTAGAGAGTGCCTCACTGCAACGGGAGTCCTTGTCCCCAAAGGGGGGGGGTCTATCCCGGTGCGTTCACACTTGCTTTGTCACAGCATACACAAACACAACAAAATTCACCGCAATTAGTCTACTGTACCCAAGAAAGCAAGTATGTAGCAAAAAATACATTGAAGTAAAAATACATTTATTCCGCCTCACTACAAGACACAGTATAGAAGAGTAACCCAACAAGGAAGGTCTAGGCCTATATGAGTCTGAAAAAGGAAGGTGGAAAAATTAGAGCCTTATAGGAAACTGTCCCAAAGGGCCAACAGAACATACAGTAAAATCAGCCAAGTAGTGCCGAGCCTGAACAGATCCCTCTTCACCTCTGAATACAAGTGCAAACAGAATATCTTATTACTGTAACACAGTTACTTCTATGGCACATAGTGAACTGCAGTGCTTTATTATATTAAAATGTATACTTAGTCATTGGTACCTTCTAAATGTGGTCTTTAGTCTGAAAACTTCAGGGCCCTATGGGGGAGAGAAGAGAAATGTCTCCACTCAGCTATGTAACTTGGCATGTCACTTAGAATGGGTTTAAGAAGTTTCCAAAAGTTCCCCCATAAGAGTCAGTGTTATCTGAAGAATTTACAAAGGTTCTTCCCTAGGCATCAGTGGGACATCTTTTATCATTATTATAATGAATACAGTATTTATTAGGCGAGGACCTAACTTGGGGAAACAACGGAGTGCTTTACAAGTCATAAGGGGAAGTACACTGCGAGGGAAACAGCGATCCAAGGGAGCGGGGAGCTAACAGAGGGAGGGCAGGCAAATTTGGCAGCAAGGGATCCACAAGCGCCCAGAGGAGAAAACATGGGGTGAGCAAATTGCCCAATCTCAGGCTAGGTGGGGCGTGGAAGGGGTAAGGACCTAGGTGTTGAGGAGGAGCCAATCCATGAAGAGGAGGATCTTGAGTTCTTTCTACTCTGCAGCATGATATATAAGGGGTGTTCCCTTGACGCATGTTGTTAAGCATGTTTCCACTGCTTCCTTTTCTGGTTGTTTGCAAAGGGATATGGAGTATATATCTATGGGGAGTCATTTATTGTGACAAGATCTATCCTTTCATTGTAACTGCTGCGGTAGGTCAGAAGAAGAACACGGACTCTGATTAGAGATTCCGCTCATTATTTTATTAAAGAATAAGATTAAGCCTGTCTTTCCTTATTCTACAAGGTTTCCCTACCTAACAAAACTAGCTTCAGTCATCGGTGAATGTCTATAAATGAAGAACCGTTCACTGTCCAACTCTAACCCATCTGACCCTACCACTATTCTTAGCAACCTAAATGGAGAAGAAGGCCTCCCTCCTCATGAGGTGTCCTGAGTTGGCTTTCAATCACTCGTCAATAAGCGAACTTTAGATCATCTCTTGTAGTCACCTTTATCAGTTCATACAGTTCATGTAGTGCGGTGTGACTTTGTACTTCTTTCCTTGTTGTCCTTATAATGATTGATCCTTCTCTCCGTCGTTTGGCTCTCTTTGCCAACAACTACTGTTCTCCTCTGGGAAATCTCTTAATAGTTCAATTGCCTTGAACCTGCCATTCTCAGGTTTCGGGGTTACTTTCCCAAAGTTTGTTTTCTTAGCACATTTCTCTTGTCTGTCTTTTGGACCGTCTATGTCTGATTGATACTCTGTTAGAACCTTTCCAATGTACCTGTCTTTCAGACTTCCTTTCACTACTTGTATTGTGTTTTCTCTTTCTTGACTGTATTGAGGATTCTCATTCACTCGTAATATATCTTTATTCTCGTGACTGTGAGGAGTAAGAACATTCCAGTAATGATTTTCATTCACTCTTCTTATGGTTTTGCTCTTGTGACTGTGATGGGTTTGAGCAATCCAATAATAACTTTCATTCACTCTCGTAACTGGGACGAGTAGGAGCATATGAGTAATGATTCACAGTCCCTTCCCCGGATAGCCCTTTATACCTTTTTACCTTCCGTGGCAAGGGTTAACATCACTGGGTTCTTCACACGCTGTGAATCGCCTTCCTTTCCCCCATTACTGGCGTCTCGCCAATCTCGATCGGTTTCTCTTTCCTTGCTTCTCCATGATGGGTGGTTTGGTACTTGGGAGTTTCCACTCTTCCCGAACACGCTGTATAGATATGGTCTCGGCATTGTTGGTTGGACTCCTGCTCCACCATAGGGAGTCCCTGCGGTCACGCCACCACTCAGTGCTTCTCTTTTGTCTCTTCAGAACGCTGTGTGTCCATTCTCCTTTCTTTTGGGCCATTTGCTACCGAGCATAGCACTAATGACAGCCCACACCTCTGCTTGACTGCAGAACGCTGCACGTCTCGTCTCTGCTGCTTGCAGTCAGCGTGTGCCTAACTTTGAACCTCGCAGGCTGTTTTTGCTTCCCCAGGCACCTCCCCTCTCTGGGATGCTGTAGCTGGAGGCCTTCCCCTGCGTAAGAAGCCATCCATTCTTCTCCTTCTGTGCTTGGTTCTCTCTTCCTCCATAGGGCTCCTTCTTCGTCCAAGTGGAATGGAATTCTACTAGGACCTTTTCTGTTTCAGGGTGACAATAACACATCCCAACTTGTTCTTCAGAGGTTTTCTCATCAGGCAGACAAACTGATGTCGATTTGAAGGACCTTCTATCCTCCTGAGAACGGAAGTCCTTGTCCCCAAAGGAGGAGTCTCTCCCAGTGAGTTACTGCTTACCCTCTACCCCAAGGGAGGCTATTGGCAGCGGTCTCACCCATCTAGCCTCACAGGGGGGCGAGGGGGCACCCTCTTGGGGAGAAGGGAAATATTTCTGAGATTCGTCACACTACCCTGTTGTCTCAGCCCCCACTACTGTGGGAATTAAGCTCTGTGTATTCATGTGCTGGATGCTGCATGATTCCGTAAAAGATCTCTGCAGTGGCGTGCCTCAGGAGGATAGCTCAGGGGCAACGTAGAAGCAAGACGACGCGGAGCAACACAGGTTCGATCCCTGGGTCCGCGCTTAGAAACCTCTGGGTATTAAGTGCGTTATAAATAACAAATTACAATAACAATCCTTTCAGACATCTGCCTTCAAAATAACCAAGGCACTCATCATTTTCTTCTGAACCAGGTTTATGTGAAAAGGCATTTCATGAAGTTCCCTGCTACTTACCAGCCTACCTGATCAGAAAAACCCAGCATCTGGCTTCAGTCTCGTAGGTAGCAGTTGACACGTCGTCGAATTGTCCAAACCCAACCCCCCTCGCAGTCCGAGGCCTTGCAGCAGTAACCTCTGGTACACATTCACTAGTCTCATGTGCTGCCACCCTGGTCCTGTAATCGCTCTTCTAACACAAAGGTGTGTGGCTTTCTTTTTGCTGTGAGTTATGCTCCTGGGGTTTCTCTAGAGAAGGGGCCTTTGCAACACGTTGCTCTCAAGATATTCACGAGTACAATTCTCGTGATTTGTCCCTATGGACCAAGCTGGCAAAGGCCCATGGAAGTTGCAGAACCAAAACATCTGTAGAGCCAATGGTTGTAGATCCTTACTCTAGATTATACGATGTTTGTAACAGTTTTAAAAGGCGTCACTAAGTGAATGATGTAACAGCAGGCCACAAAAGCCCAGCAGGCACCATGGAAACGACACCGCTTTGTTGGAATCCTTGATGCTGCGGATGACTTATTGGGTAAGGCAGACTGGATTCCTTTCCCCTTATGGCCCATTTTTTGCACTTTGCCATTGGAAGGCCAGCAGGTAAAGCATTTGACATTTTAATGCGTTACTCTCGTTTTTTTTAGTTTTATTTAAGTGTATGGGACATGGGATACTAAACAGCGACATCTTGTGTACAGTAACGCTTTCAATCCGCGGGTCGTGGAAATGAGGACCCATGAGTTTAGGTTCAAAGCTGACGTGTAATATGTGCCAATCATGTATGATTCGTGTTTTCATACTAAAACAAGTGTCTCTCTGAATTGCCTTAACTCTCGCCAAACCTACCCGCTGAACTCTGAGATTGACAATGTGACCAACTACATCTGTGTCGTGCCCTTGAAGGACCTGCGCCTGGGGCTGAGCAAGGTGCAAGTGTCGGAGGAAGAGGCACATAACCTCACAGATGGCTTCAGCCTCCCGGCATTAAAGGTAATTCATACAATCAAAATGGCCGCCTTCAAACTGCGGCCGCTGGAGTTAATGCTGCGATCCTTGTGATCCCAAAGACGGACCATTCTAAGGGGTGTCTGTAATGCACGTGATGATTCTGCCAAGCATTAAAGGGGACCACACGCTCGCACTCTAATGTAATATGAGGCAAGTCTGTGCAGCATGCTAATATCCACAGGTTGTACAGGTATTAAGGCTAACCAGCTTGACCATATCATTGCTCTTACTAATATTCTGCCCGCTGCAGTGCCATCTATGGTGCCTTATGTCTTCATGTTCATCTCGGCGTTACTCTACCATTGTGTCCCCTGACTGGAACATTCACCTCATCCATTTTAGAGAGTTGTGTGTTTGCTAAGGGGGCACCTGCAATCCTATTCATTACCACCTGCAGCCCCTCCACGTCATGCCAGTGCACTCTGCCGCAGTTCCTCATTTTGTATATCCACCCGTTGTGCCTGGAATATTGAGCTCTTTGTCTGTGTTTACTCACAGAGCTATGTTTTCACATTGTTTTGTGTGTACTCTGCGGAGAACTGAGGACATTCTCAAATATGTCTTTATTAAATAATATAAGAATAGGCCCATCTATCCTTATTGCTAAGGGGATTTTCCCTGCTTAAGAAACGAAACTGCGGGTGCTCGTCAGTCATCCAAGAAACAAAAACATGTCCTCCATGCAAAACCTAATTCTATCTGGCCCTACCACCATAGAAAAAGAACCTAAAGACCAGAGCACTGTGCTTCTGGTTAAGACTTCCCCCTAGCTGAACTCTGGGGGCTTCCTCTCAGAGTAGTGTTCTTAGTTCCAATGAAAAGTGTTCTTCGTTCCATTGGGCCCACTCTTTCTTCTATGCATGGCCGTTGCCCCTCCTGCATGCCCCTCTTCTCTGCCCATATACATGGGAGCCCCCATGACCCTTGGCCTTCTCTCCCACCTTCACCTTTATTGCATGTCATGCAAGTGCTCCCAGCTCTGTGGAAAAACAGTGAGGGTCCCCCTTCTCCCCTTCATTCTGCACCCCTCAAAGTCCTCTCCTTCTCCCAAGCATGGAAGCTCTGCAGGCTGCCTGTTCTGCTTGTGTTAAGTTTGTCGTGCACTGAGCTGCCACTGTATGTTGATCCGGTACTGAAACTCTAAATAGAGGGTATGGACTTTGACTAAGGCTCCACACCAAGTATTGGGCCCAATCCTGGTCTTAGACAATCGCCTGGAGATGGAGTCGCCGGTCTTTTAAACAGAAAATGTAAGGCCTGTCTGGGTTCCTGACATTCTCCGCACTCCTGGCTGCTTGGTTCCGTTGTCAGAATTGGAGGCGCTACCTTGTCCCGATATACCACTCCTGCGCACCATGCGCCTAACCCTCGGTTGTGGCTTGTAAATTATCCAGGGAGGAGTTAGTGAGCCTGTCCTTCTGGCTTGACTTGGCTGTCGTCCTCTACCGCAGGAGGACCTGCGTACATATACTGCATTCCTGAGCAGCATCACAAGACTACAGTCGACTAATGATGGCGGGTGACCTGCTGTACTGCCTGAAGTAATTCCACTAGGATTCTTTTATTTCAGGGATCCAGCTAGCATTTAGCAATCATTTTTCTACTTAAGAATCCTTCTTATATTGCATGCAGACTTGATATTATTTAAATTGAGTTAAAGTTATTTTTTGCAGAGAACACTAGAATGTTTATGCAAAAGAATGACATTTCTATAAGGAAACAATAAACCAAGGTAATAAAAATGAAACAATGGGCAGGTTTTAGTCCAATTGCCAGGAACTTTGGTGGGAAGATGGAAACCGGGAACTAATAAAAACATATTTGCCATCCAGGTTCAGAAATATTTTGGGTGCAGATGCAGCCCACCAAGTTTGTATGAAGCCCAGGTTTCTGTACCTGGGCACCACTGTAGACCATATCCAAGCGGATGGAGAGTGGCCAACAAAATCGCCCATTTGCTGGATGTTGAAGAGCTGAAAACCCAAAGAATGAACATCCCCAAACCTCACTACTTCCGACATCTGTAAGAGTGGGAGGCATCCCTTTGGCAATCTCATCAAAGGAGAGAAAACTCTAGGCATTGAAGCAAAAAATAAAAATGAATTATTGTTTAATGGTCATCAAGTTCATAAAATGGTTTGTGCAGACGTTCGCCAAATAATGAGATCTATTGTTATTTTGTTGTGTGATTAGCTTGTGTCTGCTGTTTAATGCTCTGTTAGTGCATCCTCAAAATTGTGTATTCACTTGTTTGCATATCTATTGGGTAGCTTGCCATGCCATTTCACGCTCATATGACTTGTTTTCAGTGACCGCGTTCTTTGAGTATATGCGGAGCACCACCAAAGAACCAACTGGGGCAGGAGCTATGATCTCCAGTAATTAATGAAAAGCAAAAAACATTGGAGGACCATTTTATGAACGTGATGACCATTCAACGGTTTACTGTGATTTTATTGCTGAAATAACAGTAACATTTAACAATTACAAAGTGCAATAAATATTGCAGGAAAAATATAGACATGTCTTTTACATTTCCCATTGTAAAAAATACCTTTTTTCAGGGGACGGGGTGCACTTACCTCTCCTACTCCTAAACTCTCCTTGTCTCCCTTCCCTTTATCTCAATTTTAACCTAAATCTTTTTTTTACACCTAAAACACAGCCCTATGATTAAACTTTCTTGCCTTTATTTCGATATTTTTTCTGCTGGTCGTTTTTTTAATCCTCTAGATTGATTCTAGCAATATTTTTTAATCTTTGTAAATTCAGTCGTTATTATTTCCTGTAATATTATCGCTGGATACCCATTCAACGATTTGATGTTATGGATAGTTTTTCCAAAGCAATTGAAGCGTAGTTCTACAATTGTGATGGTCAAGTTTACCAAAGTTATGTATATGAGATGTAATTATCACTAAAACTGCTCTTTAAAAAATAAACTGTGTGGAAAACGATTAGCCTTGAAAAAACCATGTTAGGCAAAGCACACGCACGAGTGTAGGCAATACAGGCACTGCAGATCTTGAATGATATTTTCTGACTGGAATATTGTTTTTGTATGATGTCTGGATAGTGATACATATTTGCAAACTGTATGCCTCAGACTTCATGTACTAGACAATAGTTGATGATCATATTTTGAAAAAGAAATCCATTTTTATTTTTTTGTGCATCGGCGCCTACAGTTTTCTCTCCTTTGATTGTATTTAATACAATAGGGCACCAGGTAAAGGTACACAAAACTCAAAGGTTACACTTAAAATCAGATTAAATAATGCAACACTCTTCTTGGGCATCCCTGATAGATTCACAATTTGTGCACAGCTAGAACATACAAACAGAAATTGGTTTATTTTTATATGTTCAGTATATAACATTACCTTATTCATATATAATACAACAAAGCAATCAGAAAGGCATTGAAAAAAGCTTCGAAAACTCACAATACACAGTCCTTTGTGTTACATAGATAAAGATTTAAAAGCATTTTAAAATTCAACTGTGCAGTTTGTGTTCCAATTCATTGGACTCTTTCTGTCATCCAGAGCTAATGTTCTTGGTCAGTTGCTCTTTCTGTTTGTTATCCCCATAGCGAGAGATGTTTTTTTGAAAATAGATTGCATAGAGAGGGAGTGTGAGGTCTATTTAACATATTAAAAATAAGAAATGATAACCTATAAAAGATTACAAATGTGTTTTGTAGAATGGTAAAATAAAAGATCGTGCCTCCCCTTTGAGAGATTAAGAGATTTGTATGTGGGTTGCTCATGTAATGAGATTAGGCCTATCAAATAAGAGTGATGATGATCATTTCTGTAGCTCATAGTTTTGCTGTTTAGAAATCAACAGTCCAATATGTATTGTCCCAAATACAACAAATTCTCGCCCTGTGAATTACATTTCAAAGCTTCATGGGATCATATCTGAGGACTGCTAAACCGTGGCAAAAGAGCGTTATCATTATATAGAGCACCTTATCTCTAAAGCCACCAAACATCTAGGCCGCTCAGGAAGCTTTGTGCGGCACACTGCAGGTGCAATTTTCTCAAAGTAAAACTTGTTGGAATATTATCAAGCTGTGTTGCGGTCAAGACATGCATATGTTAATAATGCAAGAGTATTTGTATGGCCTATTATCATGTTAAGTCAGACCTTATATATAATACGAGTACTAAATTACCTTGACGTCCCTATGCATAATTATCTAAATTTGCATATAAATAGCATATACAATTAATTGATTTTACAAATCCAATAGGAATGTTGTCAGTCATTTAGGTAGAGACATAAATTGTAATTTTATGTATGTTTAAAAATTCAAATACATACAGGAAAATAAATGGGACATAGCATCAAAGCAATCTCAAAATGATCATTATGAAATTTATAAAAGTATAATATAAAACTTGGACGAATACTAAAACAATTTACGTGCATTATATCAACAAAAAGAAAAAAAATGAAAGAACAAAAACAACCATTTTAAAATGTATGCAAGTGCAATATACATCCCCCACAATTGCAATATGTTAGATATAAAGCATACAAAGGACATGAGCCATGAGTTATGACGGTCAACATTCAGGTATACAAATTAGTAACTAGCACTTTTCAAGCTATGCAGGTCAACATTCAGCTATGCAAATTGGTAACAATTATACTAGTCCAGATTCTGGAAGACCCTTTTGTTCGAAGGTAACAACCCAAATCCCTGTCTTGGTTTAACCCTTTAGGAGCCAAGGCCAACAATGTATCTATCCAAAACATCTCTCGTTTCGCCTGTAAATTTGTTAAATCTAGACCCCTTGAAGAGGGTTTGACGCATTCCAAAAGGATGAAGGTCATCTACGTGAATGAAAATCCATTCTCTCTGTAATGTATTGCCACTGGAGACTTGATGTTTTGTTGTGTTTATGCTCCAGCTATCTCAAATTGACTTTTCTGGTTTTCAAACCAACGTAATTGTAAGTGGGCACTTCATTCCATACACAACATTACTAGAATCACACATAGTGCAGTCCTTCAGATACATCGTTTTTCCCCAATATTGGTGTTGGATGCTGTCACGTTTGAATACATTTTTGCAATTTGAGCAATTCAAACATGGGATTGTTAATAAAAGGAATTATATAATTGAGCACAGGGAACTGTGATTATTATGGATTGGTATTTGCAATATAAAAGAGGTGTTAGCTCCACTCTGCCGCCTTAGGTCCACTTCACAATGTCAAACAAGATCATGCATATAGAGTGGCATATGTCTTTTCCCCCGGTGGGGTCAATTGTATTGGTGTAATTGGCCTTAATCTCCAGTTTGAGTGTAACTGAAAGCGCTGCACGCAGTTAGAAAGCCACAAGACGCTACACACTACACAGCACACCACCACCGCATCACCACACGGTTGTAGGTAAGGACCGCCCATAAAGCAGACAGGGTACAAGTGTCTTTAATAAAGCCACAATTTCAATATTAAATAAGCACGCCCCGTGCTGACCCAATCTGCCTCATTTTAGTAAAATGCCTTCATTTGCTCCATACTGCCAATCCTATGCAACATGAGGGTTACTGGCCAATGATCTAGCTCCTTGCCCCCAGAAGACATGATTGTACTGGGGCAGAGGACTTCTTAACGCATTTAACGACTGCCTTGTGAGATGTACTCAAGTGAGTGCTAGTTAGTGCAAAAGCCTTCCTCTTCGATGGACCAAAAGCCATAACATCAGACCTGAAACTATTGCAATGATGCATCGACTGTAATAACAAAGTAGTGAAGAAAGAGGAAGTATTTAGTGTATGTTGACTGTCCCTGATGCTACTGCAATGTGGATAGTGGTGTTTGTTGCAGCGCTTTAGATTTCTTTCTTGAGAGTTGGTTGGATGTGCAGGTAGATGTCCTCCTGTGTGATAGACAATAGGATCCTAGTTGACACAAACTAAGGAATTGGTAGGAAGTTGGCCCTTGTGGGAGCTCCACTCACAGCTATTCAGAGTGGAGTGCATCCTCCCGTGAACGAATAACAAGCCGGCATCAGTGTTCTCTGTTATGAGCCAGCTGTACTTAGCGCACTGTTCTTGGCGGGCCGCTTGCTGCAGCTTCCAAAAGTGTGGGGACTAGTTACCAAGCAGATGTGAAGCAGATGTTGCAATGCTTCATCCCATCTTCCGCTGGCTTCATTTTTGCCATAGTTTGTTCTGCAGGTGAAGCAGCACCATGTAGTTTCTATCCAGTCAACCTCTACCTAATAACGCATGTCCAGTCAAGATATTGAAACTTGATGGCTGCTCTGAGGCCAAGCATAATTGTGCCCTTTGGTACATGTCTTCAAACGTGTGAATATTATATGTCGGAAGAGCAAATAATATATGAGAAGAATAACATTAATATTCAAAATCTCCTTAACTACTGGCACCAGAAAAAGGACAGTAAATTGATGTATCTACAGTTATCACATTTTTATATAGCGCCTTATGTTGGATTTCTCCAACTTCCAAGAGCTGCAACAATAAGAGTTATTTCTACTCAACTTATTGATGCTCAATGTGTCGGCCTTTGAAGGATGAAGGGCTGAGTTGCCCTGACAGGATTCAAACCTGTGTCCTGCACGCTGATCTCGTATGTCTGGGAAATATACCTAACTCTGGAATATATATCAGCATCCTTGTGCTCTTCTTCGAATGCGTCACAGCACAGCTTGGAACCCCGAATATCCAACACAGGTGGATGAGAGAAAATTATAGATGCTTCATGAACACCAGTTAACGCACATGATACATCCAATACCAAGAGTCTAGATTCTGATAACAGGCAGGCCCTTCAAGTGTGAAGCAGCAACAGGTCAACCATCATAAGTCTACAGGCATTTTTTGTTACATCAAAGGACCTAAGGGAATGGACACCAGGAAGAGAGAAGGTCATTCACACCCAGGAAAGGTGGATTGGCCAATCACAATCTGCCTTTCCCGTGTGCATTTGTGCCTTCACCGCTCGCTGCGGTTGAAGAAAAAAAATGTAAACAAAAATGGCTGCTGCCATTAAAGTAGAAAAGGGACTAAAAAGAAGGTGGGTGAGGCGCGCACTCCCGGTCCTGGTCAATTGAACCTGTTGCAAAAAATATAATAAGTAGCTGGGTGAAATCCCAAAATGGACAAATATTCACAGGGTTAGATCCCTTCTGCTGCAAATCAGGTACTCAGTAATAACAGGGTTAGATCCCTTGCTGCAAATCAGGTACTCAGTAATAACAGGGTTAAATCCCTCAGCTGCAGTTCTGTGGTCTGTAGTTGTTCTCCTCCTAGCGCTTTCTTATCTCAAATAATCATCAGGGAGGCTGTTGAGCAGGTGTGTCTCATTAGACTCAAAGGATTCTGGTAGCTGTAGTGAAAACGTTTTTTTCTGTTCAGGTGACCAGCAACCGACACCCCTCCAAAGCACAAGTCCTTCCCAAATTTGGGGGAGGGGGGAGAACCATCTTTATGATTCTCCAAAGTGGGGCACAGTCACCCCGTGGCGCTGCCTCTGGAGCCCGGGACTCCCATTGCATTCAGTACAAAAAAGAAGGTGGGTGAGGCGCGCACTCCCGGTCCTGGTCAATGGTCCCATTTGACACCGACTCAGAGGCTCCAGTACATCGGAGCAGTGCTCGACACGTCCCTGGGGCAGTGTTTTCCTCCCCAGGTGAGGGCTCATCACATTCAGCAGATGGTGCACAAGTTTCAACTTGCCCAGAGTCTCCCAGCGTTCGAGTTCTTGAGACTGCTAGGCCTCATGGCATCCTGCATTCTTCTGGTGCCAGAGGCCAGGTTGCGGATGAGATCTTTGCAATGGGCACTCAAGCTCCAGTGGTCTCAGTCCTCTGGCAGGATGTCGGACCTTGTTCAGGTGCCGCCCTCGGTCGCCCAGGTCCTTCTGTGGTGGGCCGACGAGGGCAATCTGATGAGGGGGGCTCCATTTTGGCTGCCCTTGCCGGAGGTGACGATGGTGACGGACGCATCCCTCACGGGATGGGGAGCTCATGCCAACGAGTTGACAGTCAGCGGTCGTTGGTCTCTGTCGGCGTCCAGACTCCATATCAATCTGTTGGAGCTGAGGGCCGTCAGGCTAGCCCTGAAGGCTTTTCTGCCGACTGTGAGAGGAAAGAATGTCCTGATCCTGACGGACAACACGGTGGCCATGCACTACCTCAACAAAAAGGGGGCAGGGCAGGGTCACTTCCTCTGTGCAGGGAGGCGATGCAGCTCTGGTTCTGGGCAATCCAGCAGGAAGTTTCGATCTCGGCAGTTCATCTGGCCGGAGACGAAAACGAGATGGCGGATGCTCGGAGCAGGCAGAGCGCGATCTCTCACGAGTGGGAGTTGGCTCAGGAGATTCTCCTGGAGATCTTCGCCCTTTGGGGGACCCCTCAAGTGGATCTATTTGCCTCCAGTGTCAACCGGAAGTGCGAGAGGTTCTGCTTGCGGGAGTTTCCTCCAAAAGGAGCCTTAGGTGACGCGTTCGTGGTGGAGTGGTCATTCCCACTGCTGTACGCGTTTCCTCCAGTCCCCGTCATCCCACAAGTACTGCGGAGGTTACAGAGGTTCGGTTCCCGGTTGATCCTCATTGCTCTGGCGTGGGCCCGGAGGACGTGGTACCCGGACCTTCTCGACTTGTCCATCTGTCCTCCACATTGTCTTCCCTACCGAGACAATCTGCTCTCACGGGAGGGGGGTCAGGTTCTCCATCCAGAGGTCAGATACCTCAACCTTCACGCTTGGTTTCTGAAAGGTTGAGGTATAGGGATTGGGACCTCCCTGAAGACGTGATGGAGGTGCTGCTATCGGCCAGACGGCCCGCAACAAAGTCCCTGTACCGTTGGCGTAAGTTCTGCGACTGGTGCATGGTTAAGAATGTGGATCCTTTTGCATGTGACATTCCCATGGTTCTGTCTTTTGTGATTTCTTTGGCCCACAGGGGCCTTCAAGTGGGTACCATTAAGGGTTACCTGGCAGCACTGTCCATATTTAAGCGCTCGTTTGAAGAGTGTTCCGTTTTAAAATTCCTTTACTTTCTCAGTTTCTGAAAGGGCTCACTAATGTGTTTCCTCCGTCACCTTTCCAGGTGCCCGGTTGGGATTTGAACCTTGTTCTCAAGTTTCTGATTGTTGCTCCGTTTCAGCCTTTGCATTCATGCCCTTTGAGACTGTGAACTCTTAAAACTGTATTTTTGGCTCTGGTCACTTCTGCTCGCAGAGTACGTGAGTTACAGGCACTTTCAGTTCAGCCACCCTTCACTGTGTTTCATAAGGACAGGGTTGTCCATCGAGTTCGTCCTTCCTTTCTTCCGAAGGTGGTGTCGGAATTTCATTTAGGCCAGAAGGTTGCTCTTCCGGCGTTTTATCCTCCTCCACATCCTGGTAAAGAATGGGAGAGGCTCCATAGGCTTGATCCTAGGAGAGCGTTAAGCTTTTAGATTTCACGCATGTCCCGGGTCAGAGTGGACGATCTACTCTTCATTGTTTACGCTGGAAAGCGTTTGGGACAAGCTGTGACGAGACTTCGTCTCGCTGGATTATTCTGGTTATTTCTGAGTGTTACCGCTTGGCGGGTAAGGACCCACCGGTCGGCTTGCAGGCCCATTCTACCAGGGGTATGGCTGCCTCTACTGCCCTACAGAGGGGTGTTCCTATTCATAACGTCTGTGATGCAGCCACCTGGGCTTCGGTACATACTTTTGTACGTCACTACTCACTTGATTCCATCCATGGGCAGGATCTGGCCTTTGGCAAGGCGGTCCTTTGCTCCGCAATTTGATTGGGCATTCTAAATTTCTGTATTCTAAATTCTTTTCCCACCTCCTTGCATTGGTACTGCATTGGGAGTCTGTCATAGATATGGAATACGTCGGAAGACCCAATTCCCTCAAAGAACAAGTTACTCTCTTACCTGGTAACGTTCCATCGATGGGATGGTCCGACGACATATTCCATATCGCTCCCTCCCTGCCTTCCCTGCTACAGAAGTTCTTTTGCTATTGCAGCATACGTTTCCACAAGGCTTTTTGTGGTCAGACTGGCAGAAGACTGGTGCCACACGTTCTGGGAAAAAACTACAACTGAGGCTACGGGCGTCGTGCGTCCTACTTCTCCAGCATGGGGTCTGGCATGGATTCACATGCTCATGAATATTCCCCGTCATCAGGCTGGGAATCCTGCTGGGAATCCTCGGTAAAGAAAAAAACAGTATCAGTTTCGTTTCTGATCTGTCTTTCGTAGTAATAACCAATCACTGGTCTCTGCGTCATACTGACCACAGCCAATGACTGCCCTCTACCTAAGCACCGCCTCTGGCAGCCATCTTCAGATTTTTACCGCACGTTCATGTGTTGGGATCCTCGTGCTATTGCTCTCGAGCGTTAGTGCTATTTTTTTCACGTTTTTTCTCAAAAACTTCGTTTTTTCGGTCAAAAGAGCCTCAAGCTCCACCGACTCTCCATCCGATCAACGGGGACCCGTGTCGGATTCGTCTGCGCCCCTCAAGGGTGAAGATTTCGTCGAGCTACGCTTTTGGAGGACTCCAGAAGTTTCTCAGGCCCGGTCATGGCCCAGGAGAAGGGAAGCTCGACGCCCGGAAAGCTGTTCAGGGTCTGCCCTGGATGCCAGCTGCAGAACGTCTTCAAGGAGGACGAACACTCTTTTTGTCTTTACTGCCTACATGAGGACAAGACGCACGTGGAGAAGGACTGTGCGTTTTGCGGCAACATGTCGGAGCGGACCATGAAGGACCGCCATCAACGTCTCGCCAACTGGCTGGAAGGGAAGAGCCCGTCCGGCGAGAAGAAGAGGAAGAAATCCGAGCGGTCTTCTAAGACCTTTGAGGACGCCCCGGCGACGGGGGTCCAACATAAGGCCAAGCACCGGGAGTCCGCTGGCACCGGGAGGGCCGAACGGTCGGGCTCTACGGGCGCCAGGCTGGGCGCACCCTCCCCGGCACCATCAACCACGAGCCAACGATCTGGGTCGGGTAAGAGGAAGGCCGAGCACCCGGCGAGGCTCCTGGAGAGGCCCCGGTCGAGCTCGAAGGCGTAGGGGGAGCGAGGCAGTGTCCCCCCCCTCAAGGATAAGGCTGTGAGCGCACCTAAGGTGGTGAAGGCCTTAATCCATCCGGCCAAGCCCTCTATCGAAACTGTCGCGGCGGCCCTGGCTCAGCCTGTGGAGGCTACACCAGTGGTGGCGACCTCGGGGCTCAGAGTCTCCCTGCCACCTCGGAGGGAGTCCTCTTTTGTGCCCATCGATAGGACCCCCGTGAAATCCCCCGTGGGGAAGAAAGAGGGGGGGCAGGGCGTCGTCGTAGATTCCGCCTCAACCTCGGAGGAGGAGCTGGTCGAGGTCTTAAGCCACGGCCTCGGCGTGGAAGAAGACCGGCCCGTCGGGATGGATCCCGACGCAGGTGACGACGTCATCGTCGAGGGTACCGACGGGGCCCCTGATCGCCCGTCGGATTCCCCTCTGTCAGCGCCGCGAGACAACTCGGCGGCCATTTTGTTGGCTATACAGTCCTTATGCTCAGAGATAAGGACGAGACTACCGTTGCCGACGGAACCTCTCCCGTCGGGGGACCCAGAACCGGGACATTCTGGTGTTCCCCCTACCAAGAAAAGAAGGATCCACCCTCCGTCTCCTTTTCAGCCGTCGCGCCCCTTCCAGCCCTCCTCCCCGTCCACCCGAGGGGATGATACGGGGACTGACACGGCAGCGACGGGTACGGACAACGAGGTATACGACGAGGATGTACCGTCGTCGCCTCCCACCAGGGCTTCTCCGCCCGACGAGATTGGATCGTTCCACTCCATGATCACCAGGGCATCCGAGCTTCTCCAGCATGGGGTCTGGCATGGATTCACATGCTCATGAATATTCCCCGTCGTCAGGCTGGGAATCCTCGGTAAAGAAAAAACCAGTATCAGTTTCGTTTCTGATCTGTCTTTCGTAGTAATAACCAATCACTGGTCTCTGCGTCATACTGACCACAGCCAATGACTGCCCTCTACCTAAGCACCGCCTCTGGCAGCCATCTTCAGATTTTTACCGCACGTTCATGTTTTGGGATCCTCGTGCTATTGCTCTCGAGCGTTAGTGCTATTTTTTTCACGTTTTTTCTCAAAAACTTCGTTTTTTTGGTCAAAAGAGCCTCAAGCTCCACCGACTCTCCATCCGATCAACGGGGACCCGTGTCGGATTCGTCTGCGCCCCTCAAGGGTGAAGATTTCGTCGAGCTACGCTTTTGGAGGACTCCAGAAGTTTCTCAGGCCCGGTCATGGCCCAGGAGAAGGGAAGCTCGACGCCCGGAAAGCTGTTCAGGGTCTGCCCTGGATGCCAGCTGCAGAACGTCTTCAAGGAGGACGAACACTCTTTTTGTCTTTACTGCCTACATGAGGACAAGACGCACGTGGAGAAGGACTGTGCGTTTTGCGGCAACATGTCGGAGCGGACCATGAAGGACCGCCATCAACGTCTCGCCAACTGGCTGGAAGGGAAGAGCCCGTCCGGCCAGAAGAAGAGGAAGAAATCCGAGCAGTCTTCTAAGACCTTTGAGGACGCCCCGGCGACGGGGGTCCAACATAAGGCCAAGCACCGCGAGTCCGCTGGCACCGGGAGCGCCGAACGGTCGGGCTCTACGGGCGCCAGGCTGGGCGCACCCTCCCCGGCACCATCAACCACGAGCCAACGCTCTGGGTCGGGTAAGAGGAAGGCCGAGCACCCGGCGAGGCTCCTGGAGAGGCCCCGGTCGAGCTCGAAGGCGGAGGGGGAGCGAGGCAGTGTCCCCCCCTCAAGGATAAGGCGGTGAGCGCACCTAAGGTGGTGAAGGCCTTAATCCATCCGGCCAAGCCCTCTATCGATACTGTCGCGGCGGCCCTGGCTCAGCCTGTGGAGGCTACACCAGTGGTGGCCACCTCGGGGCTCAGAGTCTCCCTGCCACCTCGAAGGGAGTCCTCTTTTGTGCCCATCGATAGGACCCCCGTGAAATCCCCCCGTGGGGAAGAAAAAGGGGGGGGCAGGGCGTCGTCGTAGATTCGGCCTCAACCTCGGAAGAGGAGCTGGTCGAGGTCTTAAGCCACGGCCTCGGCGTGGAAGAAGACCGGCCCGTCGGGATGGATCCCGACGCAGGTGACGACGACATCGTCGAGGGTACCGACGGGGCCCCTGATCGCCCGTCGGATTCCCCTCTGCCAGCACCGCGAGACAACTCGGCGGCCATTTTGTTGGCTATACAGTCCTTATGCTCAGAGATAAGGACGAGACTACCGTTGCCGACTGAACCTCTCCCGTCGGGGGACCCAGAACCGGGACCTTCTGGTGATCCCCCTACCAAGAAAAGAAGGATCCACCCTCCGCCTCCTTTTCAGCCGTCGCGCCCCTTCCAGCCCTCCTCCCCGTCCACCCGAGGGGATGATACGGGGACTGACACGGCAGCGACGGGTACGGACGACGAGGTATACGACGAGGATGTACCGTCGTCGCCTCCCACCAGGGCTTCTCCACCCGACGAGATTGGATCGATCCACTCCATGATCACCAGGGCATCCGAGCTTTTCCAACTCTGCCCTGAGGAGAAGAAGAAGGAAGGTTTCCTTTATCAGCGGCGCGAGGCCAAGAGGAAGACGGTCCTCGCAGTGCCTCTATTGGACGACATTTGGGATGAGGGCCTCACCCTCCTCAAGAACCCTTCCACGACGCCAGCTAGAAGAGACCGGTACGAGAAAAAGTACCGGGTCCCGGACACGGCCCCCCTGTGCCTCCGGGCGCAGCCTACCCCGGACTCCGTCGTCTCCGCGGCTGCCAGGAAAAAAGCGGGGGGGGGGTGCGGCCTCCACATCGACTTCCCCACCGGACGGCGAGGGAAAGAAATTGGACGCTATGGGACGCAGAGTCATCTCGTCTGCAGCGACGACGATTAAAGCGGCCAACGCCTTGGCTATCGTGGCCCGCTACGACAGGGAGCTCTGGTACAAACTGGCTCCCCTGCTGGACTTCTTGCCGGACGACAAGAGGGCAGAGGCCCTGGAGATCCTGCAGGAAGGTGAGGTGGCTTCGGACCACGCCATTACCGTTGCGACGGACATCGCCGACACTGGGTTCCGCCAGTTGGGCAACGGCGTTTGCCTTAGGCGGCGTGGATGGCTCAAGGCTACGGACTTCCGTCAAGACGTTCAGACCAGAGTCCTGGATATGCCCTTCGATGGGAACAACCTGTTTGGGAAAACAGTGGACGATTCCCTTTAGGCCATTAAAGCGGACACCGAGACGGCCCGGGCCCTTGGAGTTCTGCAACAACGACGGACGCCCTTTCGGAGCAGCGGAGGCAAGGGCGCCTCCAAAGGTTCCGGCGGCGGTTTCTCCACCTACCGTCAAGCGGCCCGCTCGTCGTCTCAGGAGGCCTACAGAGGACGAGGCAAGTCTGGCGGACTCCGCCGTCGTCGCCAAGGAGGTCAAGGCGGCAAAGCCTCGTCGAAGCAGGATTGAACCGGCCGTGGGGTCGGGCCCCCACCGAAGCACCCCGGTGGGAGGCCGGCTGGCGAGCTTCGTCAGCGTGTGGGAGTCCATCTCCACCGACCGTTGGGTGCTGGACGCCTTGGCCCGGGGCCACGCGCTCGAGTTTCAAAGAAGGTGTCCGCGCGTCCCCCCCGTGGCCAGGAAAGAACTTCACGTCCCTCAACTTCTCCTGGAGGTAAAGGCGATGCTCAGGAAGGGCGCCATCGAACTCGTCCCAAAGAGGCTTCGGAGCTCCGGAGTTTACTCGAGATACTTCCTCGTGAAGAAGAAGATGGGGGGATGGCACCCCATCCTGGACCTGCGACGTCTGAACAAGTTCATCAAGGCGCAAAAGTTCCGGATGGTCACCCTCCAGCACGTCCTGGGTCAGCTGGAGGAAGGAGACTTCCTGTCGTCGTTGGATTTGGAGGATGCCTACTTCCATATTCCCATCCTAAAGGGGCACCGAAAATTCCTCAGGTTTGTGGTCCAAGGGCGTCCTTACCAGTTCAAAGCCCTCCCCTTCGGACTACGGTCGGCACCCAGGGTGTTCACCAAGTGCCTCGCACCGATGGCGGCGCAGCTGCGCCGCGAGGGGATCCACGTCTACCCCTACCTGGACGACTGGCTCATCCGAGCCAAGACGAGGGAGCTTGCCGTGGTTCACATGGCAAGGACTGTCCAACTTCTCACGGACTTGGGATTCTCCGTGAACTACGCCAAATCCCACCTGGTACCCGCGCAAGACGCTCTGTTTCTGGGAGCGAGGCTCAACACAGTGTCCCTTCTGGCCTCCCCGTCGGAGGAGAGGACCAGGACCATCCTGGGCAAGGTGCAGCGGATGTTGGTGGCCGACGCGGCTAAGGGGAGGTCCATCAAGTCCCTCCTCGGAATGATGTCTTCCTGCATCTACCTCATTCCCATGTGCAGGCTCCGGATGCGCCCGTTGCAGGAGTTCCTGGACGCGCGCTGGATCCAAACGACGGGCAGCTTCGAGGAAAGGATCACACTCGACGAGAGTTTCCGACGAGCGATCCGGTGGTGGGGCACCCGCGCGCATCTGACGGCGGGCATGGACTTCCAGACCCCAGCCCACCAGGAGACAGTGACCACGGATGCCTCCCTGGAAGGGTGGGGAGCGCACACCGAAAATCTGCACGCAAGAGGCCTTTGGCTCCCGACGGAGAAATCCCTACATATCAACATCCTGGAGCTCCGTGCAGTGTTTTGGGCCCTCAGGTCCTTCCTTCCGTCCCTCAAGGGCAAGGTGGTGAGGATCTTCACCGACAACACCACCTCCATGTTTTACATCAGGAAACAGGGCGGAACCAGGTCCCCAGCACTGTCCAAGGAGGCGCAGGACCTGTGGCATTGGGCCGTCGCCCAAAGGATGTTTCTGGTGCCGTTTCATCTGGCAGGGATAAAAAACACCATCGCCGACTCACTCAGCAGGGAGCTGCGCTCGTGCCCCTAGTGGGAGCTACGGCAGGATCTAGTGGATCGCCTCTTCCGACGGTGGGGCACACCCCAGATCGACCTGTTCGCGACGGCGACGAACTCCAAGTGCCTGAGGTTCGCCAGCAGGTTTCCCCAGGCGAGGAGCATGGGCGATGCTTTCTCGTTCCCCTGGGAGGGCCTGTTCCTCTACGCGTTACCTCCTTTGCCACTGCTAATCCGGCTCGTCAACCAGCTCAAGAGGTCACGGTGCAGGATGATCCTCGTCGCACCTGCGTGGCCGAAGCAGATATGGTTCCCGGACCTTCTGGACTTGTCAGCGTCCCCGCCAATCAAGCTGCCGGTGGACGCGGATCTACTCTCCAGGGAAGGAGGCGCCATCCTCCACCACGACCCGAAATCGCTGAACTTGCAGGCCTGGCTCCTGCAGCGCTAGAGTTTGGAGGATACGACATACCGGCCAACTGCAGAGAGGTTCTTGCAAAGGCCAGGGCGTCCTCGACTCTTAAATGCTACGGACACAAATGGAAGAGGTTCTCTGTCTGGTGCCACGCACAGAAGATTAACCCTCTACGGATTACGGCTCCCCAAGTACTGCCGTACCTGCTGACGCTGGCCAAAGCTGGACTGGCACACGCGTCCATCAAGATTCATCTTGCTGCGATCTCCCGATACACCAGAACCACGGGGCGGACGTCCTTGTGGTCTCATCGTCTGGTGAAAGAGTTCATGAAGGGACTGCTTAGATCGTTCCCGCCGGTGAAGGCTCCGGCCCCGGCGTGGGAGCTCAACGTGGTGCTGACCAAGCTCATGGGACCTCCGTTCGAGCCTCTGCACTCGGCTCCGTTGAAATTTCTGTCGTGGAAAACAGCGTTTCTTGTGGCCATCACCTCCGCACGACGAGTGGGAGAGATCCAGGCCCCCGTACTTGACTTTTCACGACATGAGGGTAGTGCTCAGGACGCACCCCTCCTTCATGCCCAAGGTACCGTCGGACTTCCATCTCAACAAACCCTTGGTGTTGCCTGTGTTCTTCCCGTCGCCTTCGTCGCTGGCTGAGAGGACTTTGCACTTGCTGGATGTGGCTAGAGCGCTGAAGTTCTACGTAGACCGCACAAAGTGTTTTCGGAAGACGTCACAACTCTTTGTGAACTTTGGACCTGTCAATCAGGGGAAGGCTCTCTCGAAGGCTTCCATTTCCAGATGGCTCTCCGGCTGTATCATGTACTGTCACCGGTTGGCAAACCGACCGCTGCCTGGCCGTCCGAGAGCCCATTCCACCAGAGCGATCGCAGCTACCACTGCGTTCCTATCTGGTGTGCCCCTGCTGGACATATGCAGGGCTGCTACGTGGAGGTCGACGCACACCTTAACGAAATTCTACTGCGTCGACCGGGATTCCAGGGAGGAGTCCAGGGTCGGCCAAGCAGTGCTGCACAACCTGTTCGCCTGAGGTGAGCCTGGTGAGGAGGTAAGATGCTTAATGTTGAGTTTGATGTAATGCTTAATGTTGAGCCTTTGCCACCTCCCGTGGTTGTGCATGTGTGTACTGCTATGTATTCTTTATTCATGAGCATGTGAATCCATGCCAGACCCCATGCTGGAGAAGGAACAAGTTACTTACCTGTAACTGTTGTTCTCCAGCATGGGTCTGGCATGGATTCACATGCGAACCCTCCCGCCTACCCCTCTGCGGCTCTTCACTTGGTCATACTGCCACTTCACGTGCTTCCAAATCTGAAGATGGCTGCCAGAGGCGGTGCTTAGGTAGAGGGCAGTCATTGGCTGTGGTCAGTATGACGCAGAGACCAGTGATTGGTTATTACTACGAAAGACAGATCAGAAACGAAACTGATACTGGTTTTTTCTTTACTGAGGATTCCCAGCAGGATTCCCAGCCTGACGACGGGGAATATTCATGAGCATGTGAATCTATGCCCGACCCATGCTGGAGAACAACAGTTACAGGTAAGTAACTTGTTCCTTATAACATCTGGTGACGTCGGCCGTCGGAGGAGGTCCTCGAGGACGGCGTATCGACGTCATCGACGCAGGACGCAGACGCCGAAAGATTTCCGAAGCAGCACAGCTGTGGTGATTACTGTCATAGATATGGAATACGTCGTCGGACCATCCCATCTAAAGAACGTTACCAGGTAAGAGAGTAACTTGTTCTTTGAACTAAAAAGGAGACAAGAAATTCTGACCGAGTAGTAAAGGAGAAAAAGAAAATATGACGAGAATAGTAGATGAATATGTAGGGATTCCTCTACCTAGTGGGAAGGTCATGACATGGAATGCTAGGTGAGTCTAATGTTGGATAAAGGAATGTAAAACATAACATAACCGCAAAAGACCTCCAACCACATACAAACATATCACCTGAAAATAAGACCCTGGCAACTCCAAAAAGAGGCCACCATTAGCAATGTAGCTACAAGCCTTCTCCCACGAATCATTTAGTGTCTGGAGTGTTGCCCATAGGATGGTCAAGATTAACTGAGGGTTTGAATTCCGTTTCGTAGCGAGAAGAGTCTGTGTCTGTGTGACTGGGTGTAGTGCTTGTATAGGGAAACTCTTCTAGGAACTAACTATAAGGTATGGTCGTGCTTGTGAGAGCAGGTGGATTGAGGGCACAATGGGTTGAACTCTACTAGAGTGCTGTGCCCCACCCCCTTTACCAACCATCTGCAGGCATCGAGCACACTGAGCGGTAGCTCAGACTACTTAAAACCTTAATGACCTCCCAATGGCGACTTCGAATGAGGCTGGTGCCTGCTGATAATGACGATGGATTTGTGTGATGAGGTTAACATTTGCCCCATCACAAGGTATCAGAAAATGGAATGTGTTGTTCCCTACCTCCCTGAGGCTCATTGTCACCAGCATGTACGTCTGGTTGGCCCTGGAAGTCTGCACAAAGCATTGAGGCATTGAGACCATTGTCCTAACCCTATCGTTCTTTTTCTGTTTTCTAGGTCTTGTTTCAGCTGTGGATCGGGCAGAGCTCAGAGTTCTACCGCCGCTTGGCTCTATTACTTTCTCCAGAGAATGAGTGCATCGGGCCCACAACACCTTTGGAAAGTTTGCCGCACTGCATTTGGTCCGATGTTGCCATGGATCTACCTCACACGCAGGCAACCTGCTTGGCTGAGCTCAAGCGGAGCTATGAGTTTTACCGGTACTTTGAAACGCAGCACCAGTCCAGTTCGGATCGCTCCACCAAAACCAAGCAGAAGATGGGAGAGCTTCACAACCTCCACCGCGCAGTGCGCAGCCTTCAGCTCCACCTCAAGGCGCTACTCAATGAGTAAGTATACCTGGGGCTATGGCTTGAATCATAGAAATGTCAGACTCCTGTGGCAGCTTAAATCGGTAGCTGTAAACAGGTTTCATTTATTGGTAACTTGATTGATTTGAGATTCGTAGACTCATTGCAGGATATGGATATCTGGGTTGATTTCAAGCTGACCATATATCCTTTGTACCTCTTCCGAATGCTGTATTTGCAGTTTCAATGGATATGCTGAAGTGATATTATGTACCACCTTCCATCCAGATTGGTTGTGTGAGGGACCAGGCCAACGGTATTGCAACGGGAGACACTGGGAGGGTGGCCTCCAGAGTTATGGAACTTGGCTGTTGCTCGTCACGTCTTGAGCTCTTCCTGCCCTTCAATGACACCTGGTTTCCAATAGACCTTTCAGTATTTCTGTACTCACCTTTTTATGTTCTAGTATGATAAATTACTTGTGAAGTACTTACCACAAACATAATTATTGCTAAGAACACAGCTGCAACGAAGGTATGCAGGACGATGGCAGCAGGAGAGGGAGCGAGCAGCATCTGGGGGCCGAATGGTCAAGAAGAGGGGGAAGGAGAATAGATTCAAATCAATAGAAGACGAGTCAAGTGTGCCTGGGGGAAAACTATGTGGGAGAGAGCAATTGAGATCAGTAGCTAGATCTCCAGGGGTCCTCTGAGTTGGAGCAGGGGCCCTGCTTGTTGGGAGTTGAGGATCGGCAGTGGAGAGCCTTCCATCATCACTAGTGGCAATTATGACCAATGGCTGTTAAGCGTTCACTGTGTTTTGGTGGGATGTTAACGCTCCACATTCAGGAGAGTTGACAAGCAGAGAGTGTGGACGAACAAGTTTTGTGAGCGACAGTGAGAGCAATTGGGGGTGAGATGGGATCAAGAGAAAACAAGTTGTGAAGTTGCATCGTTTGTAGGGAAAGAAGAGGGAGACTACCTTCAGAGAAGGCATTGTTGGTAAGTAAGCGAAGGGAAGCAAGACGCTGTATTCCCAGCCATCGACCGCCTTTTTCTCCTCCGAGTATGATCATGCTACTCCAGTCGTATGCAGACAGTATCTAAGAACTTGACTCATTTGCCATCAGGATAGACGTTCTGAAGGGTGATACATTGAGGGTCTTACACAATTGTTGTCTCATTTTATGGAACCCCCTAGAATGTGTGCTTTCCCTGTTGATTTTACTGGCTCTTTGAGCATATTTTTGTGGTCAGAGATTCTACTATGGAGGTCCTCCTGTCATTGCAACCTCTTTATGTACTGTCCCATGGTAGCCCTTATGGCATATTGAACAGGGGTGCCTTTTAGGATGATTACAGTACCCAACACTAATGCTGTGGTGTAGATTGGTAGCAGCTGTAATTTAGGTTTGAATTCATCATCTGGTGTAGTCTGTTGTAACGCATTAGTAGCTCTCACCGTTGGATTCAATAATCTCCAGAACACAAAGGATAGTTCAAGGGTTTTTATTAATAGGTTCACTCTACTTCTTCTGATCTCGGCTAGCTGCCGATGGTTGAAACTAGAGGGTTTCCCTGCCTGGTCCCGTGACCTCCCATAGGCTCCTTCAGCCTTGCCCCGCATGCCAGGGTTTTATTGAAACTAGAGATGGGTATCCCCTACTGTCTGCTCTAGCCTGAGCTTCAGGTGTGGACCTAAAGGTGAAGGCCTTTCCTATCTCGCTTCCTCTGCGCAATTACTAAGGGTTTCCTACTCTATTGCTCTCCCAAGATCACACAAGTGTGGTTCAAGATTGCACCTTTATTTTCTCACACTTTATTCCTCTCAATCCACCTCACTCCCTTCCTCCCCTCTCCCTGATTTCACCCCTCCTTCTCTTTCTGTCTTCACCTCTCCCTTTCCTCTGAACTTCTTAGGTCCTCTCATCTCCCCTTCTCTCCTCTCACCTCCTACCCCATCTGATCTTTCTCCTTTTCTCTCTCTCTCTCTCTCTCTCTCTCTCTCTCTTTCTCTCTCTCTCTCTCTTTCTCTCTCTCTCTCTCTCTGTCTCTCTCCTTCTACTCCCTCTGATCGCTTCGCTCTCTCTAGCTCTCTCTCTATCCATTCTTCTCAACTTCTCTTTCTTTCCCCTATCCTTATTCCTCTTCTTTCCCTCTGATCTTCTTAACCTACTCTTCTCGCTCTCCTCCGCCAACTAATCCCTCCTGCCTCCTACTACAGCTACACTCTCTTGCCCACCCCTCTCCATTACTTTAACCCCCTCACTCGCTCCATCCCTCGCACTCCTGACACTTTCTCCTACACACACCCTCGCAATCACAGCTTCACTCTCTCAACTTTTATACCCAGGACTTCCCATTTCAAAGCTTCTCCCCCCCTGCCCACATTGGTCCTGTGCCTCATCCTGACTGTGTTGGCCAAACAAAATCTGTCCTTTCCACCAGGTTTGGGTCATTGTTTGGTACAGGTTTTTAAACCCCTCTTAGCCATGCCTCCTTTCTGTGTGCATTGCTTTGTGTGGTTTTAGCGGTTTGGTCAACTTGATTTGTTCAGCGTTCCATTACGGCTACACTATGGTGTGGATTTCCTTCTGCTCCGCTGGGGAATTTATGTGCGTTGGAATCCCAGAGGCTGTATGTTAGCTACTGTCTTTCTTTGGCTGTCTGTAGTGTTTCTTCACAGCCGCCTTGCACTGTGGAACTTTTGGTTCTGAAAGAACAAATGGAGAACTCGGGCCTGCAACAAGGTTGTACGGTATTGGGTGACTGACGATGTTACCAACTTTAACACTGAAGACAAATTTAGGGGGTTCAGGGACTGGGGTCCCCCCAACTCCCTTACCCCACCTCAGGGGTAGGACTAGGTCTAGCCTATGCCCTGGTAGGCCTTCTACCACAGGTTGGGAGGGTTCCCCCCATTCTCTGCTGACCCTGTCAGATAGCCCAATGTGCCAGAATGGTATCCATTGGGGTAATAATGTTTAAAGTCCTACACTCCAATATATTGTTTATGGGCATTTTCTTTGTCTTGTGAAACCATGAGGCGAAACTAAAATGTCAATGGTGCCCACATTGGCTCACTGTGAGTCCAGCCCTGCACCCTCAGAGTGGTTTGGGCTGGTTTAGACTGGTCTCTACTCCCAGACATATCATTACAAAAGCTGCGTGGGCTGTCCTGGGTGTTTGATGGTTTTTGGGTTCATCCTGATTGGCTAGCTGCTTAAACCTTTGTTTGAATGCCCTTTTGATTGCCTGGACTGCTGCTTGTTTCTGTTGGGATTTCTGCAAGTGTACCTACCTGCTGAAGAATTTGGCCACAAAGCTGCTGCTGCAGGCATGTCATACTGGCTGCGTCCTGGGTCCTTACCCTTACTCCGGGTTCGTCTCTTGGCTGTGGGGCATCCTTCCTGGGCCGGCCAAAGTCATTGTCCTCCTCATTCTCCTTACTGGATGGGTTTGGATTTGCATGATGCAACTGTTTCGGGCAATTTTTCCACCACTTCCCTTAATTACCACCTTATTCGTGCACCTTGTGGTAGGAAGCTGCCATTGTCCAGAAGGGTGGTGGGACTCACCCACCCCACCTCAGCTATTCATATGGGCTTTCCTGGGTCAGCTCTACAGTTTCCCCCTTTGTGGGATTGCTTTCTGTTGGTTGAATCTCCTGTCTTGCCATATGAGTCACCCAGAATGCCTTGGGCGGGCTCCTCTACCTTCTGGTTGCCATTGCCGTCATTGCTTGTGCTCCTGGTTGGTGGGCCACACTCCTATGAAGGCTGATTGTTCTTCTTTTGTTTTGTCTGGGCCGTCATTGATCCAGGCTTCATGTCTCAGGTTGACCGCATCCTGCAATCCGCACCTGCAAACAGAAACATGTACTTACCTGCTTGTTCGCCCTTCTTGAGCTCTATATTTGGGAACTCCTATGAAGGCTAATTGTTCTTCTTTTGTTTTGTCTCGGCCGTCATTGATTAATGTCTCAGGTTGACCGCATCCTGCAATCCGCACCTGCAAACAGAAACATGTACTTACCTGCTTGTTTCGTCCTTCTTGAGCTCTATATTTGGGAACTGCCACCATGAGTACATACCTCCTTTAGCTTTCTTGTACGGAATCCTGCTTCTGTCCTTTTTCCCTAAGTCATTGAGTCCTTGAACATGGCCCGGAAACACCTGTGGGTTTGGCTGCACCTTTCTCCGCACCTGTGGGGTGGATCTCAGGCTTACCTGACTTTATCCAATAGCGCGGTTCTTCCTATTGAATTTGTCCTGTTCATTTCTATGGGGAACTCCTCAAAAGTGACTCTTGAAGGTACTTGCATGACCGCCCCTCCTCCCCCGAGGTCTGTGGTGCAATCGGATGGAGTCATCACTGATTTTCCAGCAGTGACCTCCTCCAATATAGCCAGGGGACGGAAGCCGCTACCTGAACCTGACCCTGGGGTGGCTATATGAGGGAGGATTGCATGGGGGGAAGACAACCTCCACGGAGACGTCATGGCTTCATCAGGTGAGGCATGGTATCCCCCATTTTCTCCTGAAAATAGCCCACCCATATTGAATACCCTCATGGCCTTTTGTTATATGCCCACTCCTTCGCCCATGAGGAATAGGGAGATCACTCTCAAGTTCTACCTACCCTTCATTCAAGAATCATTCACCATTTAAGACTGTTGAAAATGTCTATTCAGGTCTTCCAAACCAATTCCAAAACCTGGACTTCATATCAGATTGGCCAAAGTACTGGTGCGAAGATGAAGAATCAAGCAATGCAGGATGAGGAAAGCCCCAAGCGCAGTGATCATTCTAGTATTTACTCATATACACCTGTGCCTGGAAAGTTTAAAAGGCAAGTGAAGTAGGACATCAAGGCCTGCTGCTGGCAGGAGAGAGCGGCATCTATCCGTGAGGTTGAGAATACCAAAGGGTGAGTACCGTGTGGTGAAGCAAGGCGGCTCACCAGCGAAGAAGGCTGCTGCGCGAGGAGGACACTCTGCAAGAACACCAAGAGGCGACGAGGGACTCCTCGGCGTTGGTAGGTGATCAAAAGCAACGGTTTCCTTACCAGAGGCCGGAGCAAAGCAGACGCTGAAAGTGGAAGCCACAAGACACGAAGAAACCAGGTGGCGGTTGCGAGAAGGAAGCAGGTTAAAACGCTTATCCGGTTGACTGCGGGAGGATACAGCAATGCCAACGATTACCGATGAGTCTTACCAGAGGTCGTGGGGACCCTGAGGCTTGTCGGCAGTCATGCCGAATGCAAGTGAATTAACAAAAAGCAAGTTGGAGGGAGGAGAGATTAACTTAACATTAAAAGGAAAATAATTTTCAAATAAAACCCTTACAAGCAGATAGATGTAAATTGTGCGAGCAAAGGAAAACCATAGACCTATTAGCAAACAAAGTATGTGTGCAACTATGGAAAAGGACAGAGAGCCCATGTGAATATAAGCAGTCCTGGCAGGAGTGTATACCGGGCAAACATCACAAGAATGTGAATATTAGAAACCCTGGTAGGAGAGTATCGAGGCAACCATCTAAAGAGTGTGAATATAAGCAGCTCTGGCAGGAGAGTATACAAGGCAACCATCACAAGTGTGTGAAAATAGGAAGACCTGGTTAGGAGAGTATACCAAGCAACGGTAAGTGTGATGTTTAGGAAAAGTGAAGGATTGTGTTGTTCCCCCAAGAGGTCCTGAGAAGGAACATCAGGACTAAGAAAGGATGGTATGAACCAGATGTTTGAGAGAGATTTAATTGCAAAGTCAAGACACACTTTTTACGGCAACATTGTTGTGGGCCAAGAAAGGCACAAGGAACTGTTGAATGTGAACTTCAGATCTATTGTTGTGGGCCACGAAAGGCACAAGGAACTGTTGAATGTGAACTTCAGATCTATTGTTGTGGGCCACGAAAGGCACAAGGAACTGTTGAACGTGAATCTTCAGAGAACCAAGAGGAATCCAGGGGAAGGGAACCATCCACTAGAGCAAGGACCTACATCCATGCAGAACGTTTATTTTGAAGCCAGTTATTCTTCATTTTGTTAACACTTTTAATTTTAAAGACATTTCCTGTTTCACCTTAGAGCTTAGTTTTCATGTGAGGGTCAGAATAGAACTTTGGACATTTGACAGTTTTCATTTTGGAGATTCTGACAAAGACAGATCCTTTTTTTTTTGTTCAGGTGGGGAAATTCCTCTTAGAGCAGGGGTCAGAGAGGCATTTTACCAACTCTTTTATTTTCAATAGGTCTTTAACCAACTTGTGTCCGCGTTTCATTCCTGACTCCTCACAGGTCCCTGGAGTTTACTGCCAAGAACTAGAATTCTTCTTTGCTTTCATGATTTACTTGCGACTTTTACATCAGCACATTCCACTGCTGCCTACTAAAACGTACAAGGGTACGAAGTATAACTTTGTGTCTGAAACATTTCTAGGAGTGCAATGAGACCAGTAGGACCGATACTGTCATCCGAAGCCTATTCTGAATCTTGGTTAGTCCCCTGGGTATTTTTGTGTTTTTCTCTCCCCTCCGCAGAGAATATGGTGTACATGTAGAATAATGGTTTCACATTGTGCTACAGGTTTTGGTTGAATTACCATGATTAACCATGTGTGGCAGTTGTAGATCTTGAATAACTCAATCATGTATGTTGCCTGTGTCTACAGATCTCTTTTTCTCCCCATTCCCTGACATTACACATGTACTGAGTTTACCACCAGGTCAACTTCCAGTCTGTTACACCATCTTTACTGTGTCTTCATATATATATATATTTCTGAGGCTTGTGTATCTGCTTCGATCACATGATCTGCATAGTCCGACAACTAGTGGTAGTCGCAGAGTATTACAGGTTCATTTACGAAAGTTGAAAACGGTGCCAACAGGGCGTGTTAGATCCCTAGTGTGAGATGTACTGTACCTATGGTCCTTAACACATTGAGGTCCCTCAGATTGTTTCTTTCCGCCATCGTGGTCGGTCGCAAGTTTCAGAGTTTCTTTCCAGGCTGATGCATTTTACTAGTTTTTTTGATTGATATTTTATTTCTATCGCGCTCGTACACAAGTGTTTCAGAGTGCGACAAGGCAAGGGAGGGGAACAGGGGAGAACAAAACAGTGATCTTACTAGGCCCAGTGACATTGAGAGCGCGCAAGTGCATGGGAGAGGGGTAAGGGGAAAAGTGCATGGAAGGGGGGAGAGGTGGAAAGTGCGAAGCAGAGGAGAAACAGATGAATAACAATAAATAAATAATAAAGGCAACAAACAGTGGTAATGCAGCCAGCAATTTGCAAGTGCTAGGTTTAAGGCAGCAGACAGGGTAGGTCCGATAAGTGCAGGAAGAAAAAGGGGGGGCTGTATGGGTACAGATACAGACCCCAGTGCAAGGGGTGGCCCGGAGGCAGTGCGGGAGGGTGACAGGATGAGCAGGTACCTGGGCCCAAAAGACAGAGGGTGGCCAGATGCACGGTGCCAAGAGAGAACAGATCAGCAGGGGAGAGGGGGAGCGAAAGCAGAAGAAAAGAGGAAGGTCTTGAGGTGCTTCCGGAACCAGAGATGGTTCTCCTCAAGTTTTAGAGTGGCAGGGAGGCTGTTCCAGAGGGAGGTCCCAGCCGAAGACAGATCTACCCCAGCTCGTTTCTTAGAAAAACGACTGACCCTTAGTGAGTTGGAGGTAGAGGAGCGAAGAGCTCGAGAGGGGAGGTATTTGCGGAGGGATAGCTGAAGGTATTTTGGACCCAGGCCCCAGAAAGCCTTGTGGACAATGCAGAGGGTTTTGAATTTAATCCTTGCATCCACTGGGAGCCAGTGAAGAGATTTCAGAGCTGGAGAGATACGATCCCGGGGCTTGAGGCCAAGGACAAGTCTTGCAGTCCTGTTCTGGATTAGTTGCAGAGGGAGGAGAGTAGAGGCAGGTAGATTTAGAAAGAGGCTGTTACAATAGTCCAAGCTAGAGAGAACCAGAGCTTGAGATACCATGAGCTTCTGGGGGAAGGAGAGGAAAGGCAGAGTACCTCTGAGGAGGTGCAGTCGGAAATTTGCCTTTTTAGAGACCTCAGAGATGTGGGCGGAGAAGGAAAGGGTGGAGTCAAAGATGACCGTGAGGTTCTTAGCCTCGCAGATGGGGGTAGGAGGAGGGCCAAGGGAGGCCGGCCAGATAGTGAGGGGAAAGGATGGTGAAGGTGTGCCGATGAGGAGGATCTCCGTCTCGCTGGCATTCAGACAAAGATCATTGGCGGCACATCAATCTTGAATGGCAGTTAGGCAATCGGAGATGAGAGAAGGAGAGGAGGTGGCAGAGGGCAGCCTGAAAATGAGTTGTGTCGTCAGCGTAGCACTGGAAATTTGAGCAGAAAATGGCAATGCAGTGGGCGAGAGTTGCCAGGTATTGGTTGAAAAGCCAGGGCGAGAGGATAGACCCCTGGGGAGCACCACAGGTAGAGAGGAAGATGGATGAAAGGAAGGACCCAAGTTGGACCTGGGAGGGTCGATCTGAGAGGAAAGAGGTCAGCCAGGCCAGAGCCTGATCAGTGATGCCCAGGTTTTCACAGAGACTGTTTAGCAGGATGGTATGGTTGACCGTGTCGAAGGCAGAAGAGAGATCGAGGAGGATGAGGACAGAGGGAAGTTTAGAGTCAAGGTTGGTGAGCAGATATTCACGGATGTTTAGGAGAGCAGTTTCCGTGCTTCTGGCAGCTCTGAAGCCAGAATGGTGGTCATGGAGACAGCCAACAGAATTGGAATGAAGGTTAAACTGAGAGATGGACTATTTTTCCAGGAGTTTGCCAAGAAAGGGAGTAATGGAAATTGGGCGATAGTTAGCTGGACAAGAAGGATCAGCTGTGGGTTTCTTGAGAAGAGGATGCACAAAGGAGTGCTTCAGAGGGGAGGGGAAGGATCCAGAGGCAAAGGAGTGGTTGCAGAAATCAGCAAGGGCCGGAGCAAGGGTGTCAATGTGGTCCTTGATGGTTTTAGAGGAACAGGGATGAACCTGTTTTGAAGAGGCTTTCATAGATCGGACTTGTCTAGCAACCTCGTCAGGGGTGAAAAGAGGAAAGGACGAGAAGGATGGTGGGAGGGTGGCTAAAGGAGGGTCAGCAAGCACAGATTGAGAGTGAAGACGAGTGTGGGTGGAGAGGGTGGACAGGATGTCCTGGGTTTTTTAAATGAAGTGAGAGGCAAGGGCATTGCAAAGAGCCTGGGAGGCAACAGGAGGGGTAGAGACTGCAGCAGTGTTGGCCAGCTCCTTGCAGATTTCAAAGAGTTTGGCCGAGTTGTTAGATGCCGCAGAGACACGAGCTTGAATGTGGACTCTCTTCTTGGTGAGGACAGAGAGTTGTTATTGCCTTTGTAGCAGGCGACAGGCCAGTTTGTCAGAGGATGAACAGGAAGTCCTCCATTTCCTCTCAGCTGCCCTACACTTAGTTTAAGTGTAGCTAGGTCAGAATCTTACCAGGAATTGCACTTGGCTTTGGACTTCAAACGGATCCTCATGACAGGGGCAAGAACATCAAGCGTATCAGAAATTGAAGAGTAGAGCAGAGACAGGGTTGTATCGGGATGAGAGACAGCCAAAGGTGGAGGGGGGGGGGAAGTGGCGGCAAAAGCCTCAACTGACACACACTTCATGGGCCGGATGTCCGAGAAGGTAGGTGGCAGTGTTGGGGTAGGCTTGGCTTGGGGGGAGGAGAGGGAGAGATGAGATGAGATGAGAGGAGGGAGTGATCACTCCAGGAGAGAGGAGTGGTCAGAGGGATGGAGAGGGGGAGGTCACAGGAGATCAAGACATCGAGTGTGTGCCCTGCAGACTGAGTCGGGCCAGAGGGGAGGATGGACAGGGAGAGGGAGTCGCAGAGGTCACGGAAGAGTACAGAGGAGGAGCAAGGAGAGTCTAAATGTATATTTAGGTCACCGAGGAGGAGGAGTTGTTGAGTGGTAGAGGCCAGAAGGGAGGAGGAGAGGTCTGCCCACTCAGAGAGAAATGAGGGGATTTGACCAGGAGGCCGGTAGATGGTAACCACAGTAAGAGAATGGGTAGGTCGAGAGAGAAAGCCTACAGACAAGGCATTCAAAAGAGAAGTAGGTCTGAGTGGGAATGATAGAGGCAGGAATCCACTCAGGAAAGATCAGGGCTACCCCCCACCGGACCGGGAGGATCTGGGTGCTGAGAGGATCTTGTAGCCATCAGGGAGGAGAGTGTCAAAGCTTGTAACAGAGCTGGCCGTGAACCATGTCTCAGTAACACCAAGTACATCAAGGTCTAGTTCTTCAAGGAGGTGGCAGATGTCAGAGGAGTGTTTGACAGCAGAGCGAGAGTTGAGAGTGGCAATATGAAGAAGGTTTCCAGCCTTAAAAACCTTCCGTGGAGGGGTACAGATCAGAGGTACGCCCTGCGGAGGAGAAAGAGCCCTAGGAGGGGCAGCGGAAGAGGAGGAGGAGAGAGAGGGCAAGGTAGCCAAGGGGGGAGAGGAGGGGACAGCAGGAGATGAGAGGAAATTGATGAGGCGAGGGAAGCGCCTATCAAAGAGGAGGAGATTGGCCTGAGGGACTTGGACGATGACAGTGCCATTTAGGTAGACATTAATGATGACTTTAGAGGAGTCGAAGGAAGCCATGAGAACTTCCCAGCGAGTGCCACCATTAATGGGAGAGGAGGAGATAGGGCAGAGCACAGAGACCATATGAGGAGTCCATAGATCTGGCGAAGGAATGACAAAGAGGATGTTGGTAAGGGTCTGTCTGGTGGAAGCATTGGAGTAGGTGTCGGCGATAGGAAGACCAGGATTAGAGGCCAAGATATTCTTTTTGAACTTCCTCTTACCAGACTTAGTGAGAAGGGAAGGATAGTCAATGGAGAAGCAGTTGGAGAAGATAGGAGAAACAGAAAGCGCCATTGGGGTGGAAGTAAGGAGAGGATGGAGATACTGTGGGGGGGAGTGGTGAGGTCACTGGGCTGGCAAGTTACAGAGAAGAAACAGTATACAAGCAAAATACAGAGAATTTCGCACTGGGCAGCAAGATATGACTTTTAAGAGCAAAGCAAAAAGAGCAAGATTTGACTTTATCAATCTTGGAATCGGATGTTGGCAAAGGGTTTAGGAAGCACTGCGCAGCAAGATGACAACATGGGAGCAACAAGCCGAAAAAACAGTGATAGTCAAAGGCAGTAGAAGTGAGTCCATAAGGAGGGAACCAACCCATAGTTCTGGAGGTGGCAAAGTCAAGGCAGTCCGGATTTCTTAGAGGAGAGAGGTGGCCACATCATTGTGGTTAAGGTGCCGGGAGGACCCCAATTAGCGTTCTGGAAGCGGACAGGGAGCAGACAGGGGCCTTGGAAGTGGGGCTTTGCTGAGAGGGCCGGTCCCTGATTGGATGGAAGAAAACACTCAGTAACCAATGGGAGTGCTGCACAGGGAGGTGATTCAGCACAGCCTGTCTACACAACAAAGAAAACTACGGCGGCCATCTTGGAAGGGCCAAAAACAGTCAATTTAAAGTTTATTTGTAGACTTCTCTTTCTTTCTTTACTGTCCGCTTTTTCCACAGTGTAATCCAACTGCTCGACGGACAATTCCATCAAATCGATGACCAGACGCGGCCTTCACAGGCCTCTTCGGACCTCGGCCCTTACAGTAGGGAGAGAGGGGAGGTTTTCAAACAGCTACTCCTTTTAGAGAATGCATATTCTGCCACCCCTGTTCCCTTTTTCTCGCCTAACTGCCCTTTCCATTCATAATGGGAAAACACATTTTAAATGTTGCCCTACATGCCATAGAAAATTCCTGTGGAAAGACACGCTCTGAATGTGCAATTACTGTCTCCCTTCGGACCACCCTGAAAAGCTTTGCAAGTCTTGCAAACTTTTCTGCCCGAAAACTCTTTAGACTGCCAGACCAAGCACTGGGCCGTCCACACAATGCAGGCCGAACCTCCATCGACGTGACAGAGGATTCCCACGAGGGCATTATCGATGTCCTTAGTGACGCCGGAGGACCAGGGCCCCCAACTCCACTAAGCAGGCCTTTGGCTCTTTGATGGAGAAGACACCCGGTGGCCATAGCGCACACACCAAGCATGTTGACCGCGGCCGATATTTGACAAAATCGTTGCGCGCTGAAGCCCACCGCGGAAAAAGTCTCTAGATATTTCCTATCCTTTGGGCCATCACTTACGATTTTGCCTCATGACAGGCCTCCGCAACCGGCCCCCAAAGTCCGGTTCAGACACCGCGCACAAAAAGGCCCTCCTTTCATTCGCGGAAAAAATAAACGGCGAAAGGCGCGTCAGCCTCCCCTAAAGAAACGCCAAAAATGCAAGAACTAATTAAAAAACACGCCCTGATAACCCGTTAAAGATAAGATCACTGAATAAATCGAAATCCTCGATGCCTTTGTCTTCCCAAAGATCTCAGGATATGGGTTCCTCCTTCCCTGTAGAAAAACTGTAAGGGGCTATGCATCACAAGGATCATGCACCCTCCCAGATCACCCCTACTTCTTCAGGCTCTCCACCCTACTTTGACGGGACCCCTAAGCAATTCAAAAAAATTATGAAGAGGATATCATGCTTTGTTGACTTCATGGACAAGCACCCAGAAGAACTAACATCCCTTAGAGATGCCTCGCAGACAAGGGCTGCAAAACATCAACCCCCTGCCAAAAAACATGTCTTGACCCACAGCCAAGAACTTCTGCCCTAGGTCCCCCGGCCTCCACTTACCAAGACCCCTCTCCGGACATATATGGTATTGATCTCTCAGGGTCGCAAGACCCCAGCTTTCAAGGAGACCTATACAGTCGTGACCAGTACTACTATGACAACATCTATGTCATCCAGTCGCCTGACCACCAAAATCAGCCTGTAGCAGATTCACCTGTAGATAATCAGCTTCAATACAACAAACTGCTGCTAAAGGCTGCCCAACATTTCAGTATTGACACCCAGGAGGCACAAGAAGACAAGGGCCCTCATTATAAGTTTGCCGGTCCGGAAACAAGGGTGCTGGTAAGCTCACCGGCACCCTTGTTTCCGGACAGGCAAACTACAAGCCTGCCGGAGCTACTGTGCCCGACACGCAAGCGGCCATGGTAGGCAGACTTGTCACGGGAGCACCGGCACTGTTGTTAACGGTGCCGGTGCTCCTGTGTCCTATAGGACTCTATGGGAAGGGGATTAACAAAATTACCAGCGCCTGACTTCCCGGCTGCCAGACTCAGAATGAGCCGATGGCACCGGGAGGTCAAGCGCTGGTAAATGATTCCTAGTCCGGCAGCAACCAGTTACCGCCGGTCTCAGAAAGAAGCCCAAGGACTTTGTAGAGGACATTCTTGGCGACAAGAGGTCCGCCACTCAGTTTATCCCACTGTTAAAGTCTATACAGAGATGTATACAGCCCTCCATACTTACACCTAACCTCACAAGGACGGTTAACCCTAGAATCGAAAGATTATTCAGGCCAGCGCCCACAGACCACCTGGATATTATGGGTCAGCTGAAACCTGATTCACTGGTCGTCACCGATACCAGAAAGAGGGCTGGCACTCCCCTGGCGTTGGCTGAAGCCCCACCAGACAAAGAAAGTAATACAATCTACACATTTGGAAGGAAGGTTGCCTCCTCAGTGGCATATCGAGCTAGGATTGCAAATAACACTACACTCCTAGCAAGTTATGGCTGCCACAAGTGGGATGACTTGGAACACCAAGTTGAAGTGGTTCCAGAACCGCTAAAATCACAATTACTAAGCACAATCTCAGAGGGCAAGCAGTTATGTAGTATTATCCTTAAGAATAATCTTGATACAGCAGACAATGCAGGCTGCATCATCGCAAAAGGCACACTTATCAAGCGCCACGCCTGGCTCAGACAGTCTGGTTTTGAATTGGAGACACAGGTCACCCTCCTTTACATTCCAGTGGGACCTAATGTCCTTTTTGGTAACGCTGTCGAAGACACCCTCAAGAGCACGAAGGAAGGACACGTTTAAATCCTTCAGTCAATTAACCAACAAACCCTACGTACAACGGGGCTCCTCAAACTCCAGAAGGTTTCGGGGTTAGAGTTCACAACGCTCACCTGGATAAACTCAGGGCGGACAGTCTTCAACTTGGGCCCCATCGCAAGGACAATCTTCCTCTTCTGGTTTTCAAAGAGGAAATAAAAGATCCAGAGGAAGAGGCAGAAACTCACCTGGGAGAGGCTTGACCCATCCAAAACAATGACGCACCGTTGCAGGTCCCATCCCATGCCACCCCACTAGGAGGTCAAATTTCACACTTCACCCATCCATGGGATAACGTCAGACAAATGGGTGTTGTCCACCGTGGAAGCCGAGTATTGCATCGAACTTTTACAACCTCCCACCAAGATACAGAAAGATGACGCCAGAAGAGCGGCGCATACTGTTAGAAGAAATAAAGACACTGCTGGAAAAGGGCGCCATAGAGATCATCCCAGCAAGCCAGGTAAACAAGGGTATTTATTCAACGTACTTCCTTGTGCGAATTCAGCCATCCATGGGATAACGCCAGACAAGTGGGTCTTTGTCCACCGTGGAAGGCGAGTATTGCATCGAACATTTACAAAAGCCACCCAACCGCCCGCCAAGACACAGAAAGATGACGCCAGAAGAGCGGCGCATACTGTTAGAAGAAATAGACACTGCTGGAAAAGGGCGCCATAGAGATCATCCCAGCAAAACAGGTAAATAAGGGTATTTATTCAACGTACTTCCTTCTGTCAAAAAAAGACCTTTCCGTGCGCCCAGTCCTAGATCGGCGCCCTGCAAACAAATATATCAAGCCCCAAATGTTTTGCATGACCACGCTTCAAGAGGTTATCCCCCTCTTAAAACGGGGGCACTACATGGCAACATTGGATATGAAAGATACATACTTTAATATTTCATTGCTCCCTGAGCACAGACAATATCTGCCATTAAAAATAGAGGGAGTTCAATACCAGTTCAAGGTACTCCCCTGCGGCATCACCTCAGCGCCAAGAGTATTCCCAAAGGTGCTGGCAGTAGTGGCAGCACACCTGCGCAGAGACTCTATCCCTGTATACACTTATCTGGACAACTGGCTAATCACCAGGGAATCTCCTCGAATTTGCAAACAAAAAACGATTTGGGTTTTTCCATCAACAAAAAGAAATCAAGTCCAGTGGCCTGCCAAATAAAACAATTTCTGGGAACAGTTCTAAAGACGCAAGAGGAGCTGTCTTTCCCGTCAAACGAGAGACTACAAAACATGCTGTTGCAAGTACTTCACTACAAGGCCAGTTGCCAGAGAACTGTACATAAAGCAATACGCTTGCTCGGGATGATGGCCTCATGCATTCAATTGGTTCCACACGCTCGCCTGCGCATGGGCCCAATGTTGGAATTGTTAGCGAAACAATGGTCTCAGGCAAGCGGTCAGTTGGACGATTTAGTGGTTATTTCACTATCCCTGGTACAGGGTCTTCGCTGGTGGTCCATGGACAACCTGCTAAAGCGTAAACCTTTCTGCGTTCCACCAGCACAAGCGATCCTAACTTCAGATGCCTCACTCGCCGGATGGGTGGCTCACTTCTTCCACCACACAGCCCACAGCCTATGGACATGCACTACAGCCAAAAGACACATCAACTTCCTCGAACTTTTGGCAGTTTTCAAGGCTTTCGAGGCCTTTCAGCAACATCTTTCAAATCAAACAGTGCAAGTCCTCATAGACAGCACCACTGCCATGTTCTACATAAACAAACAAGGAGGCGCACACTCTCAAAGTCTGTCCAGGCTACTCAAGAGGAACATGTTCCTAACCTCTCAACACGTTCCAGGGGAACTCAATGGTCTGGCAGACACTCTAAGCAGATACTCTCTACCAGAAGAACACGAGTGGCAACTCAACAAAGATATCCTACATGGAATCTTCTCCCAATGCGGTTTTCCCGCTTTAATTTGTTCACCAAAAGCCTAAACGTGCAATTCCCAGACTTTGCGTCCAGGTTTCTCCAACCAAGGTCCAAGGGGGAACGCCATGTGGATGTACTGGTCAGGGGAATTTGCTTACACTTTTCCTCCAATGCCGCTCCTCTGCAGGATTGTGCACAAGATGCACCAGGAACAAGCAACTCTAATCCTGGTTGCTCCTATGTGGGCGAGACAACCTTGGTTTCCACGTCTGCTCAAACTGGCGATGTGTGACCCAATCAAGCTCCCGTGCCCATACAGCATGCTAACACAACACAAGGGAGCATCCCTCCTCCCTCGTCCTCAATCTATAAACTTGGCATCCTGGCTCCTGAAGTCATAGAATTCACCACTTAAATCTTCCATAAAGGTGTATGGATATCCTAAAGGAGGCACGGAAATCCAACACAACACACTGCTATTTCAGCAAGTGGAAGAGATTTGTGAAATGGTGCAGGTCACAAACCTTAGACTCAATTGTATGTTCCATCGCTAACATTCTACACTACATGCTTTACCTACTAGACTCCTGCCTAGTTAGTATTCAACTCCATCAAAGTACACCTGTCTGCTCTGTCAGCTTATACCACTTCACAAAACAAGGTGTCCTGGTGGAAAGTTCCTGTCATTCAACCATTCATGGAAGGGGTAAAGAGGCTATACCTTCCCATCTCTAACCCTCCACCGGGTTGGGATCTTAATGTCATGCTCTCCAAACTCATGGGTCCGCCCTTCGAGCCGATGAACAAGGTCAGCCTAAAACATTTGACTTAAAAAACTGCATTCCTAGTACACATCATATCTATAAAACGAGTCGTTGAGCTACAAGATTTATCCGTACAAGACCCTTTCTTCATAATCCACAAAGGCAAGTTTGTCCTGAGAACACATCCTAGGTTTTCAACTAAGTTCATTTCAAAGTTCCATGTTAATCAATCCATAGAACTTCCTACCTTCTTTCAAAATCCATTCAACTCAGCTGAGAGAAGCCTCCATACACTTGATATACAGAGGGCGGTCTTGTACTATTTGAACAAACCTAAACCCTTAAGGAAAACAGACCAGCTCTTTGTTTCCATAGCAACTGGGAGAGAGGGCGAATCCATATAAAAAATGCCACCTTGAAATGGATAGTCAAGGACATACCGCTCTGCTATTCCCTATCCAAACGAGTTTTACCTTTCACTCCCAGGGCTCTCTCTGCCAGAGGTACCGGAGCTACCTTAGCCTTCATTGCAGATGTCCCTCTAGATGCCATTGCAAAGCAGCTACATAGAGTATAATTCAAGCTTTCACACAGCATTATTGCATTGACACTCACTCTAAAGAAGATTCACAGGTGGGACAAGCGGTTCTAAAACATATATTTTCCACTGTACCTTCTCACATCCCACCTCCTTCTCCAGATACTGCTCGCTAATCTATGCAGAGCCTGGGATCTAAGCGGATGGACAAGCCTCAGAAGGGATACATTACTCATTGTAGCCGTATTGCTGATGATTGTATCTGCTTCGATTCACATATGTGCCCACCCTTCCTCCCGGACTGGAGTCAAAGACGCATGGATGTTTGCTGGTTTATTTCTGTTTCTGCTTTATCACATCTGTACTCACACTACACTTCATGCAACCTTATGTCAGAAACAAACAATATTAGGGACCTCTACGCGTGAAGGACCATGAGTACAGTACACGTCACACTAGGGATAGGATTACTAACAAGCCCTGTCAACATCCGTTTTCGACTTTCGAAAACAAATCTTGTAATACTCCTCGACTACTGCTAGATGTCAGTCTATGCAGAACATCTGAATCTAAGCAGATACAAGCATCAGAAATACGATTACGGTGAGTACTGTTTCCCATATACTGCCCCACTCTTTTACAACGTACTGCTTTTATGTGTACACTTTATTAACAATTATATCATTTTTACTATTTCTGTATAGTGTAGTCTATTGAGAACTCCATTCTACCTATCCACTTTATTTTTTATTTATTTTTTGCATTCTTAAAGCGTTCACACAGCCCGCGGGCATTGAGGTGCTGTTGCAGGAATAGGTTTTTTTTTAAGTTGCGTTAATTGTTTTGTGTTGCGTATTTATAACAAACTTAAATACCCAGAGGTTTCTAAGCGCGTAGCGGGGGATCGAACCTGTGTTGCTTTGTGTCGTCTTGCTTCCAAGGCGAGCACGTTGCCGCTGAGCTATCCTCCACTCGTCTTCCTATCCCCCTTGAGTGAAGACTGACTGCTCTGCCACAGCTACTAATTTATAGAGTCTGGTCTCTCTTTTGGTTGGAATATTGAAAACTCTTTAGGCTCGATGATGGTATAGCACCCACTAGAAGCCTGTGAAAAAAATCTCCCTTGGATATGGCACAGGATGACCTCACTCCCCATAACCAACTCGAACTGCGCAGGTACCGTGTCCAGTTAGGTTGCACGGTTCCTGTTTTTAGCATTCATTTAACCTGGAAAGATGAACAATTGTTGAATGATCAGGCCGGGTTCAGAACTCCTGGTAGATTGGTCCTTGACATACCGCCAAACTTTCCTTGCACGGAAACGGTTGGCACAAGTAGCAGGATGCCAAAGACCAACACTGGACAACCAACTGTAGGGTGAGGTGTAAGAAACCTGAGGGTATTCTCCCAAGTTGATGTCAGTAATCCCTTATTCAGGTGGCCAGGGAAGCACTGGCGCTCTCAGATCCCAACCCTGGGTGTGGCAAGCGAGGTAGGATCACCTGGGTAGGGGAGGCCAGGGTTGTGCTTGGGGAAATACCCCAGGTGAGACGCTGTATTCTACCGGGGAAGAAGGAGAGGAGGTTGAGATCCCTGAGACATTTGTAGGTTGTACCAAATCTGTCTCCCTTCCTCCCAATTAATCTCTCTTACCCAGATCCAATGACACCTCTGTATATGGCAAACCCCCTAGGAATCCAAACCATGTTGCACTTCTCTCCCAAAATCTCTATTTCCCTGTATCCTACCCGAATACTCCCAGTCGTTTTCCTTTACATCCCTCTGATTATCATTTCCTGAACTCTCAATCTGCTTTTACAAAACACCACCATCCCCCTTATTCATTTCACAAACCCTACCAAACTCACCCTTCTGATTTCACCTACCCCCCCTTGGATGAAGGATATAATTATCCTTAAGAATAATCTTGATACAGCAGACAATGCAGGCTGCATCATCGCAAAAGGCACACTTATCAAGCGCCACGCCTGGCTCAGACAGTCTGGTTTTGAATTGGAGACACAGGTCACCCTCCTTTACATTCCAGTGGGATACTTCCTCATCCTACCCAGTAGGATACTTAGAAACTCTACCCCCACTCCCTTTTACAACACAAACACTTTCTCACACCATGGAAAACATCGAGCTAACACTAGAGCCGTTTACCTGACATGTCTCGACACAAGGGTCAGGCAATTGACCAGAATCACACACACACCTTATGGCCCTTTCCCTTCCCCACAGGATAAAAGGTGGAACATGAGAGTAAACTACGACCAATGCAGACCACACAACGAGCCAGCTATCCCAGTACGGAAATTCAAGAGGAGGGGAAAGGCGGTGGGAACCGAGGGGGTGACAAGGAGAGAATGGCCTTGCCCTTTGTTAGGGAGAATTCTCTCTTTAGGCTAAATTTCCTAACCTAGTGAGTCCCCCAGCAGCTTTGCTGGATTTCTGGAGTTTGTTTTTTTCTCCTGCCAAGAGTGAGACTCTTTTTCTCCCACTCTTGGACATGATTTATGGTGTTCCTTTGACTGGTAATGTGTTTTATGGGCTATGGGGTCCTTTACTCCATAGGGTCTCATGTGTTTTTACTATGTGTGTTATACAGCACCCTCTGTGCAGTGACACAGGGGTGTCATAGTGACACCCCACCATAGACTCCATACCCTGGGACTGACTACTATCTCCCAGGGCATGTAAAGTCACCATTGGCTTTACTAGTCCCAAATTAGTAACAGAAACCGGTACAAACCATCATATTGTGGACATACTGGTTGGGGCAATTCGATTGCCCCGGGGTCTGTTAGTCGAGGGGGCACGTCTCCGTCCCCCCTGATCGAGTTTTGGCGGGTAGCAGTGGATACTACTTTTTATATTCGACCGCGAATATATCCCTATGGAATTTTCCCATTGTTCGAGGCTACCAACTTTAATTATTTAATTCTCATAGCCTCGAACATACCGCCGGTTTATTTATTTAATATTAATTCACCGGTTGGTATTTTTTGCCAGGACTCGATTCTAAAATGGCGTTTGTGTTCTCTTCTGTGACTCCAACCCATCGAGCCCTTTGTTCCACTTTTTTGGCGGGCTTCTCCACAGAACCCTCCAAAAGTGGTGCCACTCTGTCTGGGTTTAGGCACCCTGGACTGAGTTACCTTGGTAACTCAAGTCGCACTCTTGTGTGATTGGCCCAGCTCACCACTTAGCATGTTTGATTGACAGCTAGGCTGAGTGAATGGGGGTGTGCTGCATAAAAGCAGGGCTTTGGGGACTGGAACTTCAGAAGTCGCCACAGGACCTGAGAATCCGACGAGGGAGAAGCTGAGCCGACCTGCCACGATGACACCACCGGTGGAGCCCTGCGGAACCGACTCACCACTTCCCGACGACTGAGAAGATCTCCCGGCTGGAGAGGCTTCTTCCCCTGACTGGTGGGCACAACCAGTTTACCTTCTTTTCCTCGCATCCCAGGACGTCTTGTGGTCGAATTGCCCGTGCCAAGCACACCGGCGACCGGATAGCCACTTACCACTGGACCGCGAATAAAAGGACCGCTCCTTTTACCTGAGAACACCGCGGCTGGTTTCTTCCCTGGCAGTGCAACGGATTCCTGTCTTCCTCCCCGACGAGATCCTCTCTTCCCCCGGACGAAGCAACGACTTTCATCCGCTGCCAGGAACAACTGCCCCCGCTGGAGTATTCTCACCACTTTAAGGTACCGTGTCCGCCAGGCCTCCCTTTCTAAAGATTGCTACAAGGTAATAATAATCCCTTAACCTTCTGGACTGGGCTGGCCGCCTTGACCCTCTAACTGGTCCCTTTCTTTTGGTCCAACTCTTTCTGAACCTTTGCAAGACTTTTGTGCACTTCAACCGTGTGACCTTGGACACATTTCGTTCTGATCCTCTTAAAGTGGATCCGGCCTTCTGAACTCTAACTTCACGGTTTTACTTGCCTTCCTCTCTTGCTGTGTTCTTATGGAAGTGTTGGGATCTGTTTCAAATTATACTCTGCTTTTCTCTCCCTTTTAAAACAAATTATTAGAGTGCCATCTGCGTTAAGCGCTCACCGCTGTCTGAAAATAAGTGGGGCTTTACTTAAGACTTGTCTAATATTCTTCTAAGGGAGTGTATATCTTTTAGTGACCGTGTTTTTAACTGCTTAACATTAGTGCCTGTGTGTTTTTCTAGATGTGGTTTTAAATAAATAATTATATCTCTTTGACACCAAGCTCTGGTCAGTGTTTACTTGTTCTACTGTGTTCTTTTGACCTATTGTGAATACTCTGTATACTGCCTAACTCTTCTTGAGGGAAGTCTGACTGCTCAGCCACAGCTACCAAGTGAATCTGTGTGGTACAGACTGCTACCAAGTGGGTTTACTGCCAAACACCTGTAGTATTAAATCTTTTGCAGTGGTCCCAGAGGGAACTGCACAGGTTTCTGCCTAACACCCTTTCCGACCCAGACCCAGTAAGCTTCCGTGAAAGGAATCGTAAAACCACAAACCATAGTCCGCGTGTGTTGGAGCAGATCTCAACGGTACATGGAGCCCTCCTACACTGATAATCAGGACAGAGAGAGACGTGTGCTACCGTGGTACCGTCCTTGACTCCAGAGACAAGAAAAGCCAAGCGGTTCATCGCACCCGGTGAGTCAAAGGGAGAACCAATAAGAAACCCAACTGTGTTGAACAAAAGTTACAAAGTGGCAAATTAAGAAAAATACAAAAAACTGTTAACACCTTAGGGGAAAACCAGCTGCAGAGGGGTCCGGCACCACGTGGGTACTTACTTGAGAAACTCTGTTTGATCTCCCTTTTGTTGAAAATACCGATACCAGAAGGCCTTAGGAGAGCCGCAAGGAAAAGGTCAAAGTGGTCATAAAGGAGTCTAGCAAAATCCTCTGTACAGTCGAAAGTCTTTGACTGGCAAGTAATTGGAAAGCTAAGGGAGATTAATCCTGCATAGTGAGAAAGGAGAAAGAACTGTGTGGTTGGCAAGAGTGAACCCAACAGAGGGATGCCACTAGAAAGGGGCGAAGCACGATACCCCAATAAAGAACATTGTGGTGACAAGAGTGAACCGGACGGAGGGATGTCCACAGTGCATTGTTTAAAAAGACATTAAGACTTGTGAATGCGAATGGTGAAATTGTTTTGGAATAAAAGCCGTAGTGAACTCGACGAGGGAGGCAAACAGTCGAGAAGTGTCTGAGCCCGGAAGAGGGGGATCCATGGGTGAAAAGCCATCACCCACCGACACGTGAATATAGCAGATTCATTTTTTTAAAATTCAAGCCATAGTGAACCCTACAGAGGGAGGCTGACATTTGAGAGGGTTCTGAGCCCTAAAGAGGGGGACCCAGGGGTGAAGAATCATCACCCTAAGGAACTTTTTCTGAACATATCTCTGCGGAAGCAAGAAACTTAAACACCAAAGGTCCTGATATCATTAGGAGCTTTTTGTGGATCTGAGCCTGGAAGAGGGGGGTCCAGGGGTGACAAGTCATCACCAAACGTACATTGGAAAGGTCCTGATACTTGAGAACAGAACTGTAGTCTCTTGCTGGGAAAGCTTGAGCATGTGCTGTGCTCAGGAGTCCCGCCTTGTCGCGTGCTCAAAGCGTGGAGAAGGGAAACCCCGGCTACTACATCCTGACTTCTCATTTGTGAACATTACTTGGTTTCTTGTGAACATTATCCCACACTCTTTTTAGTATTTAGTTTTAAGGATTGGCAATAGTTTCTCTTTTAGTGTATGCCCTTTTATTTGACAAGACGACACTAGGACTGCCTTGTAATTATTTGATGGTCGTAGCTTGCTCCCGTCTTAGATTTAGGTTTAGATTAAGCATTTTACCAACCTACCTATACAGTTTAATAAACACCCTTGAATTATGATCACTTGTGTCTGTCTTTACTGTTGCCACCTTAAGTTTCTTACGGAGGGCAGAAAGAGGCATGAAGCTAGCAGGACATAGGCTTTCTGAGTGGCTCTGTAGGAGTTTAAAATCCTGCTCAAACATATGCTCCCATGGACAAAACACACACACGCTCACACAATGACTTGCTACAATCAGCACATATCAGCCCTTTTCTCGGTTTCCCTCCATTGGCTTCTGGTAGCGGAGAGGATTAGATTTAAAGCCCTCTGCTTAGTTCACCAGGCGTACTATCGTCAGGGGGCAAGACTCTTCGGTCAGGCCGGTGACCTCGTGGTTATCCAGAAATTCCGACTGATGCGGACAAGTGGCAGTGAATTCTCATTTGCAGCTGGAAAACTCTGGAATGGTCTCATGTTACTCTCTGTAGCTTGGAGAATCACCTTCAATTTTTTGTTCCCTTAAAACTCTTCTATTTTTGGCCGGTGTTACCCCTTGTCCTCGATAGTGTCCTAGTGCCAAGGTGCCCATTGGTTGTACGTGCACTCTATAAGTATCGGTAACATAACAAATTAATCTCATTCTCACACTTTCTCTTACGCTCCCTCTTTTACTCTTGCATTGCTATACTTGCGATGCCCGTTTTACTACTGATGACCCAAGGCGATGCATGTTTATTACTTTGCTACACAGGTTTACACTCACAACTTAGTGTCATGATCCATCGATCACGCCCCTTCTGGTCTTCCTGGTCCCTGGCACGTCGGGGGTTACTCGCTGTAGTACACCCAACATGGCCGTATACACGAAACGCGGTCTATCGACCTTTACATCCTATGCAGCACGTTCTATAAATTAGCCACTCCCCTGCGATTCTGCGCGTCTCAACACTACCGATAGCTGTGGCCTGACGTGCTCCGTAGTTCGTTCTCCTGAACTGTGTTGCTTCCTGGTTCCCGGACCTTCCTCCTTCTCCTTTCCTACTACCTTCCTAGACCCTGTCTCTTCCGCGTTCCGCGCAGACCGCCTCCGTGTTCTGCCCTCATTCCAAGCTTCCTGGAGTTTCCTAGATCCCGGATGAAGAAGCTGAACGAATCCTGGAATCTGAAGATGGCCGAGCGGGCTTGTACAAGACCCGAACTGCCCGAAAGAAAACCCTGACAAAGGACTCCGCAAAACAGAGAAAACAGGTGAGAAAAGGGGAAACCTGTGACACTTAGTACTGATGATCCAAGTAGGTACCCTTAGCTGAAGGGCGTCCTTCCTGGGACTTACGATAAGAAAACACAGGGCTGGCGGGTATTTGACCATGTTGTGGTCTAATTTACTATTTTAGACTATTTGCAAGTTGGAGAGCCACCTACCCTACCTTACCTTCCTCCTTTCCCCATACTTCTCCCAATCACTCTCATTGCACCCCAACCAGCTGGTGTCAAAGCAACTCCTTGGTGGCAGGAGGACTCTTGGGCTCTGGTTTAGTGGTCTTGGATCCTGATCAATGGAAAAACCTGAATTGACGATGCAACTGAATGCTGCCTACAATGATTTTCAATAGTGAACAGATAACATCACAGAGACACAGCCTTTACTATTGTTCCTCCTATACTGTATACACGTCAAAGGGATAATTTGACATTTTCCAAATTTTAGGTGGCGGTGTTGGTGTCTTAACACCCATATTTTGTAAGAGGAAAATATATCTAGCACTTTCTACTGTATTAAGTACAGTCCTTTTTTTTTGTATTTGGAAATACACACATTACAAAAATAACCGATCACTTTTACCAGTTGGACTCATACAAGGTATTGGAGCTACTTACACATGACTCCTAATGTAGGGGACTCCGAGTATATCAAATCGCCATCATTTGGATATGATTATCACAGCACAGCAGTAGTGCCAACTAAACTCTTTAAGGCGCCAAATGTAATCAGTACGAAAGACAGCCGAAATTACAAATGGATTGAAGATGGCGGCCAGACATTTTGCGAATTACGTCTGTCCTCAGTCTTCATTCAACAGCACTAAGTAACTAGAAATATGTGTCATACTGACAGGTGGTTTGAAGTTGGAGGTCATGCACTCGGACAAATAGGAATACTGTAGAAGATTAATACATATATATGTAAGAAACCATGGAGACATTATACATGTTAGCTATTGTATTCTTCCAAAAGCAAGAAAGGCAATAGAATGAATGAATGAATCCATCCAATCCATAGATCTGTTGGAATGGCTCTTTTTCTTTATGCTTCCAAGATGGCGCCCAAAAGAAGGGCACCAGCATTTAGTCATATCAAAGGTATATAGAGTAGACTTTCTGTTGTGTCGACCCCAGATATGATTGATGTAACAAGTGGCAAATGGCGTTTGCATCACTCGACATATGCCTGGCATTGCAACTACGGCTATCTTACTGCTAAAGGTAAAAGACTTCTGAAGGGTCAGCAAAGATAACATTTTATTTAGAGTCTATGAAATGTTATAAAATACATATCAAATTCATGATATTGTTTATTTTTTTTTACCAACAAGAGTCATGATGAGGTTTGTCCACAGACTACCAGTTCAGCAGCCACAAATGACAATGGCATTGTGTAGAGGGCCGCAATAACAAAAGTACAGTAATGTATATTAGCACCCGGCGGAGTGGTGCCAGCCAATCAGGAAGCTGGGAGCATGGGCTTGCACTGCTGGTATAAACCCACATTCCACTCCTTCTTGACTGCCTCCTACACCACTACCCAGTCACCATGTATTTGTACTGTTGCTGGTGCTGGGCCCACTCTCTCCCCATGCCCTGTAGACCCACTGCCATCCGCAATCTGCTCCCAACCCTCGCCTCCCCACTACCACCCATTACCCCTTCTTGCCTACCGGTGCTGCCTCCCATTCAAGGGCGTTGTGCCATCTGCTCACTGGTTACCATGGAAAGATCTTTGTTTGTAGGTATTTTCTTTTGGTCGGCACGTGTGAGGCCTGGAAAGCTGATCTTCCCTAAAAAATGCTTAAGGTAGGAATAGTAACACTCAGGCTATCGGCCCAGGATGCTAATCGACTTAACCACCTCAGTGTGTGTGTGTGTGTGGGGGGGGGGGTCTTTTTGGGAATGGCCCTCTCTTCACTCGGACCAGAAAGGCTCAGGCTGGCATGCCTTTACCATCCAGGCCTTCCCAAAACCCCTGTGGTTAACGCTACGTTCAAGACAGGCTAGCACAAATCAAAAACATGCCATGCTAAGGTCCAACTGATCCCTAATGTACACAGCATTCTAAATATAGAAGTTCATTGAGTATTTTTGTAAAAAATAGGAACTATTCTAGTACAGAGCATTTTTTGAATGGGGAATAAGGACGAAAAGGAAAAATAAAATGCCATGAAGAAAAGGGACAATGATCTGTAAACGTACTGGGCAAAGAAAATGAAGGTGCAGATGCAGAACAGTGAACCTCATTGCAGATACTCATTTAAAACGATAGTTAGCTGTTGCATAAACACGAGGCTGTCACACTTGTTAGAACAAATAAAAAACAAAATGATAAAAGCTTTTTCAGGAGAAAGCTAAAAACAGTAATACAGTTGTTAAAGGTTTTTCCTGGAGAAAGCTAAAAACGGTCATAAAATGGTTGAAACATGTTGACACATTTTAGAAGATATCTTCAAGTTAGATTTCTTTTTCAAGTGGCTCGGGACTTGAGGGTTGAATAAAGATAGGAGACATCTAACCCACACTTTTACTGTAATTACATTGATTGTAATAATTGCCCAAAGGAAGTAATTGCAGTTGTACATAAAGGTATTAAGAAGCATATACATTCCTTATGGGCCGGTTATCCGTACACACACTTTTTTGTGCACCAATGGGAAGAAAGTAATGTGAAAGATCTTGGCATGGCTACGAGGTTGTCTTTCTGATTTGACTCAGTGTTGCGTTTGTGACAAAAAGGATAGCGGTCATGATAACATTGTAACGTTAAAGTGTGAATGTTGGTCAGTGGCACTCATATGGTTCCCAATAAATTCACACAGTGACTACTTACAGCGCCCCTTCAGGGTTCACTCCAAGAAAAGTGCCAAGCTGTGGTCTCACTTATTAAGACATGTCTGATTAGTATTTGCGCCTCTTTGTCCAGGGTAATAATCCTAGAGGACGACGTGGAGAAACTTGCCTCCTCCAAGGAGACGCCGGAGCCCGCGAGTGAGGCCTACCAGGTGCTGGAGCAGAAGCTGAAGGTGATCAACCCCCACATGCAGGCGAGTAACAGCTGCTGGGAGGAGGCCAGCTACCAGGTGGAGAAAATGACGCGAAGACGCCCCGAGAAAAAAGGTACACGCACAACCTTGTCCATGGCTCTGTATACCACGCCGCCATTCTGTGTTTTTCGCCGCATCACTCACCCCGTTTGCCTGTGCATTTGGGTGTCGGGCTTGGGCATGGTATATTTGCATTTGTTGATGACGCAGGCTTCAAATTACGTTTTTACCTCTTTCCAAAATTGCCGATTTAGAATCCGAGGTAGACCAGCCCGTGGGAAATTGATTTTTCTGACAGCCTGATGCTTTAGAAAGGCATGTGCAGAAAGGCAGACTCTTTGATGCACCACCACCACGCATGGTGTCTACTTTCATCCATATGATGCCTATGAAAGATTCGCATTCGGAATTCTAGGATAAGCTGAAGTGGACTCCAGAGGATAGCTCAGGGGCAACATGCTTGCCTTGGAAGCAAGACGACGTGGAGCAACACAGGTTCAATCCTCGGGTCCGCGCTTAGAAACCTCTGGGTATTGAGCACTTATAAATAACCAATTATAAGTACTAAGAACTCCTGCCCAGTGATTGGGATGGTTTGCTCAAGGTTGGGTTCAGGGCCAAATTAGATATGAATTTGAGGTTAATCCAACAAAAGGTTTTAGGGCAGCTTAATTACGGATATATGGTCTGGGGCTGTTTGATAACGATATGTGTTTAGGTTGTGGTGGGGACCGGGGTATCTTGTTTCTCCAGCTTTGGATCTTTCATGGATTCACATGCTGTGAATGTTTCCCAGCCCGACGACGTAAATATTCACAGCTTGTGAATCCATGAAAGATACCAACGCTGGAGAAATTGAGTTACAGGTAAGAGACTACTCCCTAGACATGCTTTGGAACTGCTCAAGGGTTCAGAATTTTTGGGGAGAAGTGCTGGATAGGGTGTATGTGGTGCTGAATATCGACTTCCCCTAGGACACCTGTTCACGTCATTTTGTTGTCATGTGGAGGGAGATGTGAGATTGCTGCAAGTACGAGCAATGGATTAAAATATCTTTAGTAGTTGCAGCAAAGGAGATTTAAAAAGTTTGGAAAACAACGCGAGTAGAGGAAAGGGTGGTGGAGTAACAGGTTATATCCAGTTATGAAAAAAGGTGAAGACGCTAAATAAGGACCGGGGGGCATCTCTACCTTGAGGTATGGGTGCCATTTAATCATTTATTTGGCTGAGTTTTCTTTGTAAGTCTCAGAACCAGTTTTTCCTGAACCACAACTGTTATTTCGAATGGGGAAATAAACCTTGCAGCTAATTGGTTCTGCTGGATACTGGTCCTGATGCTGTGGTTGTCCTAACCTCAAACATATGCCACTGTTATCCTATGGAAGGTGTCTGCAACTGTTTGGCGCTCCAGCTGTTTTGAGTTACGTCTGTTAGCCTACCCAGCATAGACAATGTTTCCGATAGTGGGAGTCAATGTCCAAACCATCTGGAGATACTGGAAAAAATGGGAGGGTAGAGGGGCACTAGCTCATAAGATGTGTATCAGATTTTTGACCGGTAAGTGCATTTATGTGTTTAGCGAATATGAGTTGAATTAATGTGTACATAGACTTCAGGTGCAAAGGGATGGAAATGTGTCTCAAGCCCACTGCAGACAAAGAGAAAAAGTCAAAGCGTGACCTGTCATATGTTGACAGGTAGTCCCTCGGTGCACTCCTAATGGATATATCGTTCCCAGGTAGTTGTAGTTAAGGTTCAATTCAATATACAAGTATTTTTTGTGGCCCATAAGAGCATTTCCTCTTTTCAAATAATTATGTGAAATCGAGCAGTAAGGATGCTGCAGTCTTTTCAGTTTCAATTAGTGATTATTTACAAAATCTAGTGAAGGGAAGCAAATATTCAAAAATAAATTACAATTTTCACAATTTTCTCAGAAAGAGAAAAACAAATGAAGAGTAAAGTGAAGTAGTACATGTGCTAGCAAGCACTTAATATATGTTTTCCATTTATACAATGTGTCACATCTCAAAATTCTATCAAAGAGTTGTGTTTGTAGTCCCAGATTGTTAGGTTAGATATAGTCCTGTACACAAAAGTGCTGACGTGTTTCGGAATTAATCCTTCTTCAGGGCTTTTACAGCCTAACTAGGGTCATGTTTCCATAACACAATGTGTATCTAGAAGTAACACGTAGAGACTATATTTTAGGGGTGATATGTCACTCTATAAAAATAGCTGAATAGTTAATGCATAAATGCAAAAGGACCAACCTTGTGTCCTTTTGTGAGGTACTTAGCGGCTGTATTGAATCGTCATACAGCAGTCTAGAAGTTAAGGGTGGAAGCTGCTCAATGATCTGAGACATCTCTAGGTGTGTCGGGTCCACGGCGGTATGCACGTGATGTCTACCAAGACGGGAGGGTCTGCCCGTTAGTCATGTGTGGGACCAGTCCAAAGACAAAAGATGTTGTCCAGGCCTTCCAGAGATATAATGAATTGTTTTCAATAGTGGTCCACTAATGCGGTATTATGCATGCTGTTAGTGGCGTATTGTCTCCCATGGTGAAGGTACTTGAGTTGCATAGCAAAATCATGTCGTTAAAAGTGAAGCCTGACTGCATTCTAGGAGTGTTCTTATCAATATCCATTAAGTGAGGACACCAAGCTCTAGTGTATGCCATGGTGTGAATATTAGATCCAAATAGTCTGCAGTCACATGCAAGTCTAACGACTGGGACCGCAGTAACTACCATATTGTCGGGGAGTTTGTCTCGGTGTTCCTGATATAAATAGAATTAAACGACAGATCATGTCAAGATACTGATATATATACGAACCTGAAATACACAACTGATAGGGTCTGTGGCAAAATGTAAAGGATTTGTCTCACGGCTTACCTGAAAACAGCGATGCTCCCCGCCGTTCGTCCTTCTCCTCGCTAAGCGGGGCGCGACTGAGTCAGTAGTTATATGGTTGCCGGGCGACGGGGGAACTGGGATCGATATATCCCTTAAGAGTGCACCAAGGGACTACCTGTCCACATATGACAGGTCACGCTTTGACTCAAACCATCTGGTGAGCCTCAGAGTGCAGACCTCAGGCCTGTGCCCACATCACAGCTATAAAGTGCTGTCCTCGCCACCTTTCTCCTACAGGTATTTTGAAAGAGTACTATAGGAGTGTACCAGGCTGTCCATTTTTGAAAGATCATCTGTCATGAAAATAAATTACATAGATATTCTAGGTTTTGATATAATGTGTTTTTGGTAAGATTTTCATATCAATGATAAATCTTCCTGTCCTGTGTGAACGCCAGAACTTTTTGATTTTACTGGTGGAATATTTGTCCTTATAACTCTTTGAGTGGGAACCTTTTTCCACTCTCACAGAGTTTTTACTCTTTTTATGGGTGTCATTTTTAAGACCCTCCATAGTGTCTTTTAAAAGTTATCCTTTTTGGCAATAAGTGCCTATTGTTGCTTGGTTGCACTTTGAGCTCTCGTTTTAACTTGCTCTGGCTAACCTTGTAAGAACTACAGTTCCCAAGGGTAAAAAGGATCTTTGGATCTCTTTTACATGTTGTTAAGTGAGACCAGCACCCCCATCTTATGTGGCATGCTGGGGAGATATGGAGTATCCCATTTCTCATTTTAAATGTAACATTTATGTTACAAGGACAAACTTGCCTTTAATGGCTGGTGGCAGTGAACCTTTTTATCAATTTGGTGCAGCTTTACCATGGGCTGTTTGCACAGCCACGGTAAAGGCACCCATGGGTGCTAATTTTACCAAAATTGCCCACATCTTCTTTTTTTTGCCATTTTAGGGTTTCTTGTCCTTTCTTATTCCTTCCCCTGACATCCAGGGTGGGAAATTCCTTTGTGTTATTTTTATCTTCGGCGGGAGTCCTGTGGATTCCCCACCCAGGCCCCACAGTGTCTGTGAAGGCAGGACGCGAGGTAGTCAACCACTGGAACCAAAACTGAAGAAGAAGATGAAGAAACTGCAGCTAGGGCCATTTCCAGCAACCAGAGAGCCTGTTGTGTCACCAGATCCTGCTGTAGCCCTTCCTTTCAATTGACCCGGGATTCTCGAAATGGATGTCCCTGACCCAGAACCTGGTCAGACCCACTAGACTCAAGAGGACCTGCATTTTGAGCCATCCCACGTCGTGCTGCGACCTTGTGGGGCTGCAATACCCCAATACTAATGGACCTCGAGCCATCTGGTGGTGCGCGGTCTACCGAATTCCCAAATTTCACTGAAATTTCGCGTGCATCCTGATGGATCACCAGAGGCACGATTTAAGTCTGAAAGGTCTCCTCAACTGAGTGTTGGACCTTGCAAACACTGAGAATCCGACTGGCGATATTCTGTCTTCTTCTGTGCTCCTAAAAAGGTGCCAAATCCACAGAGGTGCATCCAGTCACGAATAAACCCTTGCCTCTAGCATTCTGTGTCGACCCCTGCTGACAATGCCCATCCATGGTCCTGTCTTCTTTCCTCCTGACAAGGAATTCAGCGCCTGGGGTTTTGGCTGCAGCTCCTGAAGTCTTCTTGCTGGAACTCTTATTCACTGATCAGGTATTGTGCTGGCTTGGGTATTTACTTACCTTAAGGGTGAGTTATTCTTGTGTATACTTGGGGTGCTGCTGTGTTGGGGGGTGGGGGGGCATCATCCAGTTCACCCAGGCCTACTGTTGGAATCCTCTTAGAGTGTCTTCTGTGAAGCCACTGGACCCTCAGCTAACATTTAAAGTGAACTACTTACTTGTTTGTCCAGTCTTCCTCTGGAACTCTACCTGCAACTGAGCCCTATCTCACCCTGCCTACTGCTGGCTCCTAGACCACTAGGGTCCCTCTTCTGCCTCTGAGAGAAGTAATGTACTAGAATTGGGAAGGGCTGGATAATTTAAGGGTCTGCCTTTTAAAGTAAAATAAGTGTTGAAAAGTTTACTTACTTGTAACAGAGTTAGTTGGTAACTTTAAACTCTCAGAGTGAATAGTTACAAAAGGTTATTACTTACCTTAGGTATGTTCTGCCATGGTAAAAAGTATGTATAGGATTCACTTACCTTGAATAAGCTGTGTGCCTTCTTAAATAAGTCATCTCTAAGTCTTGCTTTCCTTAGAAACTGTCTCACCATTCTAACTGAAAGTAGACTGGAGGTTAAGCTACTCACCTGTGGATTGTGTCCCCCCTCTTCCAAAACATAATAGTGTTGGTTCCACTTTATTATTCCTGTTAGGATAATTGTAAGAGTATCCCCAATTGGGTCTTGCTGCCCTTGACTTGGTATAGCCTGTCCAGAATAAGACTGCTTAGGTTATACTTACCTTTTAGGTTGCTGGTAACTCCTTACAAAAGTATAGAGGTTTCACTTACCTTGAGTTAGCTGTGTGCCAATCTAAAATAAGTTACAAAGTTCTTGCTTGTTTTAGTCAGTGTGTCACTGAGCTGAAAAGTAGCTGTTATGGTATATTACACAAAAGGGTTTACTTACCTTGAGTATAGCCGAGTTATCCCAAAAGAAGTTATAGATTCATACTGTTCCTAGTATAAGTGTGTCACTATTCACAAAAGTATATTGTCCAGTTGATTTACTATTTGATTTCTTGCTGAGTGTTACGGTACAACTGTTAGGGCCTACTAACCTTGAATTACTGTATGTAATAGAAAAGCAATTATTGCTGTGACTTCCCTAAAACTCCTGTTAGGTGTTCCAAATAAGGTTATATGCTTTGGCCTGTGTGCCTTCAAGCATAGTGGTGTGTTTTTTTATAAAAGTCTTTATGACTGACTAGTACTTACCTCAAGACCTAACTTAGCCTATATATGTATTTATAATAAACCTTTATTTTTTATAATAATCCTGGGTGTCAGTGTTTCTATTGTGTCCTTGGTGTACTACGGAATTATACCATGATGTTGCCACCATTGTGGTGACATTACTACAATTGCGCCGCAGTGCGGTACAAAAATGCTGACCCTCATTACTGTGCCCAAGCAGAGCGGGGGTTGCGGTGGTGTCCCCCGCTCTTCTTGGGCTCAGTAACGGGGGTTGGGGTTGCGAGGGTTTCCCTCGCTTACCATTACGGTAAGCAGGGATAAGATTAAAAAAGGACGCTGCTGCGTCAGCACCTCCCCACGCAAGTGGGAGGAGCTGACTCTGCAAGGATACAAGGATGCCAGCGGCGTACACAGGAGTGCACCGCACTAAAGGTAAATGGTGGGGGGGTTGTGGTTTTAGGGATTGCGGGCTAGGGCAGACAGGCAGAAGTGATCTATCTGATCACTGCTCTGTGCCGTAATTGCAGTCGACATTTTCATCAGCGGAATTACAGGCAGCGCAGTGATCACATAGATCTGTGTATAAGTTCCATGTACTTTCCTACAGCCCTCTCTCCCTCCTAAGATAAGCCTGGCTGCTCTGTCTACGCTACCCTGAACTCAGGTGGTACAGCCTCAAACTAAGAGTAGAGTCGTGTACTGCCTCAGTTGTATGGTTGTAATAAGCCCTTAGTTGGACTTCAGAAAAACTGCCCTAATGGTGCTTTGCTCAGTAATTCAAGTGTAACGTTCATATTATGACTAAAATATATACTGGAAGTGATCAGGAGAAATGAACATTGTAAAATGTTAAAAGAAGCCGTTTACAATGTTACTACAATTAAATAATTTCCTTTTTTTGTTATTGATTTAATAGCTGCTTTGGAAAAAACACAGCCGCTCGCTGTCTCTCTGCGCGAAGAGATTTGTTTTTTCCTTCTGGTCAAACAGTTGACGGCAACATCTGAGGTGGCTTTAGCAAACAGTGAGACAGCAAGACACAGAAAGAAAAGATCGGTAGTTTGGCCTGTGATGCGCTGGGTTGAGATAGTCCTTCAATTATTCTCTGCTATGGTACTTGGGGGGCAGCCATGTTTAAAGGTACAGCATTGTGTGTGATTCGGTCACACCACTACGTGGCCTCGCTGCCTTTGATTTCAAATGTAATGTGAGGGAAGATGACCTGACACTCTAGGGTGTTGCCATTCCTTTAATTCCTTTAAACATGGAGGTGGCCAGACCCTGTGTCTTGAGTTTTCTATTAAAGGTTTCCTTCTCCTGCCAAGGCCTTATGAAAACTAAAATGCAACACTGCTCGGAGAAGTCGCATGACCGGTTCAATTCACTGATGTACGTGTATAAATGAAATATTGTCTTAAGGATCTGCCATGGTGACACAGGTACAATACAGCGCTTTGAGGTTCTCAATGTGCTAAGCCATACTTGAGTGATCTGCAGCGGGTCGCTCTAGAGCTTGCAGTAGCTCTTCAGCTGCCTCCAGACAGTGCCTCAGTGTCGGGGACAAGGAAGAAGAGGGCGGTGGACGAGGGGAGAACAAGGGACAAGGTAAGCAATGGAGTGCAAGTAGCAGTGGTGCAGCTGACCTGTGACCCAGATCCAGGTGCACGCACAATTGACATTGACTAAAAGGACCAACTATGCCATAGGTGAGAAAAGTTTTCACGGACAGTTCTTTGTACGAACACAACTGAGAAAGCAAGCACTATATTAAAGCTCTATTGTATTCGAAATACAGGGTTCAGAATTGATGGGAGCTGGGAGCTTTTTAGCTCCTGCTTGTAGATTAGGAGAGCCTGGGGTAGCTTGACACCAATAGCTACCAGGAGCTACAGTTGGCTACCCAAGCCAACTGATGCCAAACAAGCCTATGTAAGTTCAACTATTTACATTTGAGACAATCTATAAATTATCTTAAGGACACATCAGTACGATATTTAAAACATAAGGGCTCATATATAATGGACACAATTATATAAGTTTTCATTTTATGTGGAAGTTAGATTTGCAGAAGGTTAGCTCCTCATTCCCCAGTGGTAGCTCCTGGTCACTGGTTAATGCTGGATACCCAGGAGCTACTTTTAGCTCCTGCTTATCAATTTTTTATTTCGATCCCTGGACATGTGCATATAGTTGGATTCTTTGCCCGGTAGAGAGTTTACCTAGGATTAAAGGTTATTTTGAAACTTAGTAAGGAGCTAACCTTGAATTCTAGGCAGTGATGGGCTGGCCTACAGAGAACTCTGGAGATTTCCCAGTGGGCCTCTGAACCATTGGACTCTTTTTCTGGAGTTACGCTGCATTTTGTACATCGCTGCGTGGAGCATGCGCAGTGATAATGTGCAAAAATTAACCAAACTCTTCATGCCCTGCGGCGGCTGGGATAAACAGAGTTCTCTTTTATTTGATGAAGATGGGATATGGATGGCGCTGAATGCTCTCTCCTGGTTTGTAAGCGTGGCTGCTGCCGTGATCTGCATCCCACACTGGTGAGTAGAAAGAGGTGGCCGGCACCCGTGAGTGGCGAGTACTGTTAGGAACTCCTTGCATTTGTAGCCCCCCTACAAGGAAGGGCGTTATCCTGTGATAGGTCCTGACTTGCTAAGATAAGCCATCTCTATTTCAGATGCCCTGCAAGACAGGGATACCTGATAGACAAGCCAGTGAAGGTCCCCACAGGAGGCTTCTGTGAGGCGGGACAGCGGGATTCAATGGATTCTATTTTCTCAAGCTTTCAGGGGAAAGGGGAGTTGCAAAACTAGCATGGAACAATCCCATGGCTCAGTGCAGTTACTGATAGTCAGTTATTTGAGTCATTGTCAGGGTCGGGCTAGGGTGTAGAATTGTCTCGGGCACCAATGAAAAAGTGGCCCGCAGTTGCAAATGGCTATTCATTCCTTTTGTGACGGACTGTTTGCGTAGTACCCAAGGGGGGAGTTTTTTGATAAAATGTGATGCAAATTGTGCATTTTAAAGAATATTCATTCAGTAACACTGGTCAAAACTACTAGCCGCAGAGTGAAGTAAATGATCAAACTAGGCCACATGGGCCAAATGAGTGGCTCACTTTGACCAGAAAAACGGGCCCACACTAGCATTTTGCGTTTTTGGTTCGGGCATTGCCCTATAGGACAGTCCGAACTGGGCCATTATACACTGCTATTTTATTTTAAGTACACATACAAGACCCTCCCACTACTTAATACATGAAAACATTGCTTAGTTAGCATATCCTTGCTGGTCATCAAGAAAAAGGCAACCACTAGTCTCGACAGACTAAAACATACCCACAAGGAGGATATGTGAAATCAGCTTGTTTATTAAGATAAACATATATTAATATATGATAACATGCATACCCCCAAATTTGACTTAGAGTATTCATGAATTCATTGATCTTTTATAACGCGCGTATTACCGGAGACCAGTCTCTAAGCCCGGGACCAGTGTTTAAGCCTGTGTTGCTCTGCGTTGTCTTGCTTTCAAGACAAACGCATTTCCCACAAGCTATCCTTCCGGCCCTGTGCCAGAGGACAAGTACATCACAAATACATTTGTAAGATGCAGACAGTGTTGATTTCTTGGGTGAGGGAGATGGTCGGTACCCGCGTGCTGGCGTAGTATAGCATTAGCTTCGTCTCTGCTCCTAGTGGCTGTGGAGGAAAAATGCAAAACAATGCCTCGAGGAGTGTTGATGAGAAATGTAAGTGAACTTAAGCTTTAAATAGAAGTAGTAAACTGATTTAAAGAGACTAGGGCTCTATATACAGTATTAGTAGCTTAGAGAGACTCCATTTTGGATTACATGCTTGCAGTCAGAATGGAGAGGTGAAATTTGGCAACTAATGCTGTGTTTGCTCATAGATTTCTATCCTGCTGGCTTTGCAAATCTATTTAGAAATATGCTTATACTGCCAAAAACATATTCATGTGCCACAAACAGAAGTTACTTCAAACGAATACTGATAGAGAAGAGTGGGTCTTAATTGTATTTTGGATGCAGAGCAGTGTTATCAGTGTTGGTGAGCTCTTGAAGACTGGAGAAGTGACCTTGAGTGTGTAGGTTTGCTTGACTCCTCATGGATGACAATTGTACTAATTGGAAAGACCGAAACCCTCCTTAGCGAGGTCATTGAATCTTCCATTTGTTGCATTGAAGTCATTGTACTGCGAATGTCATAGAAATCTACTGATAAGGGGCTGAGGTAACACAAATTGGGATTGATTGGGGATTTGTGCTGTCCATTCTTGTGTTTACCCTGCAGTGCTGTGTGAGAAACCAGAAGATGTCTCACCCACTAGTCCCCGGGGATCTGTCATCCAGGTGGCCAGGACACGGCCATCGCTTTTGGATCCAGTTCTTGGGGGGGTGGACCAGTGCGGGAGGATCACCTGGGTGAGGGGTCTTCGGGGAGTGGGACACCGGATGGTGAGACGCGGTATCCCCTTCCCTGTAACACCTTTACCCCATCCTACCAGGTAAGATATTTAGGTACTCAACCCTCCCCCAGCCCCTTTAACAACACAAACACTTTCTCACGGACAGCCCGCTATGAGAGAAAACAAACAAACTCCCGAGCCGTATACCTGACGTGTCCCAATACAATGGTCAGGCAGGGTCAGGCAATTACTGACCATCACGCACACCTGACTTCCATTACACTTCCCCACATGGATAAAAGGCGGAGCACGAGAGCACACTCTGAGCGAGGCAAAGCACATGAGGAAACAGCTGTTCCAAGATGGCAGTTTAACACGAGGAGAAAGATGGCGAAACAGAAGGGGATCACAAGGAGGGAAGTTCCCATGACCCTTTCGACAAGGAACTGTTACTTTCACAAAACCTTGAATAGAAAGCATAAGACCAGGAAACCAGGTTGAGGAATCCTGCATTGTGTGTCGGATGTACCCGGGGCCCTCCTGCGTCGATAATGAAGGCGAGGAGAATCGCCAGCTGCTGTGGTACTATCCTTTGCTCCAACAACAAAGCAGTGTCTGTGAAATCAACAAAGCTGATGAGTTGGGGAGACCGATACAAGACCGGTCTGTGTTGAAGCCAAGGTTGCAAGCAGCAGCATTGTATGGCGAGCGCTGGAATGAACATTGTATGAAACGCGTGTGATAACCAATGCAAGCAAAGTTGAACTACAGATGAGTGATTGAACTTTGAAACCAAGATACAATACCTTTGACAGCGTGGTCCGGCTTCGCGTGCATGCTCAATCGAAGGTCCCTGTAAGGTATCCAGCTTAGAGTTGACAAACGAAAGAGTGGCAAAAGATTGTGAATCAAAGTGGTCCTGCAAAGCATCAAGCAAAATCCTATCTATCTACAGATTTCTTATATTGCGCTGCACGCCCAAAGGCCTATGGGGCTCATAAGACGGACAGACTTTAAGCAAAAAAGGAAAGGCGGAAGAAGGCAGTCAATAGCACAGAGGAAGAAGAAGTGATCGGTATCTTCGACCTATCCCCTATCAAACAGGAGCGTCTTGAGTTATTTCTTGAAACTGGTTGAGTCGCATATTCGAAGTTCCCAGGGCAAGGAGTTCCAAACGGTGGGTGCCCAGGCATTAAAGCCTGCACCACAAAACTTTTCAGAGTTGCACGAGGTTGGAAGAGAAACAAGTCAGAGTTAGAGCAGAGAGTACGTCTAATGGGAGGCCTATGGATTCTAGAAGAGAGATATAAAGGGGCCAGATCTGAGAGACACTTAAAAATCAGGACAGAGCCTAAAAATAAGCCGCTGCGCAACAGGGAGCCAATGTAGCTTCCTACGAGACTTCGAGACCTTAGGCATTCTGCTAAGCCCACATACTGCACGAACGGCTCCATTTTGAGAGACCTGTAAACTCTGGATGTTCAACTTGGCAGTACCGACCAAAAGACTATTACAGTAGTTTAATTTCGAGTTGATAATTGCTGCAGCAGTTAAGAGACGATCATCCTCAGACAGTTGAGGGTGAATTTGCCAGAGTAGACTAGAAAGGAAGGCACATGAAGATTTAACAGATGAAACATGTTTCTGAAAGGTGAGATGGGAGTCCAAGTAGACACCCAGAGTTTTAACATTTTCCGACACAGTAATAACAGTACCATTTATTACAAAGGAGCTGTATAGTTTATCAAATTTCCCAATTTGTGTTGGGTGCCAACAATGAGCAACTCCGTTTTTGAAACGTTCAAGGCCAAGGAGTTTAGGGCCATCCTTGTTTGAATGGCCAGAAAGACTTCATTAACCCTAGTGGAGTCATCCGTATAGACACCAGACAGTGTGAACATAATCTGTGTGTCGTTGGCGTAGTTCGCAAAATAGACTCCACGAGAGGAAAAAAGACTGCCCAATGGTCTTGAATAAACACTAAAAAGTAGAGGCGACAAGCATGATCCCTGAGGGACGCCGCAAGTTAGCAGAGTTCTGAGAGATTGAGCATTGCCCTTCACTACATGGGCAGTCCTGGGTCAGAGGAAAACCCTGAACCAACTGGCGGCCTGAGTGGTACATTTACCTATTTTAATCAGTCTTTCCTCCAGAAGAGTGTGATTGACCAAGTCGAAAGCTGAGGAGGGATCCAATAATAAAAGTAGAGCAGTTTTATCATCGATGATTTCTGTTTTTAAGTCCAGCAAAGCAGTCTCTGTTCCAAAGTTAGGACGAAATCCGGAACCGGGAAATGCGTGAACCAAATTCTCCTTTTTAAATAAAGGAGTTATCCAGGCCTCCTTAATATTAGCTGGAATAAAGACCTCTTCAAATGCTCGATTAACAAAATAGATAACCCGGGGTGCTTCCAAAATCCTTGAATAATGTTGCTGGGAAAATGTCTCTCTTAATGGAAGTGGGTTTGAGCGTCTGAATAACTTCCAGACTTCATGTTCCGATACGTGTTTAAAAGAAAAAGGAGTAGTGTTGAGAGGGGAGATATCACATGGCATTGCAGAGTCAGCTGGACTTGACTGCAACTGTTTAATTTGATCTACAATTTGATTTTTGTGTTTTGTCGTTTTTTCAGTAAAGTGTTCAAGAATGATTTGACACCAGTTGCCATCTATAATAATAGAGGAGTGAACTGTGGATCCTTTAAGTTCTTGTAAAACAGAAAAGAGCCCCTTTAATTTTAATTTGGCTTTGTCTATTCCTTCCTTCAAGTTTGGCTCTAAATATTTCCTCTTTAAAAATCCTAACTGTGATTTTATATTTGGTCATGGATTCATCGGATGGATACTTGCGCCAGAAACGTTCAGCCTTACGTTTCAGGCCTCTTAAATGTAACAGATCTGGAGTAAACCATTGATTGAAATTAGTGGCTTTATTCTTGTTTGTGTGTCCTCATTAGTGGCTTCTCTAAAGGTGAGAGTAAAGTCATCCAACGATAGGCTCCTGTCCATTAATGGAAGGAGGGGTAGTACTCTAGATGAAAAACGAGTCAATGGATACTTTATTGAAATTACGCCTCGATGGGCTAGATTTTAGTGTTTTTACGGGTTTAGCAAGAGGCTACATAGTAGACCATGCAAAGCAGAGAAAGCAGTGATCAGACCAGATACATTGTTCCACTGATTGTATTTTCAGCATTCAAGTTTTTTGAGAGAATCCAGTCTATGGTGTCCCTCTCTCTCTTGTCCCCCCAGCCTCATCTGTGTTGGGGCATAGACAAACTGAGAGAAGCCAATGGTTTGGAGTGATGATAAAAGTGAGAGAGCCTCCTGATCAGCAGGGTTGTCCGCCCACAAATTAAAATCCCCAGGGATGACAAAGGGTGAAGTATCTTTAGAGATACCACCAATAAGGGATATGAGCTGCTCTTCAAATAGCAGTGTTTGTTTAGAAATCTATTAGAGTTGGCATTCATTTTAACAAATTTAACTTTTGTTTGTAGATTATAGCAACCCACCTCCTCTGATGCCAATTTGTTTGGTATAGAGACACAAGTAGCCCGTTAGCGTAGCCAACTGTATAGAAGGATAGGCTGTGTTGTGTAGCCACGTTTCAGAGATAAGGAGGAGATAATTGTTAGTTTGCGGAGATAGTCCGAAATTTCCACTGTGTGTTTTACTAACGAACGCGTGTTAATGAGGCAGCATTTTAGTGCCCCATTTAACGTGTCCTCCACAGCCGTAGGTGCAATAAGATCGAGTGATCTTATAGCATTGTCCTGCACATCCAGAGCAGAGGAGGCTTGGCAAATGGTAGCATTTTGTATTCCTGGTGAGGGAGAACTACATGAGTTCGGCAATATGTTGCTATCCAGAGGTGAGAGCAGATTTCTATCATTTGGGAGTTCCCAAACACTGCCATCCTAGTCCTCTAAGGAAAGCCTTGCAATTCTTTTGTATTGCTCCAACAAGGTTGCATTGAAAAGAAATTATAATAACTAGCAGAGGATGGAAGCTACGTACCTGAACAAAACATCAGCAGTGCGCACACCTCGCACGACCTTACGCTAACCGTATCAGACGCGCCGGCGCTGATGTGCCTGACATATCTAGAAGTACGTTTTATAAGTAGAATTATATTTGTAATTTAGATTTGTGCTCTTAATTTGTCAATCGTGTTTTTTATATGTGGTGACTTCTACCTATAGCCTTGTTGGAAATATGTGTGCTTAGAGCACTTCTCTTAGGGAATCCTTATTTTATTGCTGTCTTGCTCATCTTGCAGGCAAATTGGATGCAGAGATCACTTTCGGACACTGGATTTAGTTTCAGTCGGTCGCAGTGCTAAGGAATCAGTTCAACACCTTCCAGCTGAACACCCAAATAAAAAACAGATGAAGATTTCTGCGATGGACACCTCTTGTCTGTGAAGAAGACAGATTGCAGCGGTAATCATCACGGTCCGGCAGTGAAAGTGTATCTTCCTGGGACAAACAAAGGAGCAGTTCCTTCAAGGCTTCGGTTGAAGCAAGAAGGCTGAAAATTCAGGAGCAGGCATCTTTTTGTACAAATTGAAGATCCTCCAAGTTCCAAGGATTATTATTATTATTATTATGGTATTTATTGAGCGCGGACCTAGCTTCGAGAAGCCACAGAGCGCTTTACAGAGATATACAACAGTACAGATGCATAACGGAGCCCTTTTCAGAGGTAACAGCAGAACAGATATACAGCAGCAGAGGGTAGGATACAGAGGAGGGGCACAGCTGTACAGGGTAACTGGGAGGAGAGGGGCGGACAGCGTCTAGCGAGTCAGGTGGCACAGGGAACGACATGATGGCCTAGGTGTTGATGAGGAGCGACTCTTTGAAGAGGTGGGTCTCAAATTCTTTTCTGAATTGTAGGAGCATGGGGTCAAGTCTGATGCTGAAGGTGAGGAGGTTCCATAGTCTTGGGTAGTATCATTGGTTATTTATGATTGGTTATTTATAATCCGCTTAATACCTGAGGTTTCTACGCGCGGGCCCGGGGATCGTACCTGTGTTGCTCTGCGTCGTCTTGTTTCCAAGGTGAGCGTGTTCCCCTGAGCTATCCTCCCAAGGCAGTAGGCAGCAAAGGCTTGTTTTCTAGTCCTTTCATTTTTGCAGTGGCGGATTTCAAGCCTGCATGTGTCCTGGCTTCTGGTAGTGCACTAGGCATGGCGACGGTTGCAGGGAGGTAGCCCAGGAGAGAGCTGGTCAGTCACCCATTTGGTCCAGGGACACTTCTGAAGGCTCCGAAGGCACGGGTCCCCAATCAATGCTTGAGATGGTTGTTTCAACCAGTCCAGGGGTTGAAGCACCAACCAGGATCATCTTGAGATCAGGCAGAGGACCGCAGCTTCACTGGCACTTCACTGGAGTTGGTTGGGGTCAGCAGCAGGGCTCGTCCTCCGGTTGTCAATGAGCTGCTCTTCTTCGTAGAGGACATGGCTCCAATGGTGAGCTGAAGAATGACGGCAGGAGTCCTCCTTTTATTCAAGATCTGGACTGGAAGCTCACCAATGGTACGAATCTGCACCATTCAAACAGGTAGTGGCTATTAAGCCATGGATAGCCACTGGCTACCTCATCTGCCCAGCAACAGACATTCAGGCAGTGGGTGTCTACTGGGGCCAAACAGTTCAAGCCCCCACATCTGGTTTTGCACACAAACAACCCCTTAGCCTGCAAAACCAGCAGCTTTTCTCTGGAAAGGGCATTCCATATATGGTATTTCCTGGCCCGAGAAGGCTAAAGAACAATATGGCCTAAGGACAAGCAAAATCCTCATGGCACAGCCATTTTAGGGTGCTAGCCTCCTTCAGTCGTCCTTTGCGGTAAATGCAAAAGTGCACGAGTAAAAACTATAAAACACAGTATAAAAATATCTGATGCCTCCTGCTCATCCAAGGCACATTGTAAATGTAACCAAAACACCATTATAAAAAAGTGATATGGATACAAAGTATCCTACCTGCACTTCACCTAAAAGTGATGTGTGCAATTCTAACAATCCAAGAAATTCACTAGCTCTCATTACTGAGAGTCTTATTGAACTAATCAGTTTCCCCATAAGAATGAAAATAATGCAAGGGAAGTAAAAGGTTTACCGAGCTCAAAAGATTCATGGAAGGAGTCTAAACAAAGCAAAAAGAATGTGTGTCCCATAGAGGTCTATGGGAGGAAAGCAGAAAAAATGAAAATCTTTTTCTAACACTTAGTATTAGGTAAAGAACTTGAAACAGGTCGCTCTGCTCCTGCAGTGCCTGATTTTTGCAACAAGAAGACTGATGCCTCCCGCAACCCAAACCCTCAAGGAGAAGTGCCTCTTTAGACGCGAAGCACTCTGCTACTTCCCATTCAGGAGTCTAGCAGATCAGCGATAGTGCTTGTCTTGAAATACACACTACTTAACTATGTCATAATCCCTTTACATCGGAGATTAGCTATTTTACTATGATGTCATAGTTACTGAAACCCACCATCATCAAGTACACGCTACTGACCATCATCATTGGCTTCTGTTGTCAACTATTGCAACTGTGGGCAGCGTGGCCTCTGGCGGGCAACTCTGAAGATTAGGACCAGGTCTAGCAGACGCGTAGGCTCAACCATTCTCACTCATTAAACAGGCAGTGCCTGTGAACACTCTTTCTCCATAACCTCATAACAGGAAATGCACTAAGGCGCCGACTCCAACTCCTCTCTGCACTCTATTCCTCTTTAGCAATTTTAAGCAGCCTTTAGGCAATCATACATTCAGGATTAGCAAACTAAGATGGATGCCACCCACTGCCTTTCTGCTTCACTTACCCCCTGTCGCCCACCCCCTTCCTTCCATCTCTCCTCATCCCTGTAAAGTAAATAATTCATTATAAAGCCTCCATGATGTTATTACCAACTCTTAATGTGATTCCTAAATCAGCGTGCAAGTTAGATAGCTCAGGGTGTTGAGTGCTCATTGCTGCAATCTGTGTGTGATCTGCAGGTTCGAAGCCCAGCAAGGCCAACTCAACCTTTCATCCTTCTGAAGCCGATAAATGAGTAGCAACTTCAGTTTGGTGATAATTGCACGTAAATATGTTCTCTGTACAGCACTTTGGTGAAAGCGCTGTACAAATAACAAATTAACAAATGCATTATGTATGTTTTTGTTGTACTCTACTACGTTTGAATACCTATAATAGGTACAAATGTGCTTTAAAATGTGCTATTTGTGCCCATTTATTTTTTCAATCTTCTGTAAGGAGTCAGAAATGAGAGTCGGACACACGTTTGCCAAGTTTTTGGTTAAATACTTTTATTAACACTAAAGGGGTGGTGAAAAGGCCTCTCTGGCCCTGCTCCTAGAGGCATTTCCCTACCTAAACAATAACTCAGGCTCTGTCCATGTCAGGATGTCAAAAACATAACTGTCCTGTGTCCAACGTTCTATTCTGACCCTCACACTACAAACGTAATTCTAAGGTGAAAAGGGGGAGTCGTCTTTAACCTTGTTGTGTTTGTAAAGGAAAATGACTTAAACAAAAGATTCTTCAAGGATAAAGTTCTTGCTGCCAGAGGGTAGTTCCCTTACCTTGGATAATTCTTTATTCTTTAGACTTTTTACTGTTTAACAGTTCTTTGGGCCCTTCTTGGCCAAGCTTGTTTAGCAAAAGCATGTGTTGCATTTCCATTGTTAGGATGACTTTCCACTTCAACTAACAACTTTTACTCGCTTTGAAGTATACGCGAGTGTGGATAAAGCTGGTCACAATTAGCGGAAAGATGATTTGGATGATTCGGAGTATGGTGCATCCCTTTTCGGACTCCAGAATCACAAGGACTGTGGGCTGCCTCTGCTTCCTGGCTTGGTTTCTTCTACTTCTACTGTGGTAGGCACTCTTGGGACCCACACCCCTTTGCTGCAATGATGCCTCCGGTTTGGCCTCTTCAAAGGAGAGTTTCCCGCTCTTCAGTTTCCCTCAACATGCTTCGGCACACAGGCCTTGTGTGGATGCACTGCTGCAGCTCCGCAGTCACAGCAATCAAGCACACCTGGAAAGACAGTCTGTTTCCTCCAGCCTCTTCCAATGCTGCCACAGCCAAACAAGGTTTGTGGGCACAGGACCAACTCAGAGTCTGCAGGTGAAATCTGCCCTTGCTCTACTCCGGTGTCCCTTCTGTGGTCACACATCCTTGTGAACTTCCGGCCTCATGCTCTGCTCCTTCTGCTTCTGATACTGCTGGCCTTCCCGCTCCCATTCCAGCTTCTTTCTACTGCTCCTCCCTGCTGCAGCCTTCTATGCCCCTCAGGTGGGTTAAATGGTTTCATGTACAGGGCCTTAGTATTAATTGCCTGACCCTGCCACAGGCTACTAGGCTTGCTTGCCAGACCTTGACTCCTGCATGCCTCTTCAGCCCTCTTCTTCTTCACAGTCCTTGAGGGATTCTGGGACATGCAGTCCATTTGAGAAACATTTATTTTCTCTACATTTTTAAAAGGTTTTAAAATGAAATGGATTTTCCTTGCTTGATGTTTTTAATATAGGAATTGGAGGGTTTAACCTTTTCAGAGTTAGATGGTACAGTAAAGGCACATATTCAGCGTTCCTGTTGGCATACCCCTTGCATAGTGGAGGATAGGGGAATTTAGGGGTTTAAAGTATTGGTTCTTTGGGTTCAACACGACATTAAGTCACTTCTTTAAGATTTCCCAAGTCATTCTTAGTAGGAGGTCGAGATATATCAAAATGGCAGCCAGCCAATTCCTCTTCTAACTCCAGGGAATAATACATTCCTCTTTGAGGAAAAATACAGCATCTACCCTGCAAAATCTCCCCAATTCCCAGGTGATCCAGGCGTAGTGCACCGCCCCCATGATTGGGATCAGGAAGCGTCTGCCCTCTCCTGGCCACCTGGGAGGAGACTCTAGGCAGGGTATTTTTGGGGGATCCGCAGGATTCTCCACATTAGTAGACTGGTTGGCCTTGCTTGCTACTTTCGCTTGCACAGTGTAATATGGGTCCCTCTTTGAAAAACGTATCCAGGGCCACTTTTGATTTCCAGTCTAGCCCTGATGATAGAATTTAATTGTTTCATTTACAGTGGAAAATTCACCCTTTCTTTGTTCAGAAATTTCACAACAAATGATTTTCCCAGCCTCTCTTAGCAATAGGCATCTTGTGCAAATTGCTTGAGTCAATTGTGAATGAAGGAGGTTCCTCAAGTTGTTTCATCATGAAACAACTCATCAAACTTTAACATGGAACATTTGACCGCCTGAAACCAAAAGAAGGTGAACCTATCAAAATCAAACAGTTTGGGCTCTTAGGGGAGTCCGAGTAGTTGTGTCAGGGGATAACAAAACAAATAAAACAGCCGCGCTTTAATCAGTTTATTGTGTAAAGAGGGGATTGCAACCTTTCAATCTTGAGATGTTTTGACTACAACTTCCATCAACTCTAGCTGGTCAAGTCAATGGTGAGCGATCATGGGAGTCGTAGTCCAAAATATCTAGAGCCACAGGTTTCAAACCCCTGTTGTGGCTTTCTTTTGGTCAGTGGGTCGGGATTATTTTCATTGGTCATTTGCGGCTTTCCTTAAAGAAGCAATTGGAGACGCCTGCCCATGATTAGTGCTAATGACCCTCCAGTGTTAGCTTTCCAGCGGAGACATTGAAATGATGCACGCTCAAGCCAATTGCGTCTGCATGTAACATTTTGCTGTTGTGCATGGTGTGACGAATCTGCACTATTTGTTCCTTCTCCCCAGATGGGGAGCCACCCCCTTTGAAGCTAGAAAGGTGAGCCGGACAAGCAAGACCCTTCGTAGGGGTCTGGAAAAGTGGGACCTCTTTTGGAGTGCCTTCCCTCTAGGGAACAAGGCCTCCCATTCCTTTAAGGAACTGCCTATAAAGAGTACCTTATTTGAGTATATGGGAATAGAAAAGACTGATCAGTATCCAAAACATACTAACTTTGCTCTCATATCTTTTGCTGAAGGCAATACTGGAATCCCCTCGCACCCTCAGCAGATGATGGTTATCAACATGGCCCCTTTAAATATGGCAGCGAGAATAAAGAGACAAGGAAGCTGGAATGGAGAGAGCAGAATCCTATGCAGAGGCGAGCCTCTGATGTGAGAAGATCCTGGAGGACCGGCTTCACACTACACCGTGGAGCCAGTAGTAGTGTCGAGGACAGAGGAGATGACGAGAGATGCCGGCCGGCACCAAGAAGGGTGAGATGACAGAGACGGAAGAAAGACCGTCTCACCTGGTAGTGTGACCGCGCTGCAGCCGTGGTGTACTTGGGGCCCTTGAACAGACGCCAAGACCAGGGAGCACAGGAGGAATGAAACCTCTGAATCTAGTGGGAAGAACGTAGAAACTGCTGAGAAGGACAGAACAGGAAAAGAAAGCGATTATCCCACAGAGAAGCCAAAGAACGGGATGAATGGCCACGTCCATAGTGAGACGCCACTTCACTGGAGTTCACCCGAAGATAAAGTACCAGGGTGGAGGGAGACCTGCCGAACAAGACAAGCAGCATCATGGAATCAGGAGCGGGGCTCCCAAGCGGAGCTTTTTGGCATTCTTCCCTCTGTCCACCTGGACCTCACCTGGTGGTCCAGGGACAGCAACCTGCGGGCTGGCAGGCCCTTCCGGCAGGCACCCCCTCAAGTCACCATCACCACGGATTCCTCCCTGTAAGGATGGGGGGCTACTCTGTTCAACCACAGTATCCATGGAGTATGGTCCTTGCAGGAGCAGGAATGTCAGATCAACTGGCTGGAGCTGAGGGCTATCTGGCTAGCTCTCAAGGCTTGCCTTCCGCTCATTGGGGGCAAGGTCGTCCTCATCCAGACGGACAACTCCACCCGCATGTATTATTTCAACAAGCATGGTGGCACCAGATCCCCTCCGCTGTGCAGCCCAGCGGTCAGTATATGGGGATGGGTCATGGAGAACAACATCTACCTGACTGCAATCCACCTCCCGGGGGAGTCCAACCTGGAAGCGGACAGGCTCAGCAGACTGGGAGCCGACAATTACAAATGGCAATTGAACCTTCAGGTCCTGCTCGGGGTCTTCAGCAGATGGGGGCATCCTCAGGTGGATCTCTTTGCCTCCTGGTTCAACAGGAAGTGCCTGCAGTTTGCGTCTTAGCAGGGGCAAGGCCCCGCTCCTTTCCTTGGACGATACATTCCAGATACAGTGCAACAGCATGACAGCATATGCATTCCCCCCACACCCCTGATCCACAGGGTGATCTGCAAGATAAGAGATTTGGGTCACCTCGGCAACATTCTGATAGCTCTGTGGTGGCCGGCAAGACCTTGGTTCTCGGGACTCCTCAGCCTCTCGGACAGGCCATCCATTCACCTGCCGCTGGGCCCAGCTCACCTCCTCTCGCACCAGGGGGCGCAGGGTCATACACCCCGCTCTGCAGAAATTAGCCCTTGCAGCGTGGTTCCTGAGCAGGTCACACTGAAGCATCTGAGCCTATCCCAGGCTAACCTGGACATCATTCAGGGCGCTACGAGCAAGGCTACTAGGAGGCAGTACAAGAGTAAATGGACCAGGTTCTGTCGCTGGGTGGACTTGAAGGAGATCGACCCCCTTACTTGAACATTTGACGATGTGCTCTCATTCTCTGCACACCACACTCACTCAGGGGTGCAAATAGACACCTGCCGCACCTACTTGGTAGCCATAGGGGCCTATAGGAATTCTGAAGAGGAGGGCTTCTCCTCCGCCAACCCGGTGGTTAAACAACATCTGGCGGCCCTCACCAGGTTCTACCCACCCATCAAAAAGCCACACCCTGTGTGCGATCTCAATGTAGTGTTGGGCACCCTGGCGCACAAACCTTTCGACCCAATGGTGCCTGCAGACATCAGATTGATCACAATTAAAATAGGTTTGTTGGTGGGTCTCACCTCTGCTCGCAGAGTCAGCGCGATCCAGGCTCTGGTGGCATCAGAACGCTATACTACTTTTCAGAAGGATAAGGTGGTCCTGAGAATGCACCCCACGTTCATGCCTAGGGTAGTCTCTGCTTTCCATCTAAACGAGGAGATAGTTTTATCAACATTTTTTGCCGATGCTAAGGACGATGCTCAGAGGGGCTTGCACTGTCTGGATGTCAGACACGCTCTGAAATTCTATCTGGACAGGACCAAGAGCTTCTGCAAGTCGGACGCTCTGTTTGTCACCTTCGAGGGGTCAAGGCCAGGTTGTCAGGCATCCAAGGCCTCTATAGCAAGTTGGATGGTTTCAGCCATCAAGGAGGCCTATGAGGGGCAGCACAAACCACTTCCAGCTAACATGCATGCCCAGGCTGTCAGAGCCAAGGCCACAGCCGTCGCTTTCCAGCGGCAGGTCCTGTGGCAGGTCATCAGCAGAGGGGCCACCTGGGCCACCCCTTCAGCTTCCTGTAAACACTACTGTTTGGACGCCGGCTCTAAAACAGACACGGCTTTCGGACAGGCGGTTCTGAGGAACTTGTTCACTTAAGGAGGGTCACCTCTCCACCCTGGGGCTACATTCAGTTGTAATGGCCCATGCAGTATGGAGGAAAGGGTATGGGACGTAGGAGTAATTAATAGTTACTCACCGTAGTGACTAACATACTCCTAGTCCATAGTCCCCTTTCCTCCATACATATCACCATCCTCCCCCTAATAATACTGGTGTCATTAGGCAATGATAATATTATCGAAGCGTCAATGGGGACTGAAGAGTGGCGTCAGTGGGCGGAGTCAGGGTAGCCCATGCTCCCAGGGCCGCGCCCTCGCACGCCTCTAAATTTAAAGGGGAAGAAGGTTTTTTTCTCGTGAAAAAGGTTCCGTCTCCCGTCCCTAGCGAGGGACGCCCATACAGTATGGAGGAAAGGGGACTATGGACTAGGAGTCCGTTAGAGTAACTATTAATTTTTTTGACACGAGCATGGCATGTTTTACTGCCATTTTTGGCCAATGGAACGCCAACTTGAGTGTTATTACGTGATGGTGGGGGGGGTTACTACAATAGGGCTGGTCTGGCTGGATCTTACTGTGGCATGGAATGTTGTACTCGCATTAACGGCAAAGCCAACATGAGTGTGCTTACATGGGGGAGGGCATGTTTCCTAATTTTGACTTGTTTTTTTACTGGTGTTAAGGTCAAAAGCAACATAAATATTCTTACATGAGGGGAATATAACATGAGTGCAACATAAGTGTTGGGGGATTTGTGCAATGATAATATGCTATTTATATAGAGCGTTCACCAAGCCGCTGTACAGCGAACATATTTACATAAAATGCAACACCCAACTGAAGTTTGCACTCATTTATCGAGCTTTGAAGAATGAAAGGCTGAGTTGGCCTTGCCAGGATTTCAACCTGCGAATCACACTCAGATTGCAACAGTGAGCGCTGAGCTTGCTGAGCTATCTTACCTGCTAGTTAGCATGTGCATGTTTTCTTACTCTGGCATTACAGTTTATTACTAGTGTTAAAGCCAGAGGCAACATAAGTGTTTTTACATTGGGGTGGGGACATTTGTGCAGCCTGCAAGGCAATGTATTTTTACTGTAGCATGACATTTTTTACTGCGTTAGGGAGCAAATACAACATGATGAGAGTTCTTATGAGTTGTGGGGGATTTGTGCAGCCAGCAAGGATATGTTTTCTTACTGTGGCAAAGCCAACAGGAGTATGTTCTTACATGGGGATACTGGCATATATTGGCAGAGTCAGCATTAACATTCTTTGTTCTGGTATCGTTACTGGCATTATAGACAAGGCAAACATGAATATTTTCCTATGTGGGAATAGTGGCATATATAGGAGCACCAGAATGGACATTTGTGGGCACAATCGATGTGAAAATGCTTTTTACCCTTGAAGAGCACTGGCATATAGTGGGCAAAGGCATTATGAAAATGTGTTCGGAAATTCTCCTGTGCATTGTTGGTGACCAGACATCTAATGGACTTTTGATGTCTTACCCTACAAAACAGATTGTAAACTGTGGGGCTTTTGACCTAATTTATCAGAGAAAAAATCTTTTCTCAAGGGGACAACCCCCCCCTTGATTGGTTCGCCCTCGCTCACTAGGCTCGGTCACTCCTGTGCATTTAGCTGGGTGCAGAACAAGTGCCCTTCCTTCTGCGGGGGCTCTTCTTAGTGGAGGCCCTACTATGTTAGCTCCAGGCCCCACTTGTTACACACTCCTGGCTTCTCCTCTTGTGAGTTGGGGGGAAAGATACATCGACTGGGCCAAAGCACGGCGTAATATCTACTCAGCCTCCTGAGCTTGGGGAGCGGGGCACGGGGGATGGATCAATAGCGAAATAGGTGTTATGTCCCAGCTCACTAACAGTTTACAAAACTGCCATCCAGCCCTCCCAAAATGTTGCAGCCGGCTCTGCCCCTAACATCGGACGGCACACACTTTGGAGTCTGATAGGACAAAGCAGAACTGACGGAAATTCCATTTGATGCCAGCTTCATTTCAGAGCTCGTCTCCAGTGCTGTTAGTTGTTTTTGACTGGTGTGGTGTCTGTTGGTATTTGAAATCCGTCAGTTGAATGGTACTCCTTTTGTTCAATTTTTATATGTTCTGGACAGCTAAATCTGTAGGAATTTGTAAAATATTTGTGCACAACTTTGAGGAAATACATGAGAATTGCAGAGAATTTGCTAAACAATTCTTCAATTTCTTATTGACAAATCTATTGGCAGCTGCAATAGATTGAGGTAGTCTACCACTTGGCATTGTTCTCTTCCTGATAAGGGTCTTGCATCTGAATAACCCAATCATGCTCTGTGGTCAGTGCGGCCGCCCACAGCATCTGGGTCGTCTTTGGCGAGTCCATAAGCATCAGGATCCCAGATACGTTCTGGCTCGTCCTTCCAGGAAAGCCCACTCGATTACTGGTTAGTTGCTATCGTCAGCAGGCGTGGTGCTGTGGATGCGCAGTCACAATGCAACGCCATCTACCATGCACAGACGTAGCAAATGGCATTTGCAATTCTTAGCGTGAATTGGTATACTTTAGACGTATAAATCTGTGCCTTCAGTACCCCCATTCTCAAAAGCAATTAAAGTTACTCAGAGCGGACGCGTAAGCAATAAGCGGTCCTCTCTGTGCATGTTGTGGGGCTGTGACAAATCAACTTCCGGGGCACCAGTGGTCATGGGATGAATATCAGACTCTAAACCATCAATCAACCCCACACCTCTAGTACACCAGAAGGGATCCAAGCAGATTGTAACACAAGTAAATTATAAGTCCTCTTTGTCCAATTTTGGTAACGCGGACTGAATGGCAGGCTTATCTCTGCAAGATTGTGAATGGTTGGTTAGTTGCAACACAGCGAAAATACAATTATTACCCAAGGATAATAGGGGCTGTCCAGTCAAGGTTGTATAAAAATATCTACTTTATTACTACACCAGACAGTTCTAGCACACTACAAATACAACCCACACTGTAAATGAACACAGAGGACAGACAGTTTCACAAAGGAAAGGGATGCACTCTGGATACTGACAGGAGGGTAGTTGGTAAAGCAATCAATCTTACTGTTCAAGGTTATTTGGTTTCAAGACCAACGGAGAAAAGGGACATAACTGTCTCTAGGGACCTTTGGAGAAGGACCAGGCAGGCAGAACCACAATGTACCTGGTTCTGAAGAAGTTCTTGATGCTCGACAGCATTCAGGCGGATCCAGGGCGCTTTGCAGCCTGTGAGACAGAGTTAGTGGCGGGAGACTGCTGCAGATACCAGGCGGCAGGCAGTTCGGCAAGCAAGGCTGGACAGACGTCTGCAGGCTAACCAGCGCTGCGGCCCGGGTAAAGAATCGTTCTCTGTGCTGGTTAGCAGATATGGAATGCTGGTTGAGGCATCTCGGACAGCTCTAGCAACTGCGGCGTGACAACAGTCGGCAGTGCAGCCGGATGCGGTTCGAGGGCTCTGCTGTCTCGAAATTATCCTTTAAAAGATGGACATTGGATGATGCTTGTGTGGCACTCCTCTTAGCTTCTTCGCAGGTCTTGTGTCCTTTCAAGGTGGACGGCCCAAAGCTCAGGATGGTGTTAGCAGGCAACGGCCTTGTCCTTTATCCAGAGACTCTCCGGCACTTCCCACCTCGGAAGCCTGCTGTCAGAACCTAGCAGAGCTCTCTTTGTGCTGGCTGGGTACTGGTTCTGGAGCTGCTGGACAGGTCCTCTGAGTCTGGTATCTCCCTTGGTTCCCTGGGAGATGTTTAGGGGAGGGATCTTGCTTCCCTCTTGGAACTCCTGGACTTCTTTCTCTGGCGAAAGATGTAAGGCAGACTGTACCTTCAGCCATGGTCCAAACAAGTCCTTCTCACACATTGCAAAGTTGTCAGGTGATCTCCTCAGTGAGGGGCTCAACCCTCTTTTAAAGCCAAACGGGCCCCAGTGATTGGTGCATGCTAAGCCCACCTTAATGAACCAATCCTGGGTCCCAACAACAATCTTCAGTGATGCTTCAGGTCAGAATCAGAGTGCTTGACAACAGACAGGGGAAGGATGACAACATATACTTCCAATTCCCACCCATCTTCCTGTTTGCTGTACATCAAAGTGTCTCCCTAATTAACTGAGCCCTAAGCAGAGCTTAATCACAACATGGGCCTCCTTTGAAGTAGGGGTTTGCAGGCAGACTTTCGTCTCCTACAATTCACATACTTCCCTGCTCTGAGAGGAGTGGTTCCAAGCAGGACATTCACTGCCCTTTCATAAGAAGGAGGGGTTTTAGTACCAAGTTGACACTGCATTACAAAGAGGTGTTGCTCTCTGGTCTCCATTGTCACTTCCTGCACCCAGGCCTTCCCTGCGGCCTGCTAATTAACATTCTTCAGTATTCAACGCCACCAGCAAAGTGTAACAATGGAGATGCAAATCGATGGGGCCTTGAAATGCTACTCGGGCTTCCCACGGCCAGAGGCTTTTGATGCACCCAGAGCTGTCACCTACACATGACAGGAGAGGGTGCCGCTGGTAAACTGTGTCCTCCCAGAGCACATGACTATTTTTCTGCTGTGCAGTGAGCGTAGAAAACATGTGCCGGAATGGCCCCACATATTTTCCGGATGTTGAGTTCCCATCTTTCATTCTTTTAAATAAAAAAAAATGAAATGGCCCAGGCAAGCGCACTCTCCCTGTGCGGATGGTTGAATTCCTCACACGGGCATTCCAAATGAACAGCTGTGAGTGATTCTTTCATGACCCGGCCAGGCATTGGCCAACCTTTAGCTGGTTCATAGAGCCCTCACTGCTGGCAGCATGAGGCTGATGTAGTGTTACGGGGGCGCCTTCCGCCAACGTGTAGTGCATCCTGTGCAGGCCGGGAAGGTATCTTGTAATCCTGGCAGCACATGATGAGGGCGGTGAGTTACGGGTGTGTGCATCCTGTGCAGGCCGGGAAGGTATCTTGTAATCCGGGCAGCAGAGGATGAGGGCGGTGTGGCACAGGGGGTTTCCGCCATTACCATTGTGTTTGAAGCAGCCCCAGCTGTTTCTGTGGAGACTGATTAAGTTTGCAAGTAGAGACAGGCTCTCTTGGCTGCTGGAAGTCTAATGAGAGCTTCTCCCGTAGACAGAGAGGTGCAGAGGAAGTGATCTCAGAAGCAAGCAATCTCCCCCCAGCACTGAAAACAAACCTGGGTCCTGACTTTCCTCCACCCCCCACAACACTGTTTCCACCTGTACTATCAACACTGAAAGAAACGGTGCAAAAGGCATGTTATATTACTCTAACGGATTGTCTCCCCAACATGCAGATTTATGCAAACTCCTTTTACCAATCACCCATCATTCACGCCTCATAAGGTACACGCCCAGGGCTATAGCCACTCCTAATCCATAGCCACTCCTAATCCATTTAACCGGCATACACAGGTGTGCCTGCAGCAATTACAAGTTAATCGTGCTGGTTGCAGAAGACAAATGCTGGTCACTGCTGTGCTGGGTTGTATGTGGCAACAGCCGGCATAGACAGGGCAAGGCCCACCTAAAATCTGTAAGTGCCCACCCCGCAGTGCTGTGTGGGAATTTACAGGTGTTCATGTCACTGCGGTGAGCCCAACTACGTTAGCTTCAGGCCCCACTTGTTACACAATCCTGGCTACGCCTCTGGCAACAGGGGGGTGGGCGTGATGCTTCGAGCAGGCCATTCAAGTAAACATGCGAAAACTGGGGCCTTCAGGATCACTCCGCAAGCTGTGAGACTAGGGTGTGCCCAGCAGGACTTTGGTTCGAATCCCCAGAAAGAGGAACGCAAAAAAAATCAAAGGTGCCGTTCCCATGCCGTCCACGAACGGTGCTCTGGGTTGAAAAAATAAGGGAAAGATGGCGGGTTTTCCCGAAAAGAAGATGTACGCCGTACCCTTTAGTTCCTGCCCACTTCGACCTCTGCCTAGAAGCATATAATACGCTCACCGGTTTTCCAGGTGCTCAGCTTTGGGCATTGTATTCCCAACTCATCAATGTCTATGTAACTTAATGTGGCGGACCTCCACGCGCATTCTGCCTCTAGCATAGTTCCAAGTGGTTAGTCTGCCCTTTTTAAGGCTGGCGTCGTTGCTTCCTGGCTGTGTGTTGCCTTGCAGCAGAAGTGCACGGTTTCTCGCTCAGCTGCTGGAGCCGATAGGCCTTGAAATGCTGCCTTCAGCATCTAGCCGCTGCTTGGGGGTCGGGTGATAAAATACCTTGTTGCTGTGTGTGTCCTAGGCCTCCGTTGGTCTCCGACTGCATCGAAGTTGGCAGCTTCAGAAGAAATTAGCAAATTCGTTATTCTGTCGGGTTTAATCACTGCATGGGCACGTAGTGGCATTGATTAGTGCCCGCAGCCTTTGGACTACAAAGACCATAAGCCCTAGCCAGCATAGTTACTGGTGAGGGATCATGGGAGCCGTAGTTGACAACATCCGGAGACCATTGCTTGCAGACCCTTTGCATGTTCTCGCGTAAGTGGGGCTGCCCACCGTACCTCTGGAGCGCAGATTGTGGCGTGTTGCGCATGGAGCACTTCTGACCTCCCATCGGATAGTGGCAACATGTAGCACGCCTGGCATATGCCAGCTGCAGCAGGATTTTACACTCGCCATGTGTGAGAAAACACGGGCAGACCCAAGAGCGCGCATGTTCCCAGTGCTAAATGGACTAATCCAAGAAGCACTCTGGGCAAGCTGATGCGCCTGATAGGCTGGCTGGTCTGTCTGTCTGCCAGGTAGCTCAGTCAGTGGAGCGCTCACTAGTGTGAGCTCTCGTCATACTGCCCGTCACAGGGCCAGTCAGCCTTTTACCCTTTTGCAGTTGATAAACTAGTTATCATTAACTTAGGTTATAGTAGCACGTCTTATTTATAGCTGAATTAAACCGCAAATACCGTGTTAGCAAAGGCAATTTATAAACCAGGTTATAATCGCAATGCGCCAAACTCTTCTCCAACCCCATCGTCCTTTCAAAGACAGCCCTGTATCCCTGCCGGAGTCTAGGGGCACATCTGGGGGAAAGCAGTGTTTTTTTCGTTTATATCGGCCCATGTTAGTGGGTTCCCCCCATCCCATCTCCTCATTTGCGCCTCAGTTTGTTCGACCATCAGCGTTAGGTGACAACCACTTGTGGCACGAAGCTTTGCTTTACCCGACAGTTATTTCTGTTTTTGATATGCCATACGGTATAAGCTGGAGGAATCTGTCTCTCAAGTCAGTGGGTTTGGTCTGTTTGAATGTTAATGTTAAAGGACATTTGTACCGTACACTATCACCACCGGAGTGGTCCCCTGGCGCTCTGGCGGCTCTGAAAGAGGAAGGGAGGGTGAGTTAGTGAAGGGAAGCTGGAAAAGTGCAAGAAAATAGTGATGTGCTTTTGGCGGCCTCAGCCCGGTGGTTCCGTTGGCTTCAGCCTGGTGTTTGCAGCTGGTAGTCGTTGTGTACTGTTGTGAGAGTCTATGTGTGTATTGTTGTGTTGTTGCAGTGTAGTGAAGTTTGTGCGGTTTGTTGTGCTGTAGGTTTGTGGTTGTGGTTGATTTAGAGTTTGAGAGGTGTATGCAGAGGGGGAAATTGTTAGTGGATTGGTTAGTTGGCTTTTCTGTCTCGAAGTGAGGCGCTGGGTTTGCGTAATCTCCCCAGATGGGGTGTGGGAGCATTTCTGCGCCTCTGTCCTGATCTGGGCTTGTCCGGTACTCACCGTCCCTTTCACATCAGGCCTCCACTTCCATCAACTTCCTTCATATCCTTACCTGTCTCCCTTTCCCACTCATATGGCCAGTGTACCTGCTAATGTCCACAACTCAGTGTGGTGATTGCTAATATTTGGACAATTCTATAACATTGTGGTACCTGGTAGCAGCTAAAGGGGCGAGTGAGGAAGTTGGGCGGGATTGGCTGGGGTTGTTGATTTTGTCTTTATGGGTGTCGCTTGTATTCTATTTTCTTTGGCGTCACCTGTCTAGGTGTTGTGGGAGTTTCTTAGTCCATTCTGGGATTTGTCAGTGTCCTCTTAGGTTTAGTCATCCTTTTTCCTTGCTTTTGTTTCGGTTTTCAGTTTGAGTCTGTGGTGTTGAAGAGCCAGGTTTTTAATAATTTCCTGAATTTTAGGTGATCTTTGGTGTTTCTTATTTCTTTTGGGATGTTGTTCCAGGTTTTTGCGGCTAAGTGGTAGAAGGGGGTGCCGCCAAGTTTTTTCTTAAGGTATGGTTTTAGTTCCAGGCGGATTTCGTTGCTTGACCTGAGGAGTCTCGTTGGCTTGTAGATTGTTATTTTCTTTTGTAGGAATTCTGCTCCTTGTCCACTGATTGCCCTGTGCGTTATGCACATTGTTTTGAAGGTGATGCAATGTTTTACTGCGAGCCAGTGTAGTGTTTTTAGGGAAGGAGTGATGTGGTATCTTCTGGATAGATTGAGGAGTAGTCTGGCTGCTGTATTTTGGATCTGTTGTAGTTTGTTCGGGAGGTATTTTGGTTTTCCGAGGTAGAGACTGTTTGCATAGTTGATTCTTGACATGATGATGGCGACGGTAGTGAGTGTTTTGTGCGTGAAGGAGAGGAAAGGTAGGATTTTCTTGCCGTATGGAGGAGGAAAAGGCATTTCTTGACTGTTGCATGTATTTGTGGTTCTAAGGTTTGGGTGTTGTCCATCAGGACTCCCAGATTTTTTACTACCTTAGTTGGTGATGGTGCGGTTCCCATTTCCGTTGGCCACGGGATGGTGTTTTCGTTCTCTTGGTCTTTGGATATGATCATGATTTCTGTCTTTCCTGGGTTGATTTTCAGGTTGTTGGCATCCATCCAGTTGAAGACTTCTTTTAGACATTTGATTAGGGTTGAGTGATCGGCTTTGGTGTCTTTGATTTTGTAGATGATTTGAGTATCATCTGCATAGTTGTAGCATGTCATGTTGTATTTTTTGAAGATTCTGATAACTGGAGTCTGGTAGATGTTGAATATAGTGGTGATAGTAAGGATCTTTGTGGCTCTCCACAGTCGTTAACTCGTGTAGTGGATTTGAAGGGTTTAATCCATACAGTTTATGTTCTGTCTACTAGGAATGATTTGGTCCAGAGTAGTGCTGTGTCTGTTATGCCTAGGTCTTGTAGTCTTTTGGTCAGGTTGTCGTGGCTAACTGTGTCAAAGGCTGCAGAGAGGTCAAGCAGAATAAGGGCTGAGGTTGTATTGGAGTCTGCGTTGGTTTTTAGGTCATCCCAGATGGATAGTAGTGCTGTTTCTGTTCCTCTTGCGGGTCTGAAACCGACTTGAGCTTGGTCTAGCAGGTTGTGTTTTTCTACATGTTCTTAGGTTAGTTTATATACGTAGGTTTCCAGGAGTTTTGCTGGGTAGAAGATGCTTGAAATCAGCCTGTAGTTGGAGAGGTCTTCTACCTCGCCACTTGTGTTTTTCAGAAGTGGTTTGATATATGCTGATTTGAAGGTCCTCGGTACAGTTCCTGTTGCTAGTGATAGATTTAGAAGGTTTCTGTAATCTTCTGCTGGCGTTCCTTGTGCGAGGATTGATTTGTATATGAATGGAGAATTGGATGTTGTTAATCGAATGACACCAACTTGGCATTGAGGAGATAGCTCCTCAACCATAGACTATATATATTTGCAGATGTAATTTCCTCAAATCTTAATACAAGCGTAAAAAAACCTGTGGAGCGACCATAGTGCTCTGAAAGTGGACTTCAATATATTTGTAAATAAGACTGTTAAAGGGGATCCAGTCACTCTCACAAGAGTGGGACAGGGAAACGGGATTAGATGGACTCCTGAGAGTATAGGGATCATTAACAATGAATTAATACCCTTAGGAGTTAGCTCCCTGCAATGCAAACTTCATGTTTTCACCCCCACTGAATTCGAACATTTCCTGGGCCGCCTGATTGCTAGGGCCACTCCCAATTTGAGGATAGCTGCCCCTAGTTATAAACAGAGAGACAGGTCTTCAATCATCAGTTAGCCTGTGTGAAAGCCTCGATGCATCGAAATCTGAGATTGATTCGCTGCCCTGGCTGGGATCAACTTCAAAAAAAGACTAGAATCAAATTGGTGAAACAAAGGTATCAAAATTATTGCAGATCCAGAAAGGCAGTATGGCTGCAAAAGGATGCCGAAATGATGGCGCTTACTATAGTGAAAAGAGGTTCAAGAGCATTCTGGGAACTGATCAATGATCGAGAGCTCACTGCATTGTTAGCCAATTGAACGCAGTTTCTGTAGGCCAATGGGTCAATTTCTTCACTGATCTTTATGGGGGTTTGACTGAGGACCCTAGTGGTTTAAACCTATGTGGCGATGGAGAATGGCAGCCTATTCTTGAATATGAGGTGGTGTTAATGTTAAATCCTCCCGGGCGGCGGGACCGAACGGCCTGACCAATAACACCTTTAAGGGCCGCCCCTTTGTCTGGGCACAGACCCTCACCATGCTCTTTAACAATATTGTGAAAAAGTGTGCTATTCCGAGCTCTTTGCACACCGCCTAAATAGTCCCAATTTTTAACGTGGTGAGAGAGACCAGGCTACAAATTATCGACCCATGATATTAATTGATGTCGCCTGTAAAATGTTTGCTTCCATTCTGTTATCACACTTGAATGAGTGGATGGCCACCTCACATCGATTAAATAAACTCCAGGCGGGGCTTAGAGTAGGTCACTCCATGAATTTGGATGGATTGGTAATGAGGGCACTTCAAGAAACAGCTTGGGGAACATATGGTGGAGAAATCTATGTGGCATCGATTGATTTGTCGACAGCCTTTGACCGTGTTGTTCAGAGACGTTTGTAGGCTAAATTGGCAAATTGGGGGCTCGAAGGAGGTCTATGGAGGCTAATTATGGCCCTCTATGACAATGCAGAAATCTGCGTAAGGATTAACCTGGAGGGGAATTTTTCCTGTCGGAACGAAACCCCGGTAGGCTTGAGATACAGGTGCTCGCTTGCCCCTTGTCTCTTTAATCTATATGTATCTGACATTGGAAATTATCTGGCAGAAGCAGGCCTGGTAACTGCAAAATTGGGAGAACTGCCTATTTCTTGGCTGGTTTATGGTGACGATTTCCTGCTCCTCGACTGCACCAGTTGGCCTCCAGCGCTTAATGAATACATTTGCGATGTTCGCGTCTGAAAATGGATTAATTATTCATCCTGCATTTTTGTGCTGTCGAGGGGACGGAGAAGGAAAGGGCAGAGTTGGAGCATGCAGGGCGCGCCTATAGAGTGCACATCGAATGTGCTCTATTTCAGATTCCCCCTAATGGCCCAACCCTCGGGATGTGGACTTTGTTCTTTCCTTACACAGAAAGCTTTAGTCCCAACTAATCAAATGGTCAAATTGGATAAAAAATGTGTACGTTTCTCCATCAAATCCTCGATCTGTTGCTATGAGCGTAAAGGTGTGCCAAAATTGATATATGGGATGGAGCTACACTATTGTGAGCTAGCTACATTTTGGGAAATGTTGAATGGAAGGTTGTGAAGACGGACGCTTAGGCTTCCTAATAACATCCCAATGGCACTTATCAGATACGAATTGGGAATAACGTTGTTGGTGGCTCGGGTGAGATGGAGATTGTTATCCCTATTTCACAGTTTGTTATCCCTATTTCACAGTTTGATTTCCCTACTCTTGAATACGCTCTATGTTGATCTGGGTAAATGTTTGCCTATGTTGCCGTCCGGGGTATGACTCTAGTACATTTTTGGGTGTTATCCGGGATATCTGTGACCAGTCTCTGCGCGATCTAGATACGGATAGAGAGATGCTGGTAACAAATCCTGATGGGGTGAAACGTTTGTTAAATGAGAAAGACTGGATTACAACCATAGATAGACTCCACTCCACTCCTATCCCTCTTTGAGTCATTTACAGTGGGACTATAAGAGATGCAGTGTTATATCTCCCCTCCTCTTGCAGTTCCCAAATCGATATTATCGGATGATTCTCTTAAAACTACGCTGGAACATTTTGCCAACTCAGGAAGTGCTGTTATGCAGGAAAACGATAGGCCTGGAAGACTCCCTTCTGTCGATTTTGTGAGAAGGAAGGGACACAGAAACTATGAAACATTTATTACTTGCATGTCTGGCATTATGTGAGAAAAGATCTATTCATATGGCCAAGTTTGCAAAACAGGGAGTGAGGGGGGATGATAACTATGGGCTTGGTGTATTAACACCGGGATCACGTCAGAGAGTTTGGCGATTGCGTCATTTATTAAATCCCTGAATCTGTGCAATGACCAGGATATCGTATAGTGCTTTCCCCCCACCCCCCAACCCTTACTTTTAATTGGGAACTGCAGGATGTAGATGCACCTTATAATTTTATTTGGGGCAGTAATAGTGCTGTTAACGTCTGCTATGATCCTTTTCTCTTTTATTGTTGATTAAATGGGAGGAATGTAATGGTTTTCATGTGCGTTTGTATTATGTAGATTGATGTTGCTAAATTGGTGTAATGTGCCGAGGTTGTGAATTCTCCGTAGAGGGCTTCGTTTGATGAGCTGCAATGTTTGTTTTATTATTAAGGCCCTGTGAATTGATGGCCCTTTAACATACAATAATGCATATTGGGCAGCTGTTGAGATGCCGTTGTAGGATTTGGAGGAAGGTATAGGGAGTTCAATCACGCTTTGCTCTAATGGCCATTCGTCCATGCTCTTGGGCTGGTAACGGGACCCCCCCTTCTCACATTGACCCCGTACACCTTGCCCAATAGACCTAGTGAAGTCCCATTTCAGTTTCGTCATATTACCTTTCTTCAGGTATTGTGCTATCATTGCCAAAACTTAGTTCTGCAAGAGGTTTCTTTTTATGGTAATTCAGTTCGAGAGACTGAGACAGGGAACATGTTTTCCCAGGGAACCTTATTTGTATTTTAACATTCTTCCCCTTAAAAGTCCTTTTTTGTCAGATATTTATTTTCAGGTAGTTAGTACCAAAAATAAAAATGTTTAATTCTTTCCTCAAACCAATGGTGTTCATATGTTAATAAGTCCAGCCACAATGATTAATGAAGCTTTTTTTGTTCTTAGCGCTTGAATGTCATCCCAAGTTCTTTAAGCAGGATCCTCACTTGGTTTCTGGAAATGTTGATGGTGTGGCCTGAGACCCGCTCGTATTCTCATGATGTGTTCAGCTCAGTAGCAGACAGATCAGACAGACAGTGTATAATAACAGAGAACACCTTCAGCAAGCACAAAATCACATTGGAGCGGCTAATGTTGGAGATCCCTTTGAATTGGAGATCCCTTTGAGTCTGGCCGCGGTCTAGGCAGAAGTAAACAGGGTCGTCTTCGCCAAGACATAAAAAAAGAGGGAAGCAGAGCCTCCATGCTGAGTCCCCTACGTGCGGCCCATCATGGCAAAGACCCTGTGAAACCAGCCTTACTGTTACAAGTCCACACAGACCATGAAAATGGCCAACCCATGACTACATACTCAACCCGAGAGGATGGAGTAATGAGCCTCAAGGTTCGGTAGCCAATAATCGCCACTGATGGATACAATCTGTCAGCAATAAGAAGAGCGAAGTCCATGTTGAGTAACGCAATTAAGGGATTGACTTAAAGCTCTTTACAGATGCTCTGTACGCGATAAACCTGGATACGTATTCAACGGAGACTGAACCGGTATGCCAATTTATTCAATTCCGAGTCCTACTCACCGAGCCCAGCAAGTCGAAGGCTTTTAAAGCATGTAAAGTCATAATCGCTACGGACTAGATGGGTGTCCTTTTAAAGCAAGCCAGCCAAGCCATCCTCTGACTGTCACTCGCATGACGTCTGGTCTCACTTGATCCAACCTCGCTGTACCCCGTTAAGTCTAAGTCTACGGAAATGTAATTTGCCAAAGACTCAATGCAGTATGTGAGGCGGTAAAGACTACACCAAATTAGCCTTTTGATTGTTTTATATGAGCTGGTATATTTGTGGTCGACCATCTCTTGCATTATTGCCTTAAACATCTGAGTGTTACTCACCAACCAGGATGAGGATAAGGAGGTGACCAGGACCGGTATTCGCAGGGTTTGATTGAAGAGCTCGGATGGGGCCTCCAACCGAGCCTCCTCTCTGTGAGGGAATAGATCTTTAAAATGATATGACCCCCTACTGATTAAAACAGTACAAGAGCCCGATCACCCAAAAGAGCGGGGAGAACACACCGTCACGGTTTACCAGCTGTAAAAATAAAGAAGAAGAGTTCTATAATTGCAGACCGGGGATGGATTATTTCTACCTCAAGACAATATCCCTGTCAAGACTATTCAAGGAACTATGACAATAGGTTGGAATAGGAAAGAAATACTCCTTACCACTAGTAATGTTGGGATCAATCCAAGGTGAAACAAACGGCAGTATAAAATAATAAATGGGAATGTTAGTGAGGGTTCTAACCCGAACGGCACGAGGAGCGCACTAGTTCCGGGTTGGTGCGCACTCTGCGCAGCGTCCCCCTGTGCACTTGTTGAAGAAAGGTAAACACAACTCCCAATGTCCAATATCAGACTTGATAGAAATGTCAATGAATCCCAGACGGTAATCCTGTTAGATGTGCTGTTCGGGGCTAGGAGCAAGACTTGAAAGGGTCCTGTTAACGTGCGGGCAGCAGAAGTACAAAATCGATTTGGCAAGGCAGTCCGTGAAAACAAGAAATAGGTCCTGGTAAACTAACCTGGCAGTAAGGTACAAAGCAGCAGACAAGACGGTCCGTTAGGCAGGCAAAGGTCAAGAATTCCAGATTTTCAAGAAAGGACGAAGACGAAACTTCAAAGGCGTCAGCAACTTCAATCAGAAGCAGCGAGCTGAATGAAAAGACTGCATTTATCCGAAAGAGAAAGCAAAACGTCAGAGCATGGTGATTGGAGGCGCAGGGCACATGATAGTGCAGTGGAGCATCATGGTACTCGTAGTTTGTTCAATCCCTGCCGCAATCTCCATTGTGAAAGGAATGGGGGAATGAAGCGCCGCATACCATAAGGAAGGAAAACATGTTTGTGCGTACCTTTGTAAAGAACAAGCCCGTCTTCTGGAGTGAAGTGCACGGCGGGGTGTAACAGTATCCACCCCCAAAAACGGCGCCAACCCCCTACGGGCATGGAAACGGCGCAAAAGGGCAGGCGCATGTATATTGCACAAAGGCTCCCAAGACCGGTCCTCGGGACCATAGCCCTTCCAATCAACAAGGTAGAAGGGACGACCCCTGCGCAGACGATAATCCAGTATGCCAGCCACTTCATATTCCAGGTCACCATCCACGTGCACTGGAGAAGGACGAGCCTGCAGCCTGGTGGAGGCAATACATGGTTTCAGCAGACTCACATGAAACACGGGATGCACTTTCCACGAAGAAGGCAAAGAAAGACGCACCACTGCCGGGTTGTTCACGGCCGTCACCGAATAGGGACCCACAAATTTCGGAAGGAGCGCACGTTTGCCAGGTATGTTCAGATTGCGCGTGGAGAGCCATACCTTCATGCCTACCGTATAATCGGGTGCAGGGATCCGATGCTTATCGGCATAGAATTTGGCCCGTCTCTGAGCCTTCAATAGGTGTCCAAGAACTGAGTCATGCACCGTCTGCATGTTCCGGACGCAATCCAGAGCTGCCGGGTTATCAATTGGAAGAGCCGGATCCAGAGGCAAGGAACGAGGGTGTTGCCCGTATAAAGCAAAGAAGGGAGAAACACCAGAAGAGGAGTGTAAGGAATTGTTGTATGCGAATTCAGCCGGTGGGAGCATCACCAACCAATCCGACTGGAACTGAAGACAGAGACACCTGAGATACTGTTCCATGGTGGCGTTAACCCTCTCTGTCTGGCCATCCGTTTGTGGATAAAAGGCCGAACTGAAACGGTCCTCGATCTGAAGCGACGCCGTTAAGGCTCTCCAGAAGCGTGACGTAAATTGGGACCCACGGTCTGAAACGATGATAGAGGGAAGGCCAAAGAACCTAAAAACGTTCTTAAGAAAGAGGGACGCCAATGCTGGGGCAGACGGGAGACCGATACAGGGAACAAATAAGGCCAGTTTCGTGAAATAATCGACCACAACCCAGATGGTGTTCAAGCCGTTCACAGGAGGTAAGTCCACTACAAAGTCCATGGATACCATATACCACGGCTTATGTGGCACAGGGAGCGGTTGTAGGAGGCCCATGGGCTTGGACCGAGTAGTTTTGCATTGGGAGCAGACTGAACAGGAGGCAAGGTAGTCAATGACATCTTTAGACATCGAGGGCCACCAAGCCCAACGGCGAATAGCCTCCAAAGTCTTCTGTTGACCGAGATGAGCTGCTGAAATCGAGTCGTGTGACCAGGTAAAAGCACGAAGACGTGCTTCTCCGGGAGGTAAGTATAGCCGACCCTGGATGTAAAGCAACCCCTGACAATGTCAAGATTGAGGTCGAGGCATTCCTTTGCATGAGTGGCAACCCATTCCGTAACTATGGAACGCAAAGACGAATGTGGGGTGCATCCGCAGACCACCCTGCAGGGTAAAACCAAAGGTTGGTCAAGAATGGTACTCTGAGGATCTTGAGGCAGGCGAGACAAGGCGTCAGCACATGTATTGAGACGTGCCGGACGATAGGTGATAGTGAAGTTGAACTGTGAAAAGAAGAGGTGCCAGCGGGCCTGACGAGCAGTGAGACATTTCATAGATTTGAAAGCCAACAGACTGCGATGATCTGAGAAAACCGTAACAGGATGCTGTGCACCCAGCAAATGATGTCTCCATTCTGAAAAAGCCTCCTTGATGGCCAGCAATTCCCTTTCCGTAATGGGGTAATTCTTCTCATAGGGAGTGAGTTTCCTAGAGAAATAAGCTATAGGGTGTATTTCACCAGAATCAGGACAACGCTGAGATAAGACGGCCCCAACAGCGGATCCCGAAGCATCCGCTTCCACCAAGTATGGTAACAGTGGATTAGGGTGCTGTAGTACCGGGGCAGAGGAGAAGGCCTCTTTTAGAGCATCAAAGGCCTCTTGTGCCTCAGGAGTCCAACGGAAGGGTTGCTTGGAACTAGTCAATGCTGTCAAAGGAGCTGAGATGGAGGAGAAGGAGTGTATGAAACGTCTATAGAAATTTGAGAAGCCCAAGAACGACTGAAGTGTTTTGACTGAGGTGGGAATAGGCCATTCTAAGACTGCCTTAACTTTCGAACGGCTCATTCTGATACCCTGATTAGTGAGATCATAACCAAGGAATTCGACCTAGTGGTATTGAAGACACATTTCTCGGATTTAATGAATAAATGGTTCTCTCGCAGTCTCTGCAGAACAAAAAGCACATGTTCCATATGTGCCTGCCTAGATGAAGAGTATATAAGGATATCATCCAGGTAGACTACTACGAACTGGTCCAAACAGTCACGGAAGATATCGTTCATAAAGGCCTGAAACGTGGCCGGAGCATTGCATAGCCCAAAGGGCATGACAAGATACTCAAATAATCCGTACCGGGTTTTGAACGCCGTCTTCCATTCGTCCACCTTGCGTATACGTACAAGATTGTACGCTCCACTCAGATCCAGTTTGGTAAATATAACAGAAGTACCTAATTGATCCAGAAGAACAGAGATTAACGGAAGAGGGTACTGGTTTTTTACTGTGACCGAATTTAAGGCCCTATAGTCAATGCAAGGGCGAAGATCACCCTCCTTCTTAGGAACGAAGAAGAGCGGAGAGGCTGCAGGGGACCTGGACGGCCTGATGAACCCGTTGCTCAAGGCTTTCTCAATATAGTCTTTTAATATCTTATCCTCTGGTAAAGGTTTGGGAGTACACTCTGCCAGTTGGAATTTTGGCCCCAGGTGTTAAATCAATAGGACAATCGTATGGACGATGTGGTGGTAAGTGGTCGGCTCCACCCTTGTCAAAGACATCACGGTAGGCCTGATATTCCAATGGAATAGTTATATCGGGAGCAGTGGTAACAGCCCCGATAAGGGCTGTTGATGCGACTAATGCCTGACAGGAAGAATCGGGTGACACATTAGTGCTTAGAAAGCATTGTTCATTGCAGAGCGGGGATGGAAACTGAACGACCCCCTTAGCCCAGTCAATGGCAGGGTTATGTTGTTGAAGCCAGGGAACCCCTAAAATGACCCGGAACTGGGGGGCCTTGATCAAGTCGAATGTTATGTTCTCGGTATGCCCTTCTTTGGTTTGCATTCGAACCAGAGAAGTGTTTTGGGTGACCAACCCAGGTACCAAGGAGGTACCGTCCACTGCATGAACGGTTTCTGGACGTACCTTAGACACCATAGGCACATTATGAAAACTAGCATAGTCATAGTCCATGTAGTTCCCTGTGGCGCCGGAGTCAATAATGGCTAAAGAAGAAAAAGAGATGTCGCTGTAAAGACCACAGGTAAGCTAACAGGGGCAGAGGTGACCCCGTGTGAGTCCAAAGAATGTACCCCCGGCGTAGGGACTCTTACTAGCGCCGGGTTTTGGCGTTTCCCGCCTTCCCAACAGGTTTCTTTGGACAGTCCTTAAGTAGATGGTCCGCCGAACCGCAATACATACAAAGATTGTTAGATCTACGGTGTTCCCTTTGGGCTGGAGCAAGGGGTCCCCGTATAGCCCCCACTTGCATGGGTTCAGGGGCGGACAAGGAAGAACTGGCGGTTTCCAGCAGTGGAGGGGTCAAACCTGCTGGTTTGCGTTCCCCTTTTCTTTCTGCTCTTCGGGCGTCGATCTGCAAAACCAAATCCAGGAGTTCACCAAAAGCCGTGGGAACTGTAGGTACGGTTGCTAATACATCTTTTAATTCCTCTGTTAGCCCTTTGTAAAAGACTGCCGATTTTTTCTCTTCTGGCCAGTCCGTTTCGGCTGCCAGTTGATTAAACCTAGTAAGATAGGTAAACAGAGAGGATGTTCCTTGGCGTAAGTTCAGGAACTCAAGGTCCGTAGCCTGGGATTTGTAACGAGTGTCAAAAACCCGGTTCATAGCTGCGATGAGGGCATCGCAGTCATATAGCAGGTAGCTGTTTGACTTGAGTAGAGGGTTAGCCCAGGCTGCAGCGGTTCCACCAGAATTGGAAAGGATAAAGGCAGCTTTTGTCGTTGGATTAGGGAAGGCCGTAGGGCGACAAAGGAAAGTGCAGCTTGCACTGATTAATAAAGGTCCTATAATTTTTCGGGTCTCCAAGAAATCTCTCAGGAGGAGCTAACGGGAATTGGGAAGCCACCAGTACTGGGGCCGCAGCAAACCTCGGTGTTGAGGGATTAGAGACCCCTGAAGTCGATGCAGAAGCGTTTGAGACGTCTATCCCCAAAGACTGCGGCTGCGGAAATCTTTGTAGATTATCAATCCTGTGACTCAGAGCATCATGAGCTACTGAAATCTCAGCCCGGAGTTCTGCCACCAGACGTACCATGGCGGCTAAGGGGTCCTCTCCTTCCATATTAATAGGGCTTCTGATTCTGTTACTCACCAACCAGGATGAGGATAAGGAAGTGACCAGGACCGGTATTCGCAGGGTTTGATTGAAGAGCTTGGATGGGGCCTCCAACCGAGCCTCCTCTCTGTGAGGGAATAGATCTTTAAAATGATATGACCCCCTACTGATTAAAACAGTACAAGAGCCCGATCACCCAAAAGAGCGGGGAGAACACACCGCCACGGTTTACCAGCTGTAAAAATAAAGAAGAAGAGATGAGTTCTATAATTGCAGACCGGGGATGGATTATTTCTACCTCAAGACAATATCCCTGTCAAGACTATTCAAGGAACTATGACAATAGGTTGGAATAGGAAAGAAACACTCCTTACCACTAGTAATGTTGGGATCAATCCAAGGTGAAACAAAAAGCAGTATAAAATAATAAATGGGAATGTTAGTGAGGGTTCTAACCCGAACGGCACGAGGAGCGCACTAGTTCCGGGTTGGTGCACACTCTACGCAGCGTCCCCCTGTGCACTTGTTGAAGAAAGGTAAACACAATTCCCAATGTCCAATATCAGACTTGATAGAAATGTCAATGAATCCCAGACGGTAATCCTGTTAGATGTGCTGTTCGGGGCTAGGAGCAAGACTTGAAAGGGTCCTGTTAACGTGCGGGCAGCAGAAGTACAAAATCGATTTGGCAAGGCAGTCCGTGAAAACAAGAAATAGGTCCTGGTACACTAACCAGGCAGTAAGGTATAAAGCAGCAGACGAGACGGTCCGTTAGGCAGGCAAAGGTCAAGAATTCCAGATTTTCAAGGAAGGACGAAGACGAAACTTCAAAGGCCTCAGCAACTTCAATCAGAAGCAGCGAGCTGAATGAAAAGACTGCATTTATCCGAAAGAGAAAGCAAAACGTCAGAGCATGGTGATTGGAGGCGCAGGGCACATGATAGTGCAGTGGAGCATCATGGTACTCGTAGTTTGTTCAATCCCTGCCGCAATCTCCATTGTGAAAGGAATGGGGGAATGAAGCGCCGCATACCATAAGGAAGGAAAACATGTTTGTGCGTACCTTTTAAAGAACAAGCCCGTCTTCTGGAGTGAAGTGCACGGCGGGGTGTAACACTGAGTTAGGCACATGCCTGGTATTACCCGACACATCTTTGGAAACGGGCACTCTGCGTCAGAAGCCTTTGCCGGATGGCACAATGGCGACACCACAGACATTTGCCTGAGATAGATGGGCACATGAAGAGACTCGGCCCAGCAGAAAACCTCTGAATACGGAAGTGTGTTATGTTCTGCCCAGAAAGGTGCCATGGCAGCCGTACATTTCCACATAGTAGTCCCTAATGTCTGGGGTCGTTTTTTAGGGAAACCTGTTGTGGAGCGGATTTAAATCTCAGCTGTCTGGGCCCCCAGTCTCTCAGATCCATGGTTCTGTGAAATAAAATAGTTTGTCCGTTCCCGAAATGTCCTGGCATTTGGAGGTTCCACCGTATTGGGGGATTTCCTGCATCGCCCAAGATGGACCAGCGCGGTTCTCGTCGGTGCTTACGCCCCAATATGCTATTCATCACGTATCCACTGGACCTCTTTTGAATGAAAAGGCATTCAATGGCGAGGTCCCGCATATGTACAGTCAGTGTTTCTTACTCCGAAGAGATGGAGCGGTCCGGGTTCCCATTGAGTGGAAAAGCAGGTGGAGCCTAAGAGTTGGCCAACATAATCCAGGTCATTAGCCGGGTTTAGGGTCCGCACGGAGGGAATCCGCTGCAGTGAGGAGAGTGAGGTACCACCCAGAACCAGAGCATGGTCCAATACAGTGTGGCAGAATGCCCTTCCATCTGCAACCTGTGGCTCTCCCGATCTGTATCCTAGGATCCCTCACTATTGACTATTGGCTCGGGCAGATGGGAGTTGTAGTCCAAAACATCCGGAGAGCCAAAGACTGCCGAACCATGGATGCTGAAAGCATTTCTATTCTGGAATATGAGCTTGGGGAGAAAGGGCAGGCGTGGAGACAAACACCTAGAGTTGAGCTTAAGTTCTCTTGATGCTTTGCCTGCGCCATGTCATAAACAAGGGCCAGACACCTGCAATGGTAACATGTAGAACTTGGGTGTTCTTCCAAAGTTAAAATCAAGCTAGTGGATGTGCACTGTTGAAATTCAAGACCGCTTTTCAAGAGGGTGAGCAGGCGTTGGGCACGACCCCTTTTCCACCATGTTTTGCAAGCGTTTTGTGGGTTTGGTTCAGCGGTGGAGCCCGGGGGTGCAGGAGAACTGGTCGATCCCCCCCCCCTTTGCGTCAGGCCAGGGCCCAATCAGGATTGGCACTGGCTGAGCGCCAGCCTTGATAAAACAAAAAGCTGTGAGTGGCACGCTGACAAGTACAGTATGTATTTATATGTAAATATATTATGTATGTATGAATGTGTGTGAATGTAATAGATTGTATGCGTGTGTGCATGCCATGAATACCTAATTGAGTGAGTCTAGCTGTGCATGCATGCATGTGTATGTTGGATCAGAGAGTGAGAGAGTGTGTGTGTGTGTGTGTGTGTGTGCGCGCGCATGTGTTGGAATCATCTCTGCAAGGGATTTACAGTGGCCAACTATAACTTGAATTGTTGGTCACTGTTAATCCCTTAAAGAGACTACTGGGATAGTGATTTACGGTGACCATTACTGGCATAGTGATTACCAATACTGGCACAGTGAAGTACTGTGGCCATTACTGGCACAGTGGTGTACTGTGGCCGTTACTGGCACAGTGATTTACTGTGGGCATTACTGGCACAGTGGTGTACTGTAACCATTACTGGCACAGTGGTGTACTGTGACCATTACTGGCAAAGTGATTTACTGTGCCCATTACTGGCACAGTGATGTACTGTGACCATTACTGGTACAGTGATATACTGTGACCTTTACTGGCACAGTGGTGTACTGTGGCCATTACTGGCACAGTGATTTACTGTGGCCATTACTGGCACAGTGGTGCACTGTGGCCATTACTGGCACAGTGATTTACTGTGGCCATTACTGGCACAGTGGTGTACTGTGGTCATTACTGGCACATTGGTGTACTGTGGCCATTACTGGCACAGTGGTGTACTGTGGCCATTGCTGGCACAGTGGTGTACTGTGACCATTGCTGGCATAGTGATGTACTGTGACCATTGCTGGCACAGTGATGAACTGTGACCATTGCCGGCACAGTGATTTACTGTGGCCATTACTGGCACAGATAGGTTGCGACAGCCTATCTGTGCCAGTAATGGTCACTGTAAGTAAATCGTATGCATGAAGCTGCTACCACAGCCTTGCATGCATGAAGTGCTTCAGCTTCATGCATGTGATTTAAAGTGACCACTAGTGGCGTAGGCTGTAGCCTGGGGCGGCTCGTCCATAATGGGCGAGGGGGCACCGACTCACCAGAACCCTCGCCCATTATGGAGGAGCCACGCCAGCCGAGGAACGCTCCCTCCGCTGCTTGTTGCAGCGGAGCGAGCCCTCCTGGGCTTACATGAACTGTCAAAGGGAAACCCGGTTTCCCCTTGACAGTTCTTGCCCCAGCCGCGCATGTCCTATGGGCTATGCAAAGCTGGGGCGTTTTGCTTCCTTAACCTTGCGTCGCCCTTTGGGAATGCAGATTGGGGTACTGCACACCTGCATATCCCCGTACATACAAGCTGAATGGGGCGCTGCGTCATCAGTGCTCCTGCATGCATGTACAGCAACGAGTAAGTGTCGTTCCTGTTCTTGATGTTGCTGGAGGTGGCGGTAGAGTCCATGAGGATCAGGGCTGTGTGCAAGTAAGATATTTTTCTGTTATGTATGATGTGTCTGAATTCGTGAGAGTATGACCTATGGGTGCGTGTGTGAATGTTTTTTGGAAATGTGTTGTGTGGATGTGTATTTGTGCTGGGCCAGGGAGCCGATATCCAGGGTGGGTCACATTAGCAGCACATTTTTTACTCCCCATCTTTCTTACATGCCTAGTAAAACATTCATCAAGAATGTTGTGTTATTACATGGCTAGACTGGCATTTGGGCAGCAGCCAGTCTAGCCCTTTCTTACTGTTGCATGGCATTTTATTCTGGGCATCTATGATAAAGCAAGCATGATCATTGTTAGTATGTGTCTAGACTGGAATACATTGTACAGCCAGTTTGAACCTATTTTCCTATTATGACATGCTAATTCTTAAAGACAAAACCAAAAGGAGTCTGTTCTTTTATTGGGATACTGCTTTACATTGGCAGAGCCAGTGTGGACATGTTTTCTTAAAGTATTATGTTCTTTGTGACATAGGGTGGTTGATAGACTGTGTTGCGCGGCGCCACCATATAATCTAACGCTTAAGAAAATAGTGTATCCTTTTGATTGCTTTAGAGTGCGGCTCAACTAAGGGAAAGGCCCACAACCTAGGCCTTATTATAAAATGTCAGTACAGGTTCCCTTGTTATAAACGCAGCTCTCATGAATAAAACACGATAATGCGTGATATTTGCTGTCCACGTTTTTATATATTGGCTACAGCAATAAATGTTACTTGGTTACATAGTAATAACAGTGTGTTAGTAAGTTAGTGACTTGTCTACATGACGTATTAGACTAATGTGCCGCCAACACTTATGGCCACAAAGTTTCGCCGACTGGGCTTTCTCAAGGAGGTTAACATGGCAACAAGGACCAGAATGGGGGAACTGAACCCAGACGAGCAAGGGAAACCTTTGCCACCAATATGGAACTGACAACCAGCCATGTGACACTTGGAACACACCAAGCATACGTACGCGCTGACCGGTGATAGACCTGCAACGATTTGAACCAATAAGGACATGGAATGGAAATTGACAAATTGGAAGGAAACTGAAGTCTCACGCTTCAACCACATGTATCCACCTTCCAAATAGAAGTAGCCGTATGAGTATGTTTTTATATGGGAATTCTGGCAAATATTGGTGCAGCCAAAATAGAAATGTATGGGCACACCCAGTGTGAAAATGTTTGTTTACTGGCGGCATACATCGTGGGCGTTGTGAAATGTCTGTGTGCTGTTGGTGGCTTGCATCTGTTGCAATTTCGAATTTGAGATACCCTATAAAACCAAGTGCAAACTGTTTGGATTTTTACCAGTTTTCCACAGAAAGTATGCTGTATAACGCAACATATTAACCCAATATTATACCCCTCTCTAGAACCCCACTTGGTTGGTACAGGTGCCCTCGCTATAGCTATGTCTATAGACTTTGCCACTAATGGTCACTTTAAATCACGTAAATGAAGCTGCGCCAAAACCTATGCAAGCCAGTAATGGTCCCTATAAATCACATAGATGAAGCGGTTCATGCATGTGATTTAAAGCGACTGTCCCAGATAGGTTGTGGCTGCAGCTTAATGAAAATAATAAAAAGTTCTCCTACGTCGTGTACTGTTGATGGCACGGCATATCCTGGCTTTTTTCATGTGAACCAACTGTAAATTGTGTGGCTTTTTGCCTCTTTTGTCACAAATTGTGCTGCAGGCATTATTTCAGCACATTATTTTAAAAAACGTCCCCTCTTAATTATTCTGCGCTCTCTCGCTACGCTTGGTCGCTCGTATTAATTTGAGGAAATATTTCGGCCCCTCCACTCAAAATGTTCAGCAGACAGCTCATGAATCATGAAACTTACTGGATAGTTTTGTTTTTCGTTCGAGAAACGATTATAAATTGTATGACTTTTCATCCCATTTTTTAAAAAAATTGTGCTGCAAAATGCATCATTTGCATCAATGCATAAATTAAAAAATTCCCAGTGGTGGGGGAACCCCCCCACCCCCTCCGGACCTCTCTTTGGTCACATTAATTTGAGGAAGCATTTGGGAATCTTCACTTAAAACATTCACAGGGCATGTAATTCTTAAAAATCCCACTAGACCTGCAGGGCGAGTTCCTTAGTTTACATACTCGACCTAAAAGAAATGCACTTGCCCCAAGGTGACTGGTGACAAAATCCTTACCAGTGCGTTTGTAAAATGGTGCATGTCCCCATAAGTGCACTTCACGTTTGGTGTAATGCTGTCAAGCATGCACAGTGCAACTTGTATTTGCCATTTACTGCAAAGTGTGTATGCAGTAATAGGAAAAATATGTTTCTAACATCCCCATATTCGCTAGCAAGGTTGAGTATCATGCAAATGGTAATCGCCTTTCATAAAATCCACTCGCCAATGCTAGTGCGCTAGTAGTTTTTGCAAGCCCTGATTCACCACATCCTGTGTGGGCTCACCCATGAATCGTTTAGAATCTTGGTGCCCCTTCAGGAGCTAGCCGCCCCCCTCTGTCCCGGCACCAAAAGCTGCCTCCGCCACTGGTTTTGTTAAGAACTTTGGGTTGTCTGTTGAAGCCATTTTGCACAAGCCAGCTGCCGTTAATGTAATTGCGTCTTGCCAAGTGTTAAAGGCTGTGCTCGCGAGCGATGTTAATCCATTGCCTCGCTTGTTGAGTAACTTTAGGCCACTGCAGATTTTCTTTGTGGGATTGCCTTGAGGCTGCGCGCCAGGGCGCATCCACTCCCCACTTCTGCTACCTTTTGATTTTCAGAGTGACTACTGGCAGGGTCTGCAGTGCTGTCAGCATTTTTAGGCCCATCCTCGATGGTTGAAAAATAAAGGGGCGAATAGTACTGTAAATTCAGCCCAAGTATTGCATGCAGGACCTGCCTTGGACAATGGGTGGCCACTTGGTGGCTGGCGAGATGAGCAGCTAAGATAGGGTGACCAGACGTCCTGGTTTTCCCGGGACTGTCAGTGAATTGGACCCTCTTTCCCAAAGTCCTGAGAGTTTTTTTTTATTGAATAACACTGTCCTGGTTGTTGCATCTCTGCCTCTTTTCCAAAACCGGGACAGGGTTAAAGAACTGTGGGGCTGCATGGTCCGCTGACCTATTTTGAGCTGATGTTCTATTTTATATTGGAATGTATTTATTTTAGTCAATATTTTTACACACATTCATTCTATTTGAATACATAGTTTAAAGTAAAATGTACTCCTTTTCACTGCACATGTGATTACTTGTTACATAGGCCCCACCACTTTTAAAGGTTTAATAACTACTTGAGAAGTGAAGCTGCTGCAAGACCCTTTTTAGGACCCACCCTCAAATATTGCATCATGAGACGTTAGCGCCCCCCCCCCCTCGACTGTGGAATGGACGGGCACCAGATGACTTCCCAGTTGGCTCCAGCACTCCCAGACATCGGGTTTTGGTTTCCTCAAAATGCAACAAAGCTTGTTTGCAGCTTCAAACCCAGGACATCAGTCGTGAGAACTTGCTGTGAAACCGTGGCTCAGGATCAGAATTCGCGATTCCAGAACTACGTGTTTTGGAAGTAATTTCCTGCACATCCTAAAGCGATTTCGCCACTGTAAAGTCTTCTCTCCCTTCCTAGCTTAGGGTGAAAATGAAAAACCGGGACCGGCCATAAACATAAAGGTAGGACTTGCGGCCCCAGCCCATTCAAACTCTCACCTGCCCCCCATGGTCCAGCTGGGGGATGTCCAGGGTCGGATTGGCCCCTCGTCCTTTCGGCCCGCAACTCGTCCTTGGGGTGTGGGGGCGGTTTATGGCCCTGCCTGGGCCGGTTTGGAAGAAAAAAAGAGATTTTTTTTTCTTTTTTTCAAAAAGCCTTTCATCCTTCTTAGGTCGATAAATGAGTTGGGTGATATTGTATGCATATTTGTTATGTAAAAAATAGCTCAAGCGTAATTGCTATACAGTCACATATCATTTGGCCTTGGACGTCTGCTTGGATTCACAGTAATTTAGTCTACCTAGGAACACTGCTATTTGATGCCACTTCCTGATTTGTCAAGGGGTGAAAGGTCGTGTTTCATCGCTTCCTGGGGTGGGGTCAAATGACATCACTTCTGGTGATGTCATCAGAGATTAAGGGTCGTGAGCCAAGGGGTGGGCCACTTTTTTGAGGTGCAGGGTGGGCCACTTTTTTTGAGGCGAGGGGTGGGCCACTTTTTTTTGGGTTGACCGGGCCTATTTCTTATCCCAGTCTCACCCTGGGGAGTTCCACATTGATTAAGCGCTGAGATCGAGTATGCTCGTCCTGTTTGCATAGACATGCCTAATAGCCCGGCAGTTAAGGGGTTGAAATAAATAGCATTGCCAGCACTGTTCCTGTATATAAACTGCAGATATGGCTCTGACAGTAAGCAGGGCAAAAGAAAATGGCATTTTGCGCTGGCTGTTATCACAGGATGGCTGTTTCCTAGCCAGTCTCCGTGCTGCAGCCCGTAAATGCTTGTGACACAGAATAGGAAGGTTGGGGGTTCGAGCCTGCATCAGAAGTGATATTGCGAGTTATTCCAATTTTATTATATTCACTTCTGAAGTAGATGATAAACCTTTAAAAGAAGTGGGGCCTATTTAACTAAAGGTGTGACCCGACAGCGCCAATCAAGTTATCACATGTGCAATGAAAAGGAGTACATTTTACTTTAAAATATGTATTATCATATAACGAATGTGTGTAAAAATATTGACCAAAATAAATATATTCAAATATAAAATAGAACATCGGCTCAAAATAGGTCAGCGGACCATGCAGCCCCACAGTTCTTTTCAAACAATTCCATGATTATTACAAATTAAAATCATTCTAATGGCAATTCTTGAATAGGTGCTGTAAAAACAATTATCAAACAATGTATTCTGGTCTAATTTCCATTCATTCAGTGTTTGAAAACAAGCACATTTTTTGTAACTTATGTTAGGCTTCTGAACGTGGCTGAAAGTGACACCTGCTGTTGAAGAGCGTGTTGGCATTCATTTTCAGTACTGCAGAGAATAAGTCTGGCCAGGAAGGTCAGCTCGGGGAGCCCTGGCAGAGTCCTGGCTAATGTGAACATTTGGAGCAGTCTCCAGGGCTTTGCCCTGGCTCAATGTTAATATTTGGAGACGGCCAGGGCTGAGCCCTGGCGAGCACTGGCACACTTAAAGCCCTGGTCCTACCCCCAACTCGGTGCAGTCCAGCCTGAACTGCTACGCCAACTCTCTAAATGGGAACCCAAGCATCCCGAGTATACATGCGTCGGCATCTTTAAGCCTCATGGGTGACGTTTTGGCTCTGCCATGCTGGGAGATTTGGTATCTGGGTTGTGACTCGCATCATCTACTCCACCAAGTGTTTTGCCATATCTCCCCTGTCCAGATGCCAATTCACTGGTCCTACCCTTGCCACGCAAGACTCATGGTGGCTTTGCCACCATGTAATTCAAATTTAGCAAATGACATACACCAGTGAAGAGGCGGGCTTTTGTCATATGGGTATGAATACCCAGTGCCACAGATACGATTCTGAGGGTCTTGTGTGTTATGCTCGATTTTTTTCAAACGGGCAGCAAAATAATTTTGTACACAAGTGATAACACATATTTTTTTTTATTAAAAAAAAAATGATTCGTTTTCTACTCGCTCCTCATACAGTTTAATCCCAAATCTCTTCTCTAACTCGCTGCCTCCTCTATGTGCTAACTCGCCATAAACTCTCCCCTTCCTGCATCCAATCCCAAATGGGAGCTAATTCAATGTCCCCACTCACCATTGCCATCAAATCCTAAATCTGTGTTAATTTATCGAACGTCTTCGCCCGTCTAGTTCTACATATGCGGTAACTGGCTGTTTAATCAGTTTTCTACCATGTCCTCGCCTGTCTAAATCCAAATGCGATGGAATTTACTGCCTATTTTTCCCCTCGCTTTAATCTATTTATTTGCGGTCTACTCCATCCACACCTTTCCAATCCCAAATATGTGCTAACTCACTGTATATTCTGTCCTGACCTGTCTAACCCCAATGTGGTGTGGGGGAGAATTATTATTGAGTGGAGCGATCTGGTGCTGACAATTGCATTCTCTCTCGTGACCCGAGCCAAGACTACAACTCCCAGAATTCATTAGATTGATGGAATCGGAGCGCTGAAAACCTGGGGACTACAGCAAACATGGGGCAAGAGGAAGCTGTAGAAGAAACGAGTGGCTTTTCAGGTGGCACTGCAGGTCAGGATTCCACGTTAAGTGGCTTTGTAATAAAGGTTTCATTTCACGGCTGTGGCGTTCAGATACTAGAAGAAAAGTGCCATCATTTAAAACATAGACAGACTCCGTTTGATTATAAATCATGTTTTTCAATGTCGATTGCAAACGTAAGATCATATATTCTCCAGCATGGGGTCTGGCATGGATTCACATGCTCATGAATATTCCCCGTCGTCAGGCTGGGAATCCTCGGTAAAGAAAAAACCAGTATCAGTTTCGTTTCTGATCTGTCTTTCGTAGTAATATCCAATCACTGGTCTCTGCGTCATACTGACCACAGCCAATGACTGCCCTCTACCTAAGCACCGCCTCTGGCAGCCATCTTCAGATTTTTACCGCACGTTCATGTGTTGGGATCCTCGTGCTATTGCTCTCGAGCGTTAGTGCTATTTTTTCACGTTTTTTCTCAAAAACTTCGTTTTTTCGGTCAAAAGAGCCTCAAGCTCCACCGACTCTCCATCCGATCAACGGGGACCCGTGTCGGATTCGTCTGCGCCCCTCAAGGGTGAAGATTTCGTCGAGCTACGCTTCTTGGAGGACTCCAGAAGTTTCTCAGGCCTGGACATGGCCCAGGAGAAGGGATGCTCGACGCCCGGAAAGCTGTTCAGGGTCTGCCCTGGATGCCAGCTGCAGAACGTCTTTAAGGAGGACGAACACTCCTTTTGTCTCTACTGCCTACATGAGGACAAGACGCACGTGGAGAAGGACTGTGCGTTTTGCGGCAACATGTCGGAGCGGACCATGAAGGACCGCCATCAACGTCTCGCCAACTGGCTGGAAGGGAAGAGCCCGTCAGGCGAGAAGAAGAAGAAGAAATCCGAGCCGTCTTCTAAGACCTTTGAGGACGCCCCGGCGACGGGGGTCCAACACAAGGCAAAGCACCGCGAGTCCGCTGGCACCGGGAGCGCCGAACGGTCGGGCTCTACGGGCGCCAGGCAGGGCGCACCCTCCCCGGCACCATCAACCACGAGCCAACGCTCTGGGTCGGGTAAGAGGAAGGCCGAGCACCCGGCGAAGCTCCTGGAGAGGCCCCGGTCGAGCTCGAAGGCCCCATCGGAGGGGGAGCGAGGCAGTGTCCCCCCCCCTCAAGGATAAGGCGGTGAGCGCACCTAAGGTGGTGAAGGCCTTAATCCATCCGGCCAAGCCCTCTATCGAAACTGTCGCGGCGGCCCTGGCTCAGCCTGTGGGGGCTACACCAGTGGTAGCGACCTCGGGGCTCAGAGTCTCCCTGCCACCTCGGAGGGAGTCCTCTTTTGTGCCCATCGATAGGGCCCCCGTGAAATCCCCCGTGGGGAAGAAAAAGGGGGGGCAGGGCGTCGTCGTAGATTCGGCCTCAACCTCGGAGGAGGAGCTGGTCGAAGTCTTAAGCCACGGCCTCGGCGTGGAAGAAGACCGGCCCGTCGGGATGGATCCCGACGCTGGCGACGACGACATCATCGAGGGTACCGACGGGGCCCCTGATCGCCCGTCGGATTCCCCTCTGCCAGCGCCGCGAGACAGCTCGGCGGCCATTTTGTTGGCTATACAGTCCTTATGCTCAGAGATAAGGACGAGACTACTGTTGCCGACGGAACCTCTCCCGTCGGGGGACCCAGAACCGGGACCTTCTGGTGTTCCCCCTGCCAAGAAAAGAAGGATCCACCCTCCGCCTACTTTTCAGCCGTCGCGCCCTTTCCAGCCCTCCTCCCCGTCCACCCGAGGGGATGATACGGGGACTGACACGGCAGCGACGGGTACGGACGACGAGGTATACGACGAGGATGTACCGTCGTCGCCTCCCACCAGGGCTTCTCCGCCCGACGAGATTGGATCGTTCCACTCCATGATCACCAGGGCATCAGAGCTTTTCCAACTCTGCCCTGAGGAGAAGAAGAAGGAAGGTTTCCTTTATCAGCGGCGCGAGGCCAAGAGGAAGACGGTCCTCTCAGTGCCTCTATTGGACGACATTTGGGATGAGGGCCTCACCCTCCTCAAGAACCCTTCCACGACGCCAGCTAGAAGGGACCGGTACGAGAAGAAGTACCGGGTCCCGGACACGGCCCCCCTGTGCCTCCGGGCGCAGCCTACCCCGGACTCCGTCGTCTCCGCGGCGGCCAGGAAAAAAGCGGGGGGGGTGCGGCCTCCACATCGACTTCCCCACCGGACGGCAAGGGAAAGAAATTGGACGCTATGGGACGCAGAGTCATCTCGTCTGCGGCGACGACGATTAAAGCGGCCAACGCCTTGGCTATCGTGGCCCGCTACGACAGGGAGCTCTGGTACAAACTGGCTCCCCTACTGGACTTCTTGCCGGACGACAAGAGGGCAGAGGCCCTGGAGATCCTGCAGGAAGGTGAGGTGGCTTCGGACCACGCCATTACCGTTGCGACGGACATCGCCGACACCGGGTTCCGCCAGTTGGGCAACGGCGTTTGCCTTAGGCGGCGTGGATGGCTCAAGGCTACGGACTTCCGTCAAGACGTTCAGACCAGAGTCCTGGACATGCCCTTCGATGGGAACAACCTGTTTGGGAAAACAGACGATTCCCTTCAGGCCATTAAAGCGGACACCGAGACGGCCCGGGCCCTTGGAGTTCTGCAACAACGACGGACGCCCTTTCGGAGCAGCGGAGGCAAGGGCGCCTCCAAAAGTTCAGGCGGCGGTTTCTCCACCTACCGTCAAGCGGCCCGCTCGTCGGCTCAGGAGGCCTACAGAGGACGAGGCAAGTCTGGCGGACCCCGCCGTCGTCGCCAAGGAGGTCAAGGCGGCAAAGCCTCGTCGAAGCAGGATTGAACCGACCGTGGGGTCGGGCCCCCACCGAAGCACCCCGGTGGGAGGCCGGCTGGCGAGATTCGTCAGCGTGTGGGAGTCCATCTCCACCGACCGTTGGGTGCTGGACGCCTTGGCCCGGGGCCACACGCTCGAATTTCAAAGAAGGTGTCCGCGCGTCCCCCCCGTGGCCAGGAAAGAACTTCACGTCCCTCAACTTCTCCTGGAGGTAAAGGCGATGCTGAGGAAGGGCGCCATCGAACTCGTCCCAAAGAAACTTCGGGGCTCCGGAGTTTACTCGAGATACTTCCTCGTGAAGAAGAAGACGGGGGATGGCGCCCCATCCTGGACCTGCGACGTCTGAACAAGTTCATCAAGGCGCAAAAGTTCCGGATGGTCACCCTCCAGCACGTCCTGGGTCAGCTGGAGGAAGGAGACTTCCTGTCGTCGTTGGATTTGGAGGATGCCTACTTCCATATTCCCATCCTAAAGGGGCACCGAAAATTCCTCAGGTTTGTGGTCCAAGGGCGTCACTACCAGTTCAAAGCCCTCCCCTTCGGACTACGGTCGGCCCCCAGGGTATTCACCAATTGCCTCGCACCGGTGGCGGCGCAGCTGCGCCGCAAGGGGATCCACGTCTACCCCTACCTGGACGACTGGCTCATCCGAGCCAAGTCGAGGGAGCTCGCCCTGGATCACACGGCAAGGACCGTCCGACTTCTCACGGACCTGGGATTCTCCGTGAACTACGCCAAGTCTCACCTGGTACCCGCGCAAAACGCACTGTTTCTGGGAGCGAAGCTCGACACAGTGTCTCTTCTGGCCTCCCCGTCGGAGGAAAGGACCAGGTCCATCCTGGGCAAGGTACAGCGGATGTTGGTTTCCGACGCGGCCAAGGTGAGGTCCATCAAGTCCCTCCTCGGAATGATGTCTTCCTGCATCTACCTCATTCCCATGTGCAGGCTCCGGATGCGCCCGTTGCAGGAGTTCCTGGACGCGCGCTGGATCCAAACGACGGGCAGCTTCGAGGAGAGGATCACACTCGACGAGAGTTTCCGCCGAGCGGTCCGGTGGTGGGGCAACCGCAGGCATCTGACGGCGGGCATGGACTTCCAGACCCCAGATCACCAGGAGACAGTGACCACCGATGCCTCCCTGGAAGGGTGGGGAGCGCACACCGAAAATCTGCACGCGAGAGGCCTTTGGCTCCCGACGGAGAAGTCCCTCCATATCAACGTCCTGGAGCTCCGTGCAGTGTTCTGGGCCCTCAGGTCCTTCCTTCCGTCCCTCAAGGGCAAGGTGGTGAGGATCTTCACCGACAACACCACCACCATGTTTTACATCAGGAAACAGGGCGGAACCAGGTCCCCAGCGCTGTCCAAGGAGGCGCAGGACCTGTGGCATTGGGCCGTCGCCCAAAGGATGTTTCTGGTGCCGTTTCATCTGGCAGGGATAAAAAACACCATCGCCGACTCACTCAGCAGGGAGCTGCGCTCGTGCCACGAGTGGGAACTACGGCAGGATCTAGTGGATCGCCTCTTCCGACGGTGGGGCACACCCCAGATCGACCTGTTCGCGACGGCGACGAACTCCAAGTGCCAGAGGTTCGCCAGCAGGTTTCCCCAGGCGAGGAGCATGGGCGATGCCTTCTCGTTCCCCTGGGAGGGCCTGTTCCTCTACGCGTTCCCTCCTTTGCCACTGCTAATCCGGCTCGTCAACCAGCTCAAGAGGTCACGGTGCAGGATGATCCTCGTCGCACCTGCGTGGCCGAGGCAGATATGGTTCCCGGACCTTCTGGACTTGTCAGCGTCCCCGCCAATCAAGCTGCCGGTGGACGCGGATCTTCTCTCCAGGGAAGGAGGCGCCATCCTCCACCACGACCCGAAATCGCTGAACTTGCAGGCCTGGCTCCTGCAGCGCTAGAGTTTGGAGGATACGACATACCGGCCGACTGCAGAGAGGTTCTTGCAAAGGCCAGGGCGTCCTCGACTCTTAAATGCTACGGACACAAATGGAAGAGGTTCTCTGTCTGGTGCCACGCACAGAAGATTAACCCTCTACGGATTACGGCTCCCCAGGTACTGCCGTACCTGCTGACGCTGGCCAAAGCTGGACTGGCACACGCGTCCATCAAGATTCATCTTGCTGCGATCTCCCGATACACCAGAACCACGGGCCGGACATCCTTGTGGTCTCATCGTCTGGTGAAAGAGTTCATGAAGGGACTGTTCAGATCGTTCCCGCCGGTGAAGGCTCCGGCCCCGGCGTGGGAGCTCAACGTGGTGCTGACCAAGCTCATGGGACCTCCGTTCGAGCCTCTGCACTCGGCCCCGTTGAAGTTTCTGTCGTGGAAAGCAGCGTTTCTTGTGGCCATCACCTCCGCACGACGGGTGGGAGAGATCCAGGCCCTTTCATGCAAGGCCCCGTACTTGACTTTTCACGACACGAGGGTAGTGCTCAGGACGCACCCCTCCTTCATGCCCAAGGTACCGTCGGACTTCCATCTCAACGAACCCTTGGTGTTGCCTGTGTTCTTCCCGTCGCCTTCGTCGCCGGCTGAGAGGACTTTGCACTCGCTGGATGTGGCTAGAGCGCTGAAGTTCTACGTGGACCGCACGAAGTGTTTTCGGAAGACGTCACAACTCTTTGTGAACTTTGGACCTGTCAATCAGGGGAAGGCTCTCTCGAAGGCTTCCATTTCCAGATGGCTCTCCGGCTGTATCATGTACTGTCATCGGTTGGCAAACCGACCGCTGCCTGGCCGTCCGAGAGCCCATTCCACCAGAGCGATCGCAGCTACCACGGCGTTCCTTTCTGGTGTGCCCCTGCTGGACATATGCAGGGCTGCTACGTGGAGGTCGACGCACACCTTCACGAAATTCTACTGCGTCGATCGGGATTCCAGGGAGGAGTCCAGGGTCGGCCAAGCAGTGCTGCGCAACCTGTTCGCCTGAGGTGAGCCTGGTGAGGAGGTAAGATGCTTAATGTTGAGTTGGATGTACTGCTTAATGTTGAGCCTTTGCCACCTCCCGTGGTTGTGCATGTGTGTACTGCTATGTATTCTTTATTCATGAGCATGTGAATCCATGCCAGACCCCATGCTGGAGAAGGAACAAGTTACTTACCTGTAACTGTTGTTCTCCAGCATGGGTCTGGCATGGATTCACATGCGAACCCTCCCGCCTACCCCTCTGCGGCTCTTCACTTGGTCATACTGCCACTTCACGTGCTTCCAAATCTGAAGATGGCTGCCAGAGGCGGTGCTTAGGTAGAGGGCAGTCATTGGCTGTGGTCAGTATGACTCAGAGACCAGTGATTGGATATTACTACGAAAGACAGATCAGAAACGAAACTGATACTGGTTTTTTCTTTACCGAGGATTCCCAGCCTGACGACGGGGAATATTCATGAGCATGTGAATCCATGCCAGACCCATGCTGGAGAACAACAGTTACAGGTAAGTAACTTGTTCCTTTTGTAGCATTCAATGGTACGCCTTGTAGTATCTTTTGAAGAACGAAATGCCGAGTCTAACATGCTGAGATCGGAATCTTTGCCCTCTGGTTGCACACAGATCAGTGCTGTAAGTGCATTTACTTGCTGAGCTATCTCGTTCGGATCTAAAATAGCAGTAACATGAACCTCATACGTGCACACACAAAAACTGCATATTTTGTGCACGACCCCGCTTCACACTATCCAGACACCAGATTCTTGTCTGTTGGATATCTGAGCTGTGCAGTGACGTCACTCAAGGAGTAAAATCCAGCGCCGCGGTCATACCAGGGACTGCTGTGCGCTATATTTAACACCTGCGACATTGGCATGCTTCAGTCGGCCTGCGCTTCGGCTCCTCTGCAGTGACGCTCCAGTGCGCCAAATCTCTCTTTTAATTGGTGAAAGCACGCCCCTCCCCGCCTCATACTCAGGGGAGTGTACATCTGAGTACTGTCCCTTACCTTGTCGCTTCCACCTGCTGTTTTTGGCCAGGCTGCAACAATGGGATTGCAACGGAATGACGTCAGCGGGGCAGCACGCTCATCGAGTGCGCACAACCCTCGCCCGGGTTCTGCAACAGCGACCCCCTGTGGCGTGCATTGTAGTACTAGTACCCAATCCAGGTGTGGTGTGTGACGGAGAGTTGAACACAGACCCTTTCAATTCACGGGAGTGGCCTCATCTGTGGACTGCACCAAACGGGGGCCACGGAATGGAAGACACATGTAACTCGCCGTGTTAATATTATAGCCATCTTTGTGTCCGTCCTAACTGGGTGCAGGGCCGTGTCTGCATAAAGGGGGCTTTCTGCTCCTGATGGCTGCGGAGCCTGCCCTCTCCTGATCGGCCACCTTCCATGTTTCATGTGTACTCTTATTTATAGAGCGCTAGTGGCCACTCATGGCATCAAAGCGCTATGCTTAGGGACCCACAGATTGTGCGTCTAAAACAAGGTGACGCTCCAACCAGGGCGTGGGATGATCGGGTCTGCCACGGCCGTGGACTTCCTTGACACCCCTAATGCTTCACCAAGTCTGGTCCATGGGGTCACCACGGTCCAGGGGGTCAAAAGCTGCTGAGAGATCCATCAACACCAGAAGGCCACCTTCTCCAGCATTGGATCTTTCATGGATTCACATGCTTAGAATATTCCCCGTCGTCAGACTGGGAACCCTCGGTACACTTCTAAAGCCGTTTTTTCCATAAGAAAACTTCAACACTTTTGTGTCCTATCCACGTCGTTTTTGGGCTGCTCACGCATGCCCCAACAGGACGTGGCGGTATAAATGCCCCGCCCCGCGGCTCCCTTCAGATTTTAACCCCTCCAAAGTAGCATGGGGGGATACAGCATGTACATTGCATTCAGGGGAGGCCGGTGGGCGCATGTGAATCCATGAAAGATACCAATGCTGGAGAAATGGAGTTACAGATAAGAAACTATTCCCTTCTCCAGCATTGGATCTTTCATGGATTCACATGCTTAGAATATTCCCCGTCATCAGACTGGGAACCCTCGGTACACTTATAAAGCCGTTTTTCCATAGGAAAACTTCGACACTTTTGTGTCCTATCCACGTTGTTTTTGGGCTGCTCACGCATGCCCCAAGAGGACGTGGCGGTGTAAATGCCCCGCCCCCTGTTAGGGAGAATTCTCTGTATAGGCTAATTTCCCAAACCTAGTGAGTCCCCCAGCAGCTTTGCTGGATTTTTGGGGTTTATTTTTTTCTCCTGCTAAGAGCGAGACTCTTTTTCTCCCACTCTTAGGCAGGATTTGAGAATGTCCTTTGTCTTTGTAATGTGTTTTATGGGCTATGGGGTCTTTTACTCCATAGGGCTTCATGTGTTTTTGGGATGTGTGTTACACAGCACCCTCAATGCAGTAACACGGGGTTGTCATAGTGACCCCCAAACATAGACTCCATACCCTGGGACTGACTACTGTCTCCCAGGTCATGTAAATTCACCATTGACTTTACTAGTCTTGAATTGTGAACAGAACCAGCACAAACCATCATATTGTCGAAGTACTGGTAGGGGTAATTAGATTGCCCCAGGGTCTGTTTTTCGAGGGTGCACTGTGCAGTCCCCCCTCGTCGTGTTTCTGGCTGGTGGCAGTGGTTACCACGCGAAATATTCCACCGGAATATTTCCTATGGGATTTTCCCATTCATTTTAAACGCACCACTTTTTTGGTGCAATGTTAAAGATACCGCCGGGTTATTTATTTAATATTTATTCCCCGGTTGGGTCTTTTTGCCAGGACTCGGTTTTAAAATGGCATTTGTGTTCGCCTCTGTAACTCCAACCCAAGTCGAGCCCTTTGTTCCACTTTTGGCAGGCTTCTGCACAGAAGCCTCCAAAAGTGGTGCCACTCTGTCTGGGTCTACAGGATGTGTGGGAGAGGGGGAATAGGCACCCTGGACTGAGTTGCCTCGGCAACTGAAGTCGCACTTTTGTGTGATTGGCCCAGTGGTGAGCCGCCCGGCTCACCACTTAGCATGTATGAGTGACAGCTAGGACTGGTGAATGGGGGTTGTCTGCATAAAAGCAGGGCTTTGGGGACTGGAACTTCAGAAGTCGCCACAGGACCTAAAGAATCCGAAGAGGGAGAAGCTGAGCCAACCTGCAACTACGACACCACCGGTGGAGCCCTGCTGAACCGACTCGCCACTTCCCAACGACAGAGAAGATCTTCTTCCTGGAGAGTCTTCTTCCTTTGAACTGGTGGGGTTAACCAGTTCGCCCTCTTTTTCACCTTCCTGGATCGTCTCGTGGTCGAATCGCCCGTGCCAAGCACCCCGGCGGCCGGATAGCCACGCTTCACCACTACTGCGAATAAAAGGGTAGTACCTTTTAACCGGGAAACTCAGCGGCTGGTTTCTTCCCTGGCAGTGCAACAACCTCCAGCTTTCCTCCACGTCGAGATCTTCTCTTCCCCTGGACGAAGCACCACTTGCACCCACTGTCCCCGCTGGAGCTTTCTCACCATTTCAGGTACTGTGTCCCGCCTGGCTGGTCTCCCTTGCAACAGACTGTTCAAGGTGTCCCGTAAATCCTTGACTCTCTATCCTGGGGTGACCTGGGACCTGTTAACTAACTTTTCTGAATTGATCCAACTCCTTTTTGAACTATCTGCAAAGACTTTTAAAGTGTACTTCAACTGTGTGATCTTGGGCACATTCCGCCTTGCTCTCTCCAAGAGTGGGCCTGGCCTATGAACTTTCTTTCTCTACAGTAGACTCTGCCTTTCTTGACTTTATGTGGTTCTTTTAAAAGTGTTGGTATTGTGTGCTTTCCTAATTCTGCCTTTTCCCTCCCTTTTAAAAGAATTATTGGAGTGCCATCTTGGTTAAGCGCTCACCTCTGTATTCATAATAAGTGGTGTTCTTTTCCTAAGACTTGTCGAATAATTAATCAGGGAGGTGTATATATTTCTAGTGACTGTGTTTGAACTTGCTTGACATATTAGTGCCAGTGTATTTTTACAAGTGTGTTTTTAAATAAATAATTATATACTTTTATACCCAAGCACTGGTCAGTGTTTGCTTGTGCTACTGTATTTGTGTACCTAATGTGTATACTCTATATACTGCCTAACTCTTCTTGAGAGAAGTCTGACTGCTTAGCCACAGCTACCAGGTAAATCTGGGTGGTGCAGACTGCTACCAATTGGGTTTATTGCCAACACCTGTAGTCTTAAACTTTTTGCAGTGGTCCCTAAGGGAACTGCACAGGTTTCTGCCTAACACCCCCGCGGCTCCCTTCAGATTTCAACCGTCTTCCAAAGTAGTGGGATCACCTCGCGTCATCTATTATTTTGTCAAGGTTGTTCATTGGGGTTTTTTCCTGATGTCTGGAAAAGCTCTGTTCCGCCCATGCGCTAACTGCATATATTGTCTACACCCTCACCACTCGGCAGCCAAGTGCGACATATGTAAGGGCTTCTCCCAAAAGACTCTTAAAGACCGGAGTCGGCGGTTGGTGGCCTGGTTGAGCGATGGAGCGGGTGCGTATCCGCCTTCGGAGGTAGGCTCCACGCGCAGCGTGGCCTCGGCATCAAAATCCTCAGGGGCCCCCCGCCGTTCGGCATCGGCTGAACCCCCGGTGAAGAAACCACGCCCTGCGGAGAAGGGGTCTTCAGGAAATCATTCCACAAGGAAATCTTCACTGAAGAAAACCTCATCGTCATCGTCGAAAAAGGAAAAGTCGAGATCCTCCTCAGGTGATCACCATAGATCATCCTCTAGTCGAGAGTCTGAGAAGCACAGGTCAAGTTCAAAAAAGGTGGTAACGCTTCAGGGAGCTGCTCAGGTAACACCGTCGTCGACGGCAGGGCGATTGTCGACTCCCGCACTACCAATGACGCAGTTGGCTTCGTCTATTGTTATGCCGCAGGTGGTGGCTACGACGACGGCTGGCCCAACTTTAGCCTCGTCGACGGAGATCCCGCAGGAGGCCTGGCGACCGGAGGTATTCGACCCGGTTTTACCAGAATCCTTGCTGCAACTGGAGGTGGCCTTGTCTGTGTCCTCGGTGGACGAGGAGTGTGAGAGGATAGCTGGGCCTGCAGAGCTGGGGTTACAGGGGGTTAGCAAGCTGACTCTTTTCAGCGGGACTGATATCCCAGTTACAACCCCTCTTCTTAACCCGCAGTCTGGAAGTTCTATCCACGTTGCAGACCTTGTTAAAGAAATTGGACGAAAAATTGCCTCAAGTGGCAGCTCCGACCATATCGACCGTCGACGAACCTGGCCCTTCCCGTCGGCCAACTCTGACGATGTCGACGACTGTACCGGCACGTGAGGACCTCACAGGTGCACGCTCGGAGGAAGGAGAGCTTCTGGACTCAGACTCAGACAGAAGGTCCTTATCGGATGTTTCATTATCCTCCTCTAGGGATCCAACCTGGGAGTCGGAGGCAGAATTCGAAGCCCCAAGGAGCCCAGCTCAGCCATCTCCCCCGGACGACATTGAGTCGTTCCATGCCATGATGAGCAAAGCGTGTACCGAATTCGGATTGGCCCAAAAGGAAGAGAAAAAAGACTGTTTTCTATTCGACCACATGGGAAAGAGAAGGAGGTCGGTGTTCTCAGTACCCATCCTGGATCATGTGTGGCAGGAGGGTCTACAGACGATGCATCATCCTTTCTCGGAGCCCGCAATTAAAGGTAGGCTAGAGAAGAAATTTAAGGCTCCAGAATCCACCCCCAAATGTCTGTCCTCCCAACCAGCCCCAGAGTCGGTGGTGTCAGCGGCTGCAGCGAGAAAAGCAAGGTCCCAGCACAAATGCACGACTCCTCCGGAGAACGAGGCCAGGAGACAAGATGCCTTTCGAAAGAAGGTGTTGTCGGTTGGTGCAACGACTGTGAAGGCGGCCAACTCTCTGGCTATAATGGCCAGGTATGATAGAGAGATGTGGCACCGGTTGGCACCCATACTAGAACATCTCCCAGAAGAACACAGGAAAGCGGCGATGTTACTCGTCCGAGAGGGTGAATAGGCCTCAAATCATTCTATAAATGGACCTTGCAGAATCAGGATTTAAGCAAGCAGGATTTAAGCAAGTCAACAGCGGGATGGTTCTACGGAGACAAGCGTGGCTTAAATGCACCAACTTTGGACCTGAGGTGCAATACAAGGGGCTGGATATGCCCTTTGAGGGAGACCTTCGGTTCGGCGAAAAGGTGGGACTCTGACACAGCGCGTTCTTTGGGTGCCCTCCAGAGTGGAAGGAATTTTCGTTCTTTTCGCCCCTTTAGGGGAGCATCAGGGAACTCCCGATTCTCAACATCAAGGGACAGGTCTTTCAATAGGCCGGCGTCGTCCTCGCAGGGTTACAGACGGGCTTCTCAAGCCACGAAACGACACAGAGACTACCAGACCTCCAGGAAAAAGACGGGCTACTCGTCGTTGAGAGATAAGCAGGCCAAAGACCAGCAATGACGGGCGTCAGAACGTCCTGGGAGGCAGGGTATCACATTGTGTCGACGAATGGGAGCAAATAACCACGGATCAGTGGGTGCTGGAAACTGTAAGGTTTTGGCATTCCCTGCAATTCAAAAGCAACCCTCCACATGTTCCACCAGCGTTTTTGGCTCAACCCCACCTGAGCCTGTTGCAACAGGAGGTGGTGCTTACGCTACAAAAAGGGGCTATAGAATTGGTTCCTGCATCGCAGAGGGGTCAAGGGGTTTATTCCCGATACTTCGTAGTAAAAAAGGCAAACGGAAAATGGCGTCCCATTCTCGACCTTCGCGACCTCAACAAAATGTTGAAAAGCCTAAAATTCAAGATGCTCACACTCCAGGAAGTGATCCGGGTCTGTCCAAGAAGGGGATTTTCTAGCATCGCTGGACCTTCAAAACACGTGTTTCCACATACCAATGTGTCGGCGACACAAAAAGTTCCTAAGGTTTGTGGTAGGACGGACTCACTACCAGTTCACAGTGCTTCCTTTTGGACTAAAATCCTCTCCCAGGACGTTCACGAAATGTTTAGCTCCAGTTGCAGCATGGTTGAGAAAGCAAGGCCATCACGTGTACCCGTATCTCGACGACTGGTTGGTAAGGGGATCCTCCCCTATGGCAACTCAAACAAGTCTGCAAGCCACCATGCAACTTTTACGACGGCTGGGATTTGCAGTAAACTTCGAGAAGTCTTCGTTGACTCCGTCGAGAAGCTTAGTGTTCTTGGGAGCGCAGTTCGAAACCCAGTCAGGTTTGGTGAGGCCATTCGTCGGCAGAATCCACAGACTCAATCAGCTAGCAAGTCAGTGGAGGATCAATACCAGAGTATCAGTGAGGAAATATATGTCGATACTGGGCGCTATGGCTTCGTGCATTCCTCTGGTGAACAACTGCCGCCTTTTCATGAGGCCAATTCAGGAGTTCCTGGCGGACCGGCTGACCCAGACCCAAGGACTCTGGTCGGACAAACTGGTCATCGACGACAACGAGCTCCTACGAGCTCTTCGATGGTGGCAGAGCTTTCAGGACCTATCCAGGGGGGGTACCCCTGCAGGAACCGGAATTTCGCATGACCATAGTGACGGACGCGTCGCTGACGGGATGGGGAACACATATGGGCACTCTCCAGACGCATGGTCGATGGTCTCCAAGGGAGTCGCTCCTGCACATCAACGTTCTGGAGTTGAGGGCAGTGCGCTGGGCCCTGAAATCTTTCCTACCACACATAAAGGGCTCGGTAGTGAGAATATTGACAGACAACACGACAGCAATGTTTTACTTGAGAAAACAAGGAGGCACGCGGTCCAGAACCCTTTCCACCGAGGCTCAGAAAGTATGGCGATGGGCTCTGAAGCACGATATAACCATCGTAGCTCACCATCTCCCTGGAGTACGGAACGAGCAAACGGACTTCCTCAGCAGGAAAATGGACCAAATACACGAATGGGAGATAGACAGTCTTCAGTTATCGAAGATCTTCAAGAAGTGCGGGCAACCTCCTCTGGATCTCTTTGCAACAAAGGAGAACAAGAAGTGCGAACTGTACGCCAGCAGGTGGCCACAAGTTTCTCTACGCCTTCCCCCCCTTTTCCTCTTATACGGAGAACCCTGCAATGGATTTGCAGATACAGGTGTCGAGTCATCCTAGTGGCTCCGTACTGGCCGAGGCAGGCGTGGTTTTCTGACCTGCTTCAACTGTCAATAGAGCAGCCGGTAACATTTCGGAAAGCCCCGAACCTCCTGTCCCGGGACAAAGGGACAGTGTGGCATCACGACCCGGACAGTCTCAATCTCACAGCTTGGCTCCTGACTTTTCGGAGTTTGGTACCCTGAGTATTTTGTCGGATTGTCGGAGAATCCTGCAGGCCGCACGGGCCCCCTCCACGAACACGTCGTATGCATGCAAGTGGAGGAGATTCTGTGGGTGGTGTCAAAGTCAGCCGGGATTGCACTCCTTGAATATAACTCCGGAACAACTTCTCCCATATCTGCTGCATTTGGCGGAGAGCGGATTGTCTTTTTCGTCGATAAAGGTACACCTGGCGGCCATCTCAAGTTTCATGAGGAAAAGGCAGTCGTCTCCCTTGTTTAGTGATAGGCTGATAAAACACTTCATGAGGGGTCTATTCCGTACATTCCCGCTGATTAAGCGCTTTCCACCGACATGGAGTCTTAACTTGGTGTTAGCGGGGCTAATGAAAGCTCCCTTTGAACCGATGGCTTCCTCGTCTATGAAGTTCTTTTCGTGGAAGTTGGCTTTTCTAATAGCTATTACGTCAGCTCGACGGCTCTCAGAGATACAAGCATTGGTCATAGATCCGCCGTACTTGAGGTTCTTTAAGGACAAAGTGGTGCTGTCGACTAATCCTCATTTTATTCCAAAAGTTCCTACTGTTTATCATAAACATTCGTCAATTGTTCTACCCACCTTTTTCGCAACTCCTTCATTGGCTGCGGAAAAGGCCCTCCATACTTTGGACGTGCAGAGAGCTTTGAAATTCTACCTTCATCGGTCTCAGCAAATCAGGACTACGCAACAACTGTTTGTGGCTTATGGTCCGTCGACGAGAGGAAAGGCCATCTCAAAACAAGGACTAGCTAGATGGGTCTTGTCGACGATTGCTTTTTGTCACTCCAAGGTGGGAAAACCGCTAGAAGGTCGCCCGAGAGCTCATTCCACGAGATCAACTTCGTCCTCGGCGGCACGCTGACAGACATTTGCCAAGCGGCGTCCTGGTCGGTGCCACACACGTTTACCCGCCATTACTGCCTTGAACGGCAACATGCGGATGATGTGCCGATGGGAAGAGCAGTCTTGTTTCAGTGAGGTAAGCCCTGTCCAGGGGAAATGACTATATATATATATTTCTGAGGCTTGTGGAATCTGCTTAGATCACATGCTGTGCATAGGCCGACATCTAGTGGAAGCTGCGGAGTATTACAGTTTGTTTTTCGAAACTCGAAAATGGGCGTCGACACAGGCGTGCCAGTAATACTATCCCTAGTGTGACGTCCACTGTACCCAAGATCCCTCACGCGTCTGGGATCCTCAGATTGTTTTTTTCCGCCATACTGGTCGGAAGCATCTTGCGGAGTCCCCTGGCCTTAGCCATACTTTTGCTAATTATTGCAATTTACAATTATTTATTGACATCCTTCCCCACCCCCACCCCAACGTCGACCATCGACACTCGACGACGGCTGGAGAAGACATCGACCGTCGGCTGCTGCACGACGGATCTGGGCCTCGGAAGGCCGCTGGCCTCGGCCCGGGCCTAGTAGGCCGCTGGCCTCGGCCCTGCAAGTAGGGAGAGTGGGGGGTGGTACATACTCTTCACTCTTGGTATATAGGTACACCTTATATATTTCCTACACTTACCAGCCCGCTGCCTCAAGGTGCGTATGGAGGGTACCCCTTTCCAATTCTGCCCCAAGTGCAACCGCAAATACCCTTGGGTCGACAGGCACGCCACGTGCAATCTCTGCTTGCCGAGGGACCACCCCGAAGCGAACTGCAGAGCGTGTAGTAGGTTTAAACCTAAAACACTTAAGGACCGTTCGACAAAGCGTTGGGCCCACCACGCCAGGCAGGCAGCCATGGCAGCGGAGGGCGCCTTCAGCGATGGCAGCGACGCCGTACTTTCGGACGGCGAGGGCATTACGGCGTCGAAAGACTGCCGAGCGCAGGTCCCCGACCTCGGAAGGTTGTCCGGCAGGGCGGCTATGGGGAAGACCCCCGGTGACGCAAGCGCTACACCTACACCTACACACACTAAGCACACTAAGTCCAACCGAACCTCGACGACGTCGACTTCTCGGAAAGAGGCACGGATAGAACGGTCCGACTCGGTGTCCTCTGGGCGCTCTCGATCGAGATCGCCTCATGACGCAAGGCAATCATCCACTCTTGCCAAGAGTGCCTCGCTCCCTAGATTAACGGAAGTTCGATCGTCGGAAGACGAAGACGACTTCCACCCCCAGGCCGCGCTCCAAGAGACCGAGACCGAGAGCGCAGTTAACACCAGCGAGGCCCCACGCTCGAAACAAGATAACTCTCCCGACCCTCGGCGCCAGGCGTCGAAAGTCTCTGGGGCCTCTAAGGGGCAGGGAAAACATTTTTCCACGCACGGGGAGGGAGGGAAACAGCGGAAAGTTCAGCCTTCCACTCCTGTAAGACCATCCTTCCACCCCAAGCAGACAGATAAACATAAATCTACTGGGACATCAACATCCAGCAAGGGTACCCTTGATAAGTCCTCTAAGTTGCCTACTAAAGTCATACCCTGTTCCAAAGAATGGTCCAGTGAGGACATAGACAGGGTCATGTCAAGGATGTCTTCCTTAGCGGATTTTTATGACAAAAACCCAGAACATTTCCTTTCGTATGACCCTCAAGGGGCCACACCCTCAGGCTCCTCTGATCCTATCCCCCTAAGTAAAAAGGCCCGGGTCGAAAGACCTGACCCCTTCGAGGTGCAGCCTTACTCTACTCCATACTCTACTCCACACCCCAGATACCAAGGACAACCTTTCCCTGAAGGGGACCAGGAGTTTTCAATTATGGAGGAACGAACCGGGTCTGAATACTATGCGGAGGATGAGGACCTGGAGGAGGTAGAAGATGAGCAGGAAATTTACAGAGTAGATTCCCCGGTAGAGAGCGAAGCCCCAGTTACCGACTCGCCAGTTGATAACCAACCCCTCCTTAATGAAGTTCTTGCTCGCGCAGCAGAACATTTTCACATCGACACCCACGGTGTACAGGAGGAAAGGGACTTCGCAGAAGAGTTGGTGGGAGAGAGGAGGCCGGTCGCTCAGACCATCCCTATCCTTAAATCCATCCAACGAAGAATAGATCCATCCCTGGTGAATCCTAACCTCACCAGAGCCGTCAACCCCAGAGTCGAAAAACTTTTTCGGGCAGCCCAGTCTGACCCTCTTTATATAAGAGGTCATCTTAAACCAGACTCCCTAGTGGTTACCAACACTCGGAAGAGGGCTGGGACACCCTTATCGTCGTCAGAAGCTCCTCCCGACAAGGAGAGCAAAAGACTGTACGGGTTTGGCAGGAAGGTAGCCTCAACATCCGCCTACCAAGCAAGGATTGCAAACTCCACCACCCTGTTGGCAAGTTACAACTGCCATCAATGGGAAGAGGTCGCGGCGCTCATAGCCTCTGCTCCTGAACCGTTAAAGGGCCAGTTGGCTCGGATCTCGGCAGAAGGGAGAGCCGTGTCTGGTTGCATATTAAAAGCAACTTTCGACGCTGCAGACAACGCAGGAAGATTGATAGCAGAAGGTACTGTTATCAAGAGACATGCGTGGTTACGGCAGTCGGGGTTCAAAACAGAAACACAGGCTTCATTAATAGACAAGCCGGTGGAACCAGATCTATTGTTTGGGAAAGCGGTCGAAGACGCACTTAAGAATGCCAAGGACGAGTACGAGACTCTCAAATCCCTTGGCCAGCTTACCAACAAACCCCCGAACCAGAGGGGGAACAGTAATTTTCGTCGCCCACGCGGCCAAAATTCACAAAGAGGCAACTATGCCCAAGGACAGGGTACACAATGGAACAACAACCAGCAGTCTACCCAAAGTTACAGCAAGGGTAACAAGAGAGGTCGTGGAAGAGGCAGAGGCAGCCCCAACAAGGGAGGTGGCATGCCTCCGCCAAAGCAGTGACGCTCAGTTCAGGGTCCCTTCTCACACAACCCCAGTAGGGGGACGCATTTCCAACTTCACCCAGGCTTGGGAAGGGATCACCTCAGACAGATGGGTGCTGTCAACAGTGTCCACAGGATATTGTATAGAATTACTGCACCGTCCCCGGAACCACCCTCCACGACAAAGAATACACTCCTTAGAACATCAGAAGATCCTTCTCGAGGAGATCGCCATTCTGCTAGAAAAGGACGCGATAGAACTCGTCCCAGGACACCAGGTAAACAAGGGTATCTATTCAACTTACTTCCTTGTGCCAAAGAAAGATTTGACAATGCGCCCAGTATTGGACCTACGGCCTGCCAACAAGTATGTCAAGCCCAAAAAATTCCGTATGACCACGCTACAAGAGGTAATCCCCCTCCTAAAAAAGGGGGACTACATGGCAACCTTGGATATGAAAGATGCTTATTTTCATATTTCCATGCTCCCGGCGCACAAAAAATACTTGCGCTTCAAAGTGGACAGTCGCCACTACCAATTCAAGGTACTGCCCTTCGGGATAGCTTCAGCACCAAGGGTATTCACCAAGGTACTGGCGGTGGCAGCTGCACACCTACGCAGGGAGGCAATCCCAGTGTACCCTTATCTGGACGACTGGCTCATAACGGGGGAAACCCCAAGAATTTGCAGGTCAAACATTCAGAGGACTATCGACCTCCTCCACGAGTTAGGCTCCTCTATCAACGAGAAGAAGTCAAGTCTGGTGCCAAGCACCTCAAAACAGTTCCTAGGAGCACTCCTAGATACTCAGAAAGGGTTGACCTTCCCCTCGGAAGAGAGAATTCGGAATATACTACTGCAAATTCCACATAATCAGTCAGGTCAACAAATAACGGTACGCAAAGCAATGCGGTTACTGGGCATGATGGCGTCATGCATTTACCTGGTCCCCCACGCGCGTCTGCGCATGCGTCCCATGCAGGAATGGTTGGCGAAACAGTGGTCTCAGGCAAGTGGTCAGTGCGACGATCTAGTGGTCGTTTCGCCAACACTCGTACAGAGCTTACACTGGTGGACAAAAGAGAATCTCGCAAGGGGAAAACCCTTTTACGATCCCGAAGTACAAGCAGTGGTAACTACAGATGCTTGCCTGACTGGGTGGGGAGCTCACCATCTCCACCACACAGCTCAGGGTCTCTGGTCTCACTCAGTAGCCAAGAACCACATCAACCTGCTAGAGCTTCTGGCAGTATTCCGAGCGCTTCGGGCGTTCGAGCCCCATCTACTAAACTTGTCGGTGCAGATCCGGACGGACAGCACGACAGCCATGTTCTATCTGAACAAACAAGGAGGGACTCGTTCGCCAAATCTGTCCAAGCTTGCCCAGAAAATCTGGATATGGGCACTCAGACGGAACATCTTCCTATCAGCACAACATGTTCCAGGGGAGCTCAATTCCCTAGCGGATGCCCTAAGCAGAGACTCCCTCCCAGAAGAACACGAATGGGTCCTTCACAGAGAGATCGTAGAAGATCTCTTCTCTCAGTGGGGTTTCCCCACTATAGACCTATTCGCCACAAGCGAAAACAAACAATGCCCAGGATTTGCATCCAGGTTCCCCCAGCCAGACTCCCAAGGGAACGCCCTGTGGATGAACTGGTCAGGGATGTTTGCGTACGCTTTTCCACCAACTCCTCTCATCAGGAAGGTGGTGTACAAGATGAACAAGGAATCGATGACGCTCATCCTAGTTGCTCCCATGTGGGCGAGACAACCATGGTTTCCACACCTACGCAGGATGGCGCTGTGCGAGCCCATCAAACTCCCAGCCTGGTACAACCTACTGTCCCAGCAACAAGGTCTAACAGTGCACCAGGAACCCAACTCAATGAACCTGGCAGCATGGCTCCTGAGGTCATAGAGTTTGGGCATCTCAATTTACCACAGAGGTGTATGGACATCCTAAAAGAATCCAGGAAACCAAACACAAGGCACTGTTACTTTGACAAGTGGAAGAGATTCGTTATTTGGTGCCAGAATAAACAAATCAACCCAGTTGATTGCACTCCTTCCAACGTGGTAACATACATGCTCCACCTGCTGGACGCAGGTTTGGTTTTTAACTCTCTGAAAGTACACCTGGCAGCCCTCTCGGCTTACACCACATCCCATAACAAAGTATTGTGGTGGAAAGTACCAGTAGTTAAAGCCTTCATGGAAGGAGTAAAGAGACTTCACCCTCCTATTTCGAACCCACCGCCAGGATGGGACCTCAATGTGGTGCTAGCTAAGCTCATGGGCCCCCCTTTCGAACCCATGCATAAAAGTAGTCTCAAACACCTGACTTATAAAACGGCCTTCTTAGTAGCCATTACCTCCATAAGAAGGGTCAGTGAAATTCAGGCTCTGTCAGTGCAGGATCCTTTCTTTATTATCCACAAAGACAAACTGGTTTTACGCACACACCCTAGGTTCTCACCTAAATTTATATCTAAATTCCATGTAAACCAGTCCATAGAGCTTCCGGCTTTCTTCCAGAACCCGCAAAGCTCGGCTGAGGTGAAACTACACACCCTTGATGTGCGTAGGGCGGTCCTCTACTATGTAAATAAGACCAGACCGCTAAGAAAAACAGATCAACTGTTTGTCTCCGTAGCTACAGGCAGAGAGGGGGATCGCGTCTCTAAAGGCGCGATCTCGAAGTGGATTATCAACTGTATACAGCTGTGTTACTCTCTTTCTGGAAAAACTCTGCCTTTTACGCCAAGGGCCCATTCTACTAGAGGCATTGGTGCCACTCTGGCTTTCATTGCAAATGTGCCCCTCGACACCATTTGCAAAGCAGCTACTTGGAGCCCTATTCACACTTTTACTCAGCATTACTGCATGGACACTCATTCCAAGACAGATACACAAGTGGGACAAGCGGTTCTAAGACACCTGTTTGCTCATGACCCTTCTCACATCCCACCTCCTTCTTCGGGTACTGCTCGCTAATCTATGCACAGCATGTGATCTAAGCAGATTCCACAAGCCTCAGAAGGGATACATTACTCACCGTAATCGTATTTCTGATGCTTGTATCTGCTTATATTCACATGCGACCCACCCTTCCTCCCCTCCGAGAGAAGGCGCATGATTGCTTGTAGTCTTACCTTTATGTCTATCTGCTTGGATTATCTGTACTCACGCTACTCCTCATGCTTCCTCATGTCAGAAAAAATACAATCTGAGGATCCCAGACGCGTGAGGGATCTTGGGTACAGTGGACGTCACACTAGGGATAGTATTACTGGCACGCCTGTGTCGACGCCCATTTTCGAGTTTCGAAAAACAAACTGTAATACTCCGCAGCTTCCACTAGATGTCGGCCTATGCACAGCATGTGAATCTAAGCAGATACAAGCATCAGAAATACGATTACGGTGAGTAATGTATCCCATATATATCTATCGCAATGAGACAAGGGGGAGAAAAACCGCACTCCAAGCATGAGATCTGTGAGTCCCAGAAAAAAAAGTGACAAACTCGAAGCAAAAACGAGTTTAATAAATGGTAAAAAAAAGTAGGCAAAACAACACAGGACCTGAACGACACGTTTCGCGCTTCTCCGAGCGCTTGTTCACGTTAGGTTATATTGATGTTTATATATCTGTAGATATTTGTAAAGATATGTAGATATATACTTGTACCTAAGCGCATATAGTGATTATGATGGTTACTGTTGTGGTCGTTCTGTGAACTGGCCGGTTTTATTTATATATATATATATATATATATATATATATATATATATATATATATATATATATGTGTGTGTATATATATGTGTGTATATATATATATATATATATATATATATATATATATATATGTATACATATTGGTATAGAAAGTGTGCTCATAATAATGTTGGTTGCATTCACACCGCCATATCAGAGTTACTGCTGTGCAATCTATTCTAAGCATGTGAATCCATGAAAGATCCAATGCTGGAGAAGGGAATAGTTTCTTACCTGTAACTCCATTTCTCCAGCATTGGTATCTTTCATGGATTCACATGCACCCGCCGGCCTCCCCTGAATGCAATGTACATGCTGTATCCCCCCATGCTACTTTGGAGGGGTTAAAATCTGAAGGGAGCCGCGGGGCGGGGCATTTATACCGCCACGTCCTGTTGGGGCATGCGTGAGCAGCCCAAAAACGACATGGATAGGACACAAAAGTGTTGAAGTTTTCCTATGGAAAAACGGCTTTATAAGTGTACCGAGGGTTCTCAGTCTGACGACGGGGAATATTCTAAGCATGTGAATCCATGAAAGATACCAATGCTAGAGAAATGGAGTTACAGGTAAGAAACTATTCCCTTCACCATCACCCAAGCTCTGCCGCAGGCTTCTTCACATCCGGGGGGAGGGGCTGCCTGTGCAAGGCCTGAAACCCCGATTTCTGATGTTTTTTGAGAAAGGTTTGGAGCTGCTCAGATGTGACCACGTCCAAAGTCTGCAGGTGGGGGTTTCGGGGGCATTGGGGACTGCTCTATAATTCACAACTCTAAAGACTGATTTTTGACCCAACGACTAGACCCACGTATGTTTTAATAGCTTTGCAAGAAGAAATAATTCTGAAACATGGGGCGCCAGGCACTCAAAATAATCCTCAAACAGGTCCACGCTAAGACATTGCAGTCCATGTTTGTGCCGCCCTTAAAAAGCACTGGAAAAGCAGACGGATTTGGGGATCACAAACTCAGTTTTTGTTGTTTCTGAAACCTGCCTTTTTTGCGCTACTTTTCTATGGTGAGAAAATTGGTTAAACAATAAATATTCTTTTGTGCCAAAGAGTAAGCATGAAAGTTTGAGGGCATGTAGTTTTGAAGGAAAACATTTGGGGGAGGTTGGGGAGACCTGGAAGGTAAAAGCCCAATTAGGGTTCTCCCACAATTAAACAAATAAATAAAATAAATAAAAAATAAAAAAAGCAAGTCGCTATAAATTACTTTTAGGTATTCTATCATATGGAACTAAAATAATCCCCAAAAAAGTTTTAATATTTGTACGGTTCCAAAACAATCTAATTACTGCTATTGTGATTATCCATTTCATAAACATCCACATATTCTAATACATATTTCTCAATTGATACCGTAACAAAGAACCACTTTAAAACAACCCAAAAACCAATCCTATTTCATCCAATTTCAAATGCCAAACACAATTCAAATTTCACCACTTGAATATCATCAAAAATCCCACTGCTTTCCAATAAATATCTTATAAAGCATAGAAAATCTTGTGCTAATATTCATATCTTTTTTTAAAAATTATTTAAGATCTGTTTATTTGGTCATGAAAAAATACATGACCTTTCAACAATTTATCAAAGAAAAATAAATTACAAATTTACATAATTTCTTTTAAACAGTTTGAAATACAAAGGAAAAACCAAGCGATTAAAACAGAATCAATAATTTCATCTCTCATAAAAACAATATACATATAAAAAAACATTATATCTTTACTCTTTATAAGTTATCAATTCCAATTCAATTGTACCTGCTTCATTATGTGTAGTTAGCCCATTTTGACAAGCAGTAACAGTTATAACATCAAAGTTTTATTTTTTAGGAGGTATAGCCAATCACTCATAATATCTTAAACTATAAAATAAGACTAGACCTGCATAATTTACAATTTGTTTGCTTTTTGTTTTTGCTTCAGGCCTAATTGATATAACAAATTAAGTGTGGCATCTCTTACCCCTTTTCTGGTAGTATGAAATAACAATAACCATAGAAATTCACTACTCAATATAGATTGATCTTCGAACAGGCGTTTTAAATGTAAAGATCTTTGTTCACTTGTCATGGGACATTCTGTACATAAATGTTTGTGTTTCGTAGGCCGTATGACAAAATCGACATTGAGCATCTTCCAGAAGAATCAATCTTCTTCTGCTCGCTACCTCTCGTGTATCCCATAGATTGAGTCTGAAGCGCAGGTAGTCATCACAGAGATTTGCATTTGATAATCTTTCTAAATAGCTTTCAACAATGCCATGGTGTTTCGTTTAAATGGGTTATTGGAGAAATTTTTGTAATCATCACACGCCGCTCTAGTTTTAATCCAATCATATTCCCATAATTTCACTTTTGCTTTATTGGGGTTTTCTGCCAACATTTTTACCGAGATGTCTGCCTCCTCAAGGACCTTCTGCGTTTGCAAACGCCAACCTTTGGGAAATACGTCCATGGAGGACTCCAGATATCCCGAGAAAATCCTCAACAGGCCAGATGTTACTTGTTTCATAATGCATTTACGATATAGGGAACACTGTTTCCATTTTACCATGGCATATAATGATAAGAGCCCCAATTTGTGTCTTATAACAGCTATGGGCTCAGACATGGGTAATCGTAAAACCTGTTTCCAGAAAGCCCCTTCTTTCAAGGTCCAATAATTATACATTTGGCATTGTTTAGCTTCGGAGCCATATGTTAATACATGGACAACTTTTTGTTTATAGTAGGTTATTAGGGGAAGAATAGAGAATTTACAAAACGTAGCCTTTATAATTCTTGCTTGTGACACCACTGATCGTAATTTTTGAGCAAGCTGATTATGATGTCCTTCATCACTCCGTTGGTTTGAAATGGGGACACCAAGAGATATATATATGGACACCGACGATAGTAGTTCTTTTTGCAAAGGCCAAGAGATGGTGACCTTACGCTGATGGGAAGACCCAAATTGTATCACCTTCGACTGTGCAGTGTGAATCGTTATACAGTTATTCTTTACGTACTGATCGAGGGCCTGTAATAATACTCAGAGACCCTTCAGTGTTTTGGAGATCAACACCATATCATCGGCGTATAGTAGCCATTGTATCGAAATTCCCATGAGCTTGGGAGAATCAGTAATTAGACCCTCAAATGAGCCACCCACATCTGAGACAAAAAAGTTGAACAGTGTTGAGGCTAGTAAACAACCTTGTTTTAGGCCTCGTGCAGTTTTGATTACGTCAGTTAATAGCCCAGCACTGTCCAACTTTATCTGAATCGAGGTATCCGAATGTAATTCAATCACCCATTTAAGAATGGCCCAAGGACATTGACAAATGGCAAATTTTTTTGTATAGTGATTCCCTAGGCACGGTATCAAAAGCCATTTTGAAATCTATGTACGCTATATATAGCGGTTGTTTTTGCTGACGCGTACATTGTATAAGACTAGTAAGCGTGATGATGTTTACATATGTCCCTAGACCAGGCAGGAACCCTGTTTGAAAGGGGTCCCTTTTATGTTTTTCTTATCAAGCCATTGATTTATCGAATTTAGTAATAATCTGGTAAACATTTTGCCCGGGGTGTCTAACAATTCTATAGGTCTAAGATTTTGGATCAGACCGCGCACCCTTTTTGTATATCGGGACTATTATTGATTTCCTCCAAGTTTCAGGAATGATGCCGGTTGTAAAGACATGTTTGAAAATTGGATACAAAATCTCGACCCACTCTTGTGGATGTTGATAAAATATGCCATTATGGAGGCCATCCTGCCCCCTGGCTCAAGAGTGGCTTAATTTCCCCATACAATACAGAATGTCCTCAATTTGTGCTGGAAATTCATGTACCTCATTCTTTTGAATTAATTGAACTTGCATATTCGGGTAAGATGTTATGTAGAGACTATGGGCCTCATTACGAGTCACCCGGTATGGAAATAACGGTGGCGTTAAACCCGCCGCCACCGTTGTTTCCATACCGGGTGATTCGGAGTCCTGCAGGCGGAGGTGTCATTCCCGCCAGGTCTGACCTGGCGGGTTTAACACCGCCCACCTGCAGGCGGACATGGAAACACCGGCACCATCACGAGATGGGGCCGGTGTTTCCATGGCCCCCATTCCCATTGAGTCCTGTTGAGGGCCATGGAAACACTCTTCTGTAACTACCTTTCTAAACGTGTGCCCTCATGCCCTCGGGCAGGTTGCGCTATACAAATAAACAAATACAAATACATTGCCATTCCTTAATTCTGATGGTGTTGGTTTGTATTGCTGCTTGTGGGCCTTTATTCGCTTGATTCAACAGAAACCAAATGCCAGCCGTTGATTTCCTTGTGACATATTTTAACATCTGTTCAGCGTCACGTATATTACTGAGGATACGTCTCTCTCTTACCCATCCTTTGTAACTTAATTTCAGTTGTTTTATTTTATTTCTCTCATCACAATCTCTTGACCATTTAACATTTTGGATTTCTCTCCTTAGCTGTGCCTTTCGTTTCTGTAAGGAGTCATCATAACTATGTCAATGTATTTGCAATTTGCTACCTCTCTTGTTGGTTTGCGTAAACATTTGCAAAACATGGACATATTCCTGCTCTGAATTTTGAGATGGTGTAGAAAATATATCACGTAATTGTGGGTTCAAAAGCCCCAAATTTGACCTTGTCCATTTCAGCCGATTGCCTCGATTATTTGCCATGAGATTAGTAACATTATTCAACTGCATTTGGTTCAATGTTAAAGGTAGTGACAATTCTAACCATAAAGTATTATGGTCACTTAGATCCGAAAATACCACCTTTTAAAGATTTAATAATATTTATGGACCGACAATTGATGTAAATATAGTCTAGTGTGCCAACCTGTGCCTCTCTATGCCAAGTCGGCATTGGGGGTATATCCCCCGGCACAGACCCATTAAGCATTGTAAAATTTCGCTCATCCATCAAAGATGTCCATGTAGGTTCGTTTCCTCTTAATTCCTTGTCCATGCCTGGATATAAATGAAGGTTTAAATCCCCCAAAATTATGGTATGATTTATTTGTGAGTCTGCTATTAATCAAGAATTACAACCAGTTGCTCAAAGAACGCCTCTGATTTTGTTGTTTGAGGATTCCAGTAGATATTTATTATGACTATAACTACTTGGTCTCTAGGTAATTTAGCAACTTGAAAAGTAGCAGATGAGATCTTATAAGTCTGCACATAGAAGCCTTTATTTTTCCTTACAGCTATTAGGAGACCTCTTTTGGGTCGTCCAAGCACGCTTTGTGTGGCAGGAACCGTTGATTTCATGAGAATCCCAGATTTGTGATGACACCAACCAGGTCTCCTGAAACACAATAATATGCTCCACCTACACCCCAATTGCTGTATTAAGAAAATGATTATGACCTTGAGTATTCCATGAAATGAGTTTTGTATGTTCTGTCTCTAAAGCTAGTTATGCTTGAACCCAATTTCTTTCCATAGATAAAGCAGAACTGATATTCGACTGGAGACCTTTATTATGTGCTGTAAAAATCAGCGATGTATACTGTTTGGTTGGTTGTTCCTGCATGATCATTTCTTGCATCAGTATAAAACCTCGATCAACCAGTGCTCTTTTCGATCCCCAAAACGCATCAGCAACTAAGGCTGATTTGATATGCATTCGAGCTTCATGTAGGACATTCTGATCTGGAAATTCTACCCAATCGATATCTCCTGATGTGATTTTTGACAGCTCAGGAATTGCAGCGCATATATTATGTATACTCATTTGATTTAAGTCGTATGAGTTATATGGATACGCTCTGCATTTTAATAATCATTTATGAGAGTTCTTCGGATTGTGATCCTGTTCTGTTAGTCCCGACCCAGGCTGATGTACCTGAAATCCTTTCATGAGAGTTCTTGAATTATCCTCTAATGATGCATGATAGTTGGAACTGACATTTGGGGTATCCCCCTTCATATTTGTAGACCAGTGTATACCGTTCGGGCCTTTTAACAGAGGTCCCAAGGCTGGTAGACTTCTTTGTACTGCTCCCACGGCCTGTGACCCCCCCCCCCCCTATTGATCCTTGCTTCTGAGACATATATGTTTCAAGTGCTAATTTAATTTCATCCCGCATATTCAACACACTGGACTGGGACGGCTTTCTCAGATCACTTTGATTAGTTGAAGCTGTTAACACAAGTTGTGGCAAAATTTGACTAGATATCACCCTTCCCATTGTTGGAACCTCTAAAGCCTGATTTATCGCTAAGGCATGCATAGCTCGAGTATCACAAGGCTGGCTTTGCTCCTCCACCTTTTTTGGGGTTTGTGTGTCGGACTTACTGAACTTGTTTAGTGTTCGATCCAAAGCAAGAGTTGGAAGATTTGGTTGTAACTGAGTCATATAGATTTCTAAAGATGTCTTAATTTCTTTTCTTATGACTTGTAATAAAGAGGAAGTATGCTGCATTAAACTCCCTAGCATAGTTATAGGCATCGTAGATGGCACAGTAAACAGATCTTTAGGATCTGTATTCTTCTCTGGTATTCGGGACTTTGGACCATGCGGTTCGCCAAACATATAAGTTAGTTGTCCGGGCGTTACACCCTTTGATAGCGCTACCAGATCATCTAGAGGTTTATATGACAGATGTGTAATAGAAGTTGGTTCCACATCTACATCGGCTGCTGTCTGGCGCATCTGTTTGAGCACATTTCTATGCGATCTAACCATTCTTCTAGTTGTCCTGGCTTTAGTTTTTTTGGACCGTGGTAGCTGTTTATTTAGAGGGACTTGCCCCATTTTAGTTTCTGTCATTTCCCTATTTATTTGTGATACACCTGGTTTTTTAAATACATTGAAAACATTGGCCCTCATTCCGAGGTTGGTGCTAGTCATGGCGCTAGCACCAATACACATACCGCCACTGACGTGGTGGTATGGGGACTTACCGGTCCATTCCGCCCTTTGCGGGACCGGTAAGTCCCCATTTGAAATGCCATTCCCCATTCCCATTTGAGCCCCCATAGGGCTCAATGGGAAGGCGGCAATAACTGTACCTTAAATTACGGTACCGTTATTGACCCCGGTATCCCTTTGCGGGTCCCGTCCTTTACGCCTGCTAAAACCAGGCGTTAAGGAAGGACCCGCAAAGGGACCTCAGAATAGGGCGCAAAGGGATTACTGGCACTGCTGTCATTACCGGTGCCCGGTATCCCATTGCGCCCGGGTCGTAATGACCCCCATTGTGTTCGTCACTCTGATGGATCCTATTAGAAATAGTCTCCCTTTGATTCTTGTCGCCACCGGCGGGGGGAATTCCTCGCTCCTGCGACGTCAGGTTTCCAATATTTTTGTGCACACCCAAAGAGGCTACGTCTCCGGTTTGATTGTTATTTATGTCAGAATTCATCCGGGACACCTCTGCTGCTATTTCTTCAGACACACTCCTTGATAATGAGGGCTGATTGTACCTGCCCCTTACTATTTACGGACCATGTGTGTGCAGGCACGCTACCCCTTTAGGGTTGAAAGCCAGGCTCAGCCAGACTAGTAACCTGAGCCAATACTTGATCATTTTTTTCTGTTTGTTGCATGAGCCTGCTCTCCAATATTTCATACAACTTCACCACTGTCAGTAATGCTGTATTCATTGCCGCTAGAGTGTTATTCAAGGCCGGAGCTTCAGGAAAAGAGTACCGGGATTTCTTGGCAGAGTGTATGAAAAATTCAGAGTCCCTTGCGCCCTCGTCAACGCGGGAGCGTCTGGGAGTCGGAGCTATGAACGAAACGGACTCATCTACAAAACGAACATGATTCTGTTCATTTAAGCTTAGAGTAGTGTTCATACAGACAGCTTCCACTGGAGTTACCTGTGGACCGTCTGTCGCTATTAAAGGATGTCTTTTTAAATTATGTCCGACATCCTGACTTTCTTCCAGTTGTATAAGATCGCCCATATTAGAGCAAATATATCCAATTTCCTGAGATGTATTGTGAGAATTATGCGAGGAATTAATAAAATCCAAAGCTTCCTCATCTGTTACACCCGCTATGGATAGTTGTTCATAAGCATGACTCAATCTATGTTGCGCAGCTACCGTGCACGCGACAGAGTTTACAGAATCTTGCTTCACGGGCATACGAGTCACCGGCGCCATATCTGATACACTTGTGACTTGTCTCAGGGAGCACATGGCTGGTCTACTAAACACATCTTCTGAGCAAATCATTTGTAGAGGATCACACGTACCCTCCGTGCACAGGAGCGTTCATTATGTTACAATCAAGAGCCACAATATCACGGGCAGGAGTTAAAATGGGCTCCAGAGCGGCTCCACCATTGCCTCTCCTGGATTTATTAACTCCCGTACTTGTTTCATTTAACCTCAGTATGTAAATACTTTCAACTGGGCTGACCCTGGAATCAGTATTGCTATAATATATACCATGTTCTATTAAGGCCGTTTCTTGTGTCACACCGCGCCGCGGACTAACAGCGCCATCTTGACGGGAATCGTGCGCTCTGCAAAACATTCGAATATCGGAAGTTATCGATGCAGAGCGCACCGCACCCTTCCATGATGGTCGCAATGGCTGCTTCGACATATTCTTCATTTGTTTGCCATGTATGAGTGCATTAACTTTCTCAGTGACAATTTTAGAAAGCTGCAAAGTAGCTGATGGCATGCCCGTATATCTATTCGTAGACATGTGTAAAATACAATTACCAACTATTCAAAGCAAGCCTATTAGACCTACTATACCGCTAGACATCCAGACAGCACAATCCACTTTCACAATGCACTTTCTCCATGCGCGTGCCCGCGCGATGCGCGTGAGTTACGTTATTATACTTCCTGATAGGGAAGGCGGGGCAACAACCTAAAACAAACAGGAAAAACACGTAAGTTACAGTAAGGCCCTAAGCAGTTAATACATTCACTCAGGTGTTTGGTGACTTCCAGTCTTTTCAGGCCAATCACAATGGTTAATTGCCAAATTCCCAAAGTTCGTACCCTGCAACCAGTCCAATTGCACACTGCAGAATCCACAGGGCCAATCAGCCGCCAGCCAGTTCGTGGTTCACTGATGTTGCAGAGAAAAATACGAGCGGACAGCCAGACAGCACAATCCACTTTCACAATGCACTTCCTCAATGCGCCAATATCCAAATGAAAATAAAATCTGTTAAAAAAACCTATTTTGTTGATTATCAAAACACACAAATTATAATATTTGCAACACTTCTCGGTACCTCGTCAACCTTAAACCCACCCCAACTCCTCTCACTTTGCTGTTTTTAGACGTTTTTCCTCCTGGTGCCGCACCCAATTAAGTGCAATGTGCAGTGACTTCTATTCAGAGTTTAAACAATAAATACAAAACATCTCTGACTTAATCGTATCTAATTATGAAAACATTTAATTTAATTTATTTGATTGTTTTTTTATAAAGCGCCTAATACGTGCCTGAGTTCGGTTTCTAAGTGCGGATCCAGGATTCGAACCTCTGTTGCTCTGCATGGTCTTGCTTCCAAGACAAGGGCGTTGCCCCAGTGCTATCCCCCGTTCCCCCGCCACCGGGCACTCTGGCGGGTAGGTTGGGGGCTTTCTGCCAGAATAGACCCTCCAACTGGTTTAAGCACCCTACCTCCCTCCTTGTCAATGCCTGCAGCCCATATAATACCGTGGGACAAAAGCATTGCTCATAGAGAGTTAACATCCCCTCAATGGTGTAATCCGCTGTCTTCCTAGCGATTTACATAAGAGAGGCGCCGGTTGCCGGGCTTTTCTTGTATTAGTGTCCCTTTATAAGCTGGTAACTATTGTCATTGCTCACCTGCAGTCCCAGATACATGTAACTGCTTACATAATCTATACTGCCCAATGTGTGGTGGTCATCGCAAGCTTATGTAGCTTTTTTCCTGTAATCAGCATACTTTTTGTTTTGGAGACATTTATTACCAATTTATTCTGTGATGCATAGCTATGTAACTCATTTAGAATACATTTCATCCCCCTGCAGGTATGGTCTAAAATAAGCAGGTCATCAGCATAAAGCATACTGGCCACGTGCTCCGCACCCAATTTAGGGGGGCAGTTAGATTTTGTTAGTAGCCGCGGTGTGAGATTGGTCAGGTAGAGATTAAACAGCAGGGAAGCCAGCACGCAACCTTGCTCGACTCCCCTGCAAATACCAACCAATCCGGAAATTCCGCCTCCTTTGTCTAGTCGCACTCGCGCTGTAGTGTTCATAAGCAAAAGCTGCAGTGCAGAAACTAACCAGTCTGGGCATCCCATCGTCAACAATTTCAGCCACACTGACTCTCGATCCACGTGATCGAACGCTGCCTTAAAGTCAACGTACATCAGGTATAATGGTGGTCTATTGTTTCCTGCAATACAACTCCCTTCCTAATCCGTCTAAAATTCGGAATCACTTAAAAGGACCGAAAAAAAAGAAACATATGGCATATTTTTCTGAATTTTGGCTATACGAAAATATTGTACACCCTAAAAATTCGAACAAATATGCCATACGAAACATTGTGAAGAAGGGCAGCGGGGGTGTCGGAGACGGCGGCACACAAGGAGGTGTGCCGCCCACAGGCAAGTAAGAGGGAGTAGGCAAGGGAAAAGTCAGAGATGTTCAGGGGAGAGAGGACCGAAAGTTATTTTCGGAAAAATAACTGTCGGTCTTTTCTCCCTCGAACATTTCAGCCACAGGCTTCCAACCCCAATCTGAAAAATCTGATATTATGGGTTGTGGAGGAGCTTGGACGACTGCCGGTTTGGCATTTATAACGAACCCCCTTGGTCTTTGCCCATCCCTGCAGTTCTTTTAGCAGAAAAGGTTTCCCTGTGACGTCCAACACAGAGAGCATTTTAAAATAAGACCCATGACTGATCCCAGCGTGCAGAAATGCTGACTCGGTCTTCACGCTTCCAAAGCTGATCAATTGAGAACTATTCAGTTTGTTATAATAAGATTTGTTATCAGCACTGAGACAATTTTGTTTGTGGTGTGTACCATTTAAAATGGGAAATATTATTATTACTCTTAGATCTCTTTGCATACGTTGTACATACATAATACAAAGTGTTATGTTCTAAGTGAGAGATCAAAAGAAGTGAACAAAATCAAGATGGCAAACCCAGTAATTTGTGGTTAGCAGATGGCTGTTATTAGTCGGATGAGATATTGAAGTTTTGCGATTCTATTTAAAAAGTGTTCAATATCTCAACATTTTACTCCATTAAGACAACTCGGCGGCACCATGCGAGAATTCCCACTGTACTCCAGTACCGGTGTCCACACCAGCCTTGCACATCGAAGACAAAGACCCAATACCAGAAGAACAGGTAGGTGAACTCTATGATTAAATTGCGCTTGCTAGTTTAATGTGCATGTGATGTTCAACTGGCCACAGTACTCCTCTTAGCCTGGGATCCAGAACGCCTCCTCGACTTGGTCTGGTGCTCTTAGCCTGGGATCCAATACGCCTCCACCACCTGGTCCAGTATACCACCTCGACTTGGTCTACTACACCTCCTCGTCTTGGTCCAATACTCCTCCTCGACTTGGGCTGGTGATCTTCTTAGACTGGGATCGAGTACACCTCCTCGACTTGGTTCCAGTACTCCTCCTCGACTTGGTCCAGTACTCTTCTTAGACTAGGATCCAGTACTCCTCCTCATCTAGGAACAGTAGTGCTCTTAGATTGGAACCCATTTTCTACTTAGACTGGGGTCCAGTACTCTTCTTAGATTGGAGTCTATTACTCCTCTTGGATTGGGTCCAGTACTCTTCATAGATTGGGACCAATTCTCCTCTTAGATTGTGATCCAGTACTCCTCGTAGATTGGGGCCCATTACTCCTCTTAAATTGGCGTACAGTATTCCTGTTAGTCTGGAATCCAGTACTCCTCCTCGACTTGGTCCAGTACTCCTCCTCGACTTGGTTCAGTACTCCTGTTAGGCTGGGGTCCAGTACTCCACTTAGACTGGGGTCCACTACTCCTCTTAGACTGGGGCCAGTAGCCTTCTTATACTGGGGTCCAGTATTCCTCTCAGGTTGGACTGGGTGTCCTGTAGCCGTCTTAGAAAGGGTGTCATGTAGGCCTCTCAGACTTGGGTCCACTACTGCTCTTAAACTAGGGCCAGTAACCCTCTTAAAATGGGGCTCATTTGTCCTCAGACTGGGACCCAGTTCACCTCTTATACTGGGTCCTAGTTCTCCCCTTATACTGGGGCCCAGTTCTCCTCTTAGACTGGGGTGCTGTTCACTTCTTAGACCAGGTTCCAGGTCACCTCTCACACCGTGGCCCAGTGGTCCTATTAGATTGGGGTCCAGTACGCCTCTTAGATTGGGGCCAGTACTCCTCTTAGCATGGGGTCCACATCACTTCTTAGACTGGGGTCCAGTTCACCTCTCACACAGGGTCCCAGTGCTCCTCTTAGATTCTGTCCAGTTTCCCTTGTAGTCTAGGGGGTACCACTCAAGTAGTCTGTACTTCTTAAGACTGGGATCAGGTTATGCTCCATAGTTGGGATCCAGTGGTCTCTCAAGGTCTGCCAGCGTGTCTGGACGTTTTGTGATTTGCCAGAGGATTGGGATCCAGTGGTCTCAAGGTCTGCCAGCGTGTCTGGATGTTCTGTGATTTGCCAGGGGATTGTGCTGTGTGGGTTCTTTGAAGGTCTTCTTTATTGTGCACACCTTTCTGGCCCTGACCCTACTCAGCTAACCCTCTTTCGTGTACTGGGAGGGGAAATGGCATATGTTCTATTTGGTGCGAGATGTATCCATTCAGAAGGATAGTCTGATTCTGTTCTGGATGTGAAATGATTTAGGAGGAAGTGTGCCCCAGGATATATGACATGATATGATATGGCATTTATACCAAGCCTAGTATTTCAAGGCGTGACGAAGCAAAGGAGGGGGGAACAAAGGGGGACAGACAACAATCCTACTAGGCCAGGTGTCATTCAGGTCGCGCAAGTGCGTGGGACGAGGGGGAAGGGAGAGTGCAGTACATGGTAATAGATAATAACAATAAGTATAAGTAACGGCCAGCAAGTGGCAAGTGCAAGGTAAGTGCAGACATCAGGTGTCAAGTGCTGGTAGGGGGACTGTAGGGATACAGAAACAGTCCCCAAGTGCAGTGATTGTCAGGCAGGCAGTGCAGGTGTGAGAGACTGGCGGGGGAGGGACCTGGGCCTGAGATCAGTGGGTGTCCAGGTAATCCAGTGCCAATCCGGTAACTGCCAGGAGGTCAGCAGGAGAGCGGAGAAGAGAAATCAGAAGCAAAGAGAAAGGTTTTGTGATGTTTCTGGAACCGGAGATGGTTCTCCTCAAGTTTAAGGGAGGCAGGGATGCTGTTCCAGAGGGAGTCCCCAGCCGAAGAAAGAGATCTACCACCAACTCGTTGCTTGGAGAAGCGACTGACCCTGAGGGAGTTGGAGGCGGATGAGCGAAGAGCTCGAGAAGGAAGATATTTAGGAAGAGAGAGTTGAAGGTATTGAGGCCCCGTGCCCCAGAAAGCCTTGTGGACAATGCATAGGAGCCATCTCAAGGGTGCAACAGCTAATGCTCGTTGACATGACAGTAGAATCACCAAAGGAGTTGTGTTACGTTTGTTAACATTGAGTTAATTTGAGGGCAGGATCAATGTTCCTGGACGGGAAGGCTTCCATGCAACGAGCTCAGACATATTCACAAGGTGGGCCCTGGATGCAATGTTCTGGGCAAATAGAGAATTGAGATGTTAAACCAAAGGGACCTCATGGCACAGAAACCCAGTGGGAACCTAAATCCAGAGAGCCACAGCTCTTTTAAGTCGAAGACCACTGAAGTATTAAGCAAAACAAACTAACAAACAGAGTACATAGATTTGGTAAACCCTACCATCCAAAACCATACCTCAAACCTATTAGTAAAGAATTAATCCAGTTCTACGTTAGAGTGGCAACAAAAACATGATTGAGAAGCCAATGTGAGTGGCCCAGAGGGTTTTCTTCAGGTTCAACTCTGGTGCGCATATGGATGTAGGCCCAAGAATTGTTTCTACTGGAAAAACAATTGCTTTCTGGAAATGATGTCTTTGTCCCCGCCCCCGCATCACCCAACATCAGCTGCCATTTTGTAAAATGTTTCACACATTTGGTCCACAAATACCAACTTACATTTTTTAGCAAACACACCAAAGGTATCCCCACATGGACTTGGCCTTTCACGTATACGGTCGCCTCGTACATGTCTACCGCTGGGAGGAAGGGCAGATCAGGGGCAAGGCGTTTGTCTTGGAAGCAAGACAGCGCAGCCCAACACAGGTTTGAATCCCGACCCTGCGCATAGAAACCACTTCTTGGCATTAAGCACGTTATAAATGAACAATTATAATTATTAAAATTATACAATTATAATAATTCGCATTTATTGAAGATAGGTGAGCGCTTCCATGAGATAATGTTGATAAGCAAAAGCAATAATAATTGATGAACAGGTTCTTTGCAATGGTTGGTAGATGTAGTCGAGGGAGTAGGATTTGATTGTGGTATCAACGGGGGCAGAGGGGAGGAGTGTCATTTTCATCACAGATTCACAATTCTATGTATATTTATGAAAGTCAAAAATTGTTTGTGGGTTTGTTGCTTGGCGAAGCGTTGTTCCTTATACAATTCCACACCGTTTCACCCCTCTGCACCACATTTTGCTTAGTAACCTGTTAGGACCATCTGAACGTTACTGGCTACGGCTGCATGACATTAGGATACCCCACTCATTTCCATGGATTTCAGCAAAAGTCAAAATTTGTTTGTGGGTGTGTGGCTTGGTGAAGCATTGTTTCTCATACGATTCCACACCGTTTCACCAATCTGCACCACATATTTTGCAAAGTTACCTGTTAGGACCCTCCATGCATTACTGGCTACATGACATTTGGAGCCCCCACCCATTTCCCTGGATGTCGGCACCTTCACATACGAGACGGTTGCCTGAAATCGATGAAACATCTATGTGGTTGTAGAAGGACCGGTTTCGACACGAGGACCAAAACTCGAGGTCCCATGTCGCCATTGAATGCACGGTTTCCAAGATATTAGCACTGCAACCAACTGCACCAGGCCAGGGTGAGGTGACAAGTGGGAAGAGCGCACAGAAGGTCCTAGTATGCTGCAGCACGCCAACTCTCGCCTTCCCTCCATGTCTGCTCCGGGATATGTCAGCCAGCCACACATGTCCATTCTCAGTGCAATTTACTTCAGGTTGCAAACCACATGAAGCAATAAACGAATCAGAACAGCGACCTACAGGATCAATCGATGATTTTCAACAATTGATGAGACTGTTGTCATGTCTGTCCACGGAACACATTCGTAGAATAGTTACTTTTTGCTAGTACACTATATAGATTTTTTATAGTAATTTACACTCTGGTTCCATGGCAGGACAAGATTGAGGAGATGGTGGAAAGGACACTATGCTGTTGTAGGTTTCAGGTCCCTCTGTTTGGATATGCACAGGCAAAGCCTCCATGCATCTTTACCATCCTCATATACCAGGGCTAGCTTTGTGTGCCCAGGCTCAATGCCATCATATGGCTTTTCCATGTTCTTTCATCGCCTGCAATTACAACGGCAGGCATTAGAACGTGTACATTCTAACGAAAACATTCATCAGTCTTTTTATTTTTTTGTTATTTTTTGGGTCTGGGGGGGGTTACCCACCCAAGCCCCCATCCGCCACCCATATTTACCTATTTCCTATCCCCAACCCCTTATCTGCCCTTTTGAACCCCCACCCCACCCCCGCCCCTAAAAAATGTGATGAACGTTTTCGTTATAATATACACTCTGAAATGCCTGGCGTTGCAATTGCAGGTGATGAAAGGACGCCATACCCATATGGCAACAAGCGCTTCATATGCACAGGTCCACTCTTATGTGCCATTGTAAAACCTGTGGTAGGCCGGGCAAGGATACACTAGACACAAATAGGTTGGTTTAACTTTTGTGATCTTAATTAAGAGTGTTTTACACATAGGGGTTGGATAAAGGACTACAAGGACTCGGGAAAAAACTATCACTAGTATGGGTCTCTCTGGTGTGAATGGTGCGAGGTTCGAACAACACAAAGGGGGGTACTCGCAGGTCGCAGACACATTCAGTGCTGCTTTTCTGAGGGAATGTAATTAATAACATATTCATATAATTCTCAGTCTCTTTCCGAAACACCCTATTCTGTAGAAGAAAGTATTCCGTAAGGATGTCCAATGTAAAGTCCAAACGTGTTCCTACGATTGGCCCAAAGTAAATCTGTACTTTAGAAGGCCAGCCCAATTCTAATGAACCCAACAGATATTCGTCAGGGGTAGGCTCTTGGAGCAGGGAAACCGGCTGGTCCTGCCCGTCTGTCCTCTCTGCTTTCCCCTGTTCTCCCAAGACCGCACTCTTGGTCTTGACTTCTTTAGTCCTCTCGTCTTCTCACTCTCCTCCAGATCTGCCAGTCTCTGTTCTCTCACATCTCTGGTGGTGGTATTTTGTTCTCAGGCTTTTTCACCGTCACCTCAAGGCTGTCCCGCAGTTGAGGTTTCAAGCACTCTTCTAGACCGGACTCTAGTAGACCTTATGGAGTCGCAAGATTCTTCTCCTTTTTCTGTAGACCCCTACTGCACTCTACAGGTCTAGTTTCTCAACAGGGCCTTCTTGGAGCTTTGGTTCAGCTCTGGCGTCTCAGTAGGTTCCAACTGGACCTTTTTATCACGTTTTTCTTTCTCAGTTGATCCCTCCTCAACCTTTGGTTCAGATTTGGTTTCTCAACAGGTCGCCACCTGGACCTTTGGTCACAACATTTGAACGGGTATTCCCCACCACCTCCCATTATGGCCCTTGTCAGGCAGTCAATAATCTTACACCCCCTGCCATGGGTTCAGTACTTCTCGCTGCCACCTTAGGATTGTGGGTGAAAGGCCTGAGGAAGTGAGAGTGCCTTTCTGAATACATAGGTCAGCCTTTCTCTCCAGGGACTACCGGAGGGGAGTGCTTCAGAGCTTGACATTGCCAACTTCTCCCAGAGAGCTGCAGCCTTATTCCAGGCTGTTCGCTTTCTAACACTCCTCCCTATCGTTAGCTCCCCTTGAAACAAGAGAGCACGGCTAGGCCTGTCTTCCTCCTCCAGGATCCTCTCCTCTATTGAGGTTTCCCATTCTTTTATCCTCCTTCAGGAGGGGCTTGGTCTCTGATTTCACTTCCCATTGGTTGTTCCTCATTTCTATTTGAATGTTTGTTCCTGATTATTACCTAAGCGTTTCTTAATTCAGTCTATTTGGCAATTAATGTTCTCTTTATTGTATTGTTTAAATGTCTCTCCTGATTTGTCTGAATTCGGGGCTGGCGAGGTGTTAAAGCTGTGTTGGGCGTTCAGCGCCATATTGTAAATTCCTGATGTGCGATGTGCGATGTTGCGTGTGCCAGACTCCCCATCAGTTTTCTGCTGCTGCCATTGTGTCAAAAGCAGCAAATTGCGGTACACGCAAGACGCTTCTCTTCTGGTCTCTTTCAGGTAACGTTCCGTTTTATTTTCTTTGAACGTCGCTGACGTTGCATGTTTGCGAGCTGAGTGATTCTCAAATCAACTGCATTGATAGTCTAGCTCTTACATAGCAGGTAGCTTCCACGCTATCTCCTGGGTCCTCTGGTTCTGGATGGCCTCATGGAGGATCATCGGGTAGCGGCAGGATCTGCCTCGTCCCTCGTGGTCTGCTACCCCCACATAACAAAATGGGGAGGTCAGGGAACTCCTCACGCACCGCGAGGAAGAGGTTTAAAAGCCCCGGGTCATCCTTAACGTGCCCCTGTAGCATCCTCCTATTAAAGGCAGATCTTTAAAGGCCATGAAATGTCCAGTTTAATCTGCTCATGTCAAGCCACTGTAGGCCCCTTGTCTACGTCGCTGCCCTCTGTGTCTGGATGAAGCTATTGTGCTCAGTCCATGTTTGCAAACGGTAGATGCGAAGATGATGAATGAATGTGTTATTTTTCCTTTGTTTTCTAGGTATTTGAAGCAATTGTGGAAGAGACCGACCTAGACGATGAGTACCAGCGAGAAGACTTTTATTGTCTGTCGCAGGAGGATAGAGAGCGGCAAAAGCGCGAGCGGGAAGAGTCCAAGCGGGTCCTGCAAGAGTTAAAGTCTGTCCTAGGGCTCAAAGCTTCAGAGGCAGAGAGGCTGAAGTGGAAGCAGCTGCTGTTCAGTGATCACGGTGAGCGGAAGAAACTCTAGTGTTCTTGGGTGACACGCACAAACCTTGTGCACAAAGCGTTCGTCTTACGTATAGCCTCAGCACTGCTCCGCTACCTACATTCATGTAGCACTAAAGCTTGATTGGGGAAGCTTGTGAGTGGGGGGCTTTTGGCCTATTTTTAGCTTCTGGGTGTTTGGGATCCAGGTGAGCTATCATCTGAATACGAGTAGGTTGGATTATTTCCCCTGCTCTTCGGGGAGTCTTTTCCATGTGGTGGATCCCGATTCCTGAAGGGTGGCCAAGTTTGGCAAGCAAGTTCTTTGAAGGAGCATCCTAGTTTTCATAAAGATTAAGATGTTTGAGGTCGTCCAGGACCAGACAGCCTCTCGTTTCCTGGGCCCCTTTACATAGAACGTTCCTGCTCTCCAGCCTGGCTCGTCCTTTCTCAGTACTTCTGTTCCTGTCGCTGGCCTTTATCAATTCACTTAACGTCCCCACTCATGGAGCTCTGAGTCTCTTTGATTGTGAATTCATTTGTTTTCTGTAAAGTGAGAAACAGTTTCCAGTACTTCTATGAAGTGTTGAAAGTGGATCTTGTTTGATGGAAAAGTTGTGAACTGCAAAACCAGGCACCTCCATGTCTAATGTAGGTGCCCCCCCCCATTGACCAAATGTAGTTATCCTTGGAAAAGTATTCATCCCATGTGTCAATTCCCTTATTTTCCGAAACTGAATGGAATTAGAAGCAGGCAACTGTCCTTATTAACACAACCAGTGTTCAGCATTACATGAAACTGCAGGGCGTGCATTGTGTTCTCCAAGCCCGCTTTCACCCTACCCCGTTTCTAATACATTTCCACCAGAGATTGCAGCAAGCAGGTAGGGTCTTCCATTAGCGACAGACCACATCACACCAGTGCTCGGTTCCCTTTGTTGGTTGATGAAGTCAAATGTGCCTTCCACAAAACGGAGACACTTCTCCGGCTGAAGAACAAAGTCCACTATAAACCAGGCAATGACTTTCACCGAACAAGAGCACGGAGGCTTTGTGTACCATCCGTCTGGAGGAAGCTCACGTGTGCACATGCCTCTTTTATTCAGGCCGCCATCCTATCGAAAGCGCCAGCTTTGTACATTCAAGTAGTAGAAGGTTCTGTTAGATTAACGAAAGCTCATGCATTTACACTGCAAGTGTTGGCCATAGGGTGGTAGGTCCTTCTGCTAATGGCAAGGTGCCATGTAAAACATGAGTCACAACTTCACATAGAACAAACTACACACCATTTGATAAAATCACAGGAAATTGTCCTCTGCCCTTGTTGCCCCCAAAATATAGAACACCGGAAGAAGCCGGAAGCAAAATATCTCACAGGATATCACTGATTGCAAACTCGGACCCTGATGACATTCACATTGTGAAAACTGGATGATGCAAATTTGCATTATGCAAACTCTGACTATGTTGACTTGGCAGACAATTATATATCCGGATCGACACACATGTCATCGTCAGTCAGACATTATGACTGGTACACACAGTAGTATACAAAGGTGGCCAGCCTTACACTTTGACTCACTCAGGTCTTGATAAAGCCCAAACTCACTCAGAGCTCTGGAAAATTAGCAGATTGATATGGCGTACTACAGTGCTCTTGCTTCGTGCTAGATTTAAATAGATGGACATATATATTTATTTTATTCTCCATTTTATTGACGAGCGGCAGAAGCCTCAAATTATGGAAGGAGCATATAATATATTAAATACCACCAATGTACAACGCATAGAAGCACTCAAACACCACTTGGTACCCAAGAGTACTCTCCTTAAAAGAAAATACAGAAACATTGGAAAAATAAGCATGCAGTAAAACACTTAGAATACTTATTTAAGGAGCTTCTCCTGTGTCTTTCTGAAATAAGAGTGGGCTGGAGGTTGGTTATTGGTAGATTAGTCATGACAATCAGTGAGCCCTTGATTCCAAGTTTATTTATTTTATTTCAATACAAAGAGGTTTGAACTACAGTACAGCTTCTCCCCTGTGACTTTGCAAGCCTTCCGAGGTGGCACTTGCTCCTCCAGGCAACTTTTGGGATGAGTCTTGGCTTCCTTTGGCTAATCTGATAAATCCCTTAGGTCGGTGGGATGTGGTTAAATGTCCTTTTACTGCGACAAGAGGGGGGATTCCCTTTAAGGGACACTAGATGCGCCTCAGGAACATTAATTAAAATAGACTTACCCAATCATCCTAGTGCAACATGATCTGATTGGCCTCAGGAACATTCCTTGAAATAGACTTACCCAATCATCCTAGTGCAACATGATCTGATTGGCCTCAGGAACATTCCTTGAAATAGACTTACCGGGATGAACAACACACTGGCGGAGCAGAGGAGGGCAACGCTAATGACGTATATTGTGCTGAGCCCTCTGCCCCCCACCCCCGGCATTCTATTCTGCTCCCACCGCCGACGCTCTTTTTGCTCGCAATCCAATCTTTTGCTTGGAGTGTCTGTCCTTCTTTGTCATGTTACTCACATTTCCAGCTTTTTCGAATTTCTAAAGTGAGTTCTCTTCTTTATGGAGAGTGCTCCACTTTCTTATTCTTACTATTCGGCCCAAACTTCCACTTGTTGCCTTTGTTTCTCATGTTCTCCCCTGCTCCGCTTGTGTTTTTCCACCCATCCTGCCATGGTCACATGCCTGCCTCCCTTTAGACCAGGGGTCGCATCCGTTGGCTCTCCTGAGACTTTGGACTACAACTACCATTAGTCAATAGTGAGGAATCCTGGGAATCATGGTCCAAAACATCTGGAGAGTCACAGTTTTCAGACACCTCTTTTATACCAACTTCTTTATGTCTGTTTCATCTGTGTGCTGTACAGGAAGACCCATTTCTCTTGTGCCCCAGCACTGTTTTTCACTGACATTTCTTGCTACTGTCTGTCCTTGAGCACCCTCTGGTTTTTGCTTTCACTCTCGAAGTGCTCTTAATGATCAGCCCTCTCTACTGCAATATATTTATTGATGTAGGAGCTGCGTAAAGCACTAAAATACATCATCAGTGTGTTTTTTTGTGTTATTGGGCAGAAGACAGTAAATATACAGGTATTGATGACCATGCAGAAGCCATGTCAATCATTAAAGGTTTGAAGAGGAGATTCGCTCAAAAGATGTACAGAGATGGACAATGCACAGCCACTGGCCAAAACCTTGCAGTCTTGTGAATTCACCACCGGTTTTACATATAAACAGAAAAGCGGTCTTGCTGGCATGTAATGCTTGACATTTAGGTGGGCGTTATTGGTGGGAGGCCAGGGCACACTACAACAGACCTTAACCAGGGGAAGTCATTGCAAGGAAAACAGAGGAGTGACGATGTGCTCACCTTCGTGGTGTTCAAGTGACACATTAGCCGGAAGTGTGGAATTCACTTGACCATGTGAAGGAGGAAAACAGAGAGGCTAAAATAATGTCTGTAGCCACAAGCGAGTCCGTAGCAGTTCAGGGTGTTGACCAATGTGAATTTGTGTGATAAAGTCAAGTGAGGCAGGATTATTTTCAGACTGCGTTAATGGAAGAAGCAGGAGATGGCCAATCGATTGACTTGATGTTAAGTAGATGTCAAATCAAAATATCTTTATTTCAGAAAAGTGTGAAGGAGAGGGATGGAGGCATAAGGGTCACATAGAGGCTTTCAAGAGTTAAACAAAATGATTGAAAGGCGTCACCTTCTGTTTGGTTGCATTCAAGTTTGAGCAGTAGGGGGAAAAAGCTTCACCGGGTAGAAGTGTTTGGGCAGCAACAGTGTCCCCCTCCTCCCTTCTTCTCTTCTTTCACAGCAACTCTCACCTCCAGCGGCCTTCAAAACGTTGGTTGCTCCTTCTCTGAACATCCACGCATCCCCCTTCCTCCCCTCTCTGTGTGTTGTGGCTCACACCCAGGGAGGAATCTATACCTATTGGCAGGGTTGTTGCTAGGGGGGACTGATGGGGTTATACCTCTGGGTCATTTGGTTGTAGCCCCGGATAGAAGTTCAGGGGCTACAACCAAAAAGCTAGCTAGCCCGAGTCCCACCAGTCCGCACATTAGCGTACCCCCAAATCGTTTCCAGACCTAGCAACACCCCTACCTATTGGCCTCAGGTGTTCTTGTTCAGGTGTAAGATCAGGGTTTCTGGGATCCCTGTGCTTGGATGGTTCTCTTTCCCTTGACCACGCCTTGGCCCTGTCCCCTCCGTAACCACGGGCTGGGCCCTTGTAATGGTTGTCTGCTCTGTTGGATTGTCAGACACATTATAATTAGGAGGCCACCACACACCCCTCTCCTGTGTTTTCCAGGCTTAAACTGCATTGTGTAAGTTAGCCATAATCGGTATACCGCAGCCCATGTCCTCACACTATTGCTTCCTCTCTGTGCATCACTGCAGCACTCTGGGTATGTCTCTCACTTTGCCTTTCAATAATCAGAATCTTAAGGCCAGTCTCCATTACGGGTTATCTAGTATGGGCCTTGGGATGGACAGAGAGGACCTGGTAGTAGGCCATACCCGGCCCTTGGGGTTGGTAGAAAGGAGCTGGAAATTCGCCAGCTCGGAAGAGATTTGCCTGGCATACCACCAATTCCACGGAAAAGGTGGAAGAGTACCTGGCGCTGGGACTGGTGAGAAGGGCTGCACATAATAGCGATGTGGATAAAAACAATTCAGCATAGCAGCATTGGATGAATCTGGTTGCACCATTATGTTGGGAGATTCCAATAGGTGGCTGGGAAACCCTTTGGATCATGAAGCTACTAGCCTGGCACAATTGCTTAAGGATTTCGGTTTCCAGGAAGTAGTAAGAGAACCAACACACTGTAAGGAGAACACTTTGGACTGGGTGATGACAAAGAACATCTCGGTTATACTGTCGGAAGTCGCAACATGTCTATGGTCGGACCATTATTGGGTCAACCTGGAATGTGAACTCCCACTGGGATCTATAAAGAAACAAAATTTACGGAAGAAGGTCATGAGTAGGAATTTTAATAAAATCACAGATAAAGATTTGGAATTTTGCATGGAAACACTTATGACGGGCACAGCCGACGATGAGACACCTACATTTCTAGCATCTAAATATAATACAGCACTGACTGAACTATTAGACCGTTTTGGTGCCCTCAAATTGAAAACAGTCAGGGGACATACGAACAACCAAAGTGGTTTTCACCAACTCTCATGGCACACAAACAGGAAAAGCGTAAAGCAGAGAGGATATGGGATTAAGCCCTACTGTAGAAAACAAAACCTCTTGGAAAGCCCTGGACAAGATATATAGAAAAGAAATCTGTGAGGCCAAGCAAAACTACTACGATACCCAAGTAGTGCATTCCAAAAATAATACCAAAAGAAATTAGAAATATTTAAGGGATTAGAAAAGCCTAAAGCTCAACTTAACCCTTTTGTTCCAACTAAGGAAGAGTGTATTGCTGTGCAAAAAGCATTTATGACTAAAATACAGTCAGTCCAAGCTAAAATTGCAGAGAGTCGGTCAAAAATTGAGGGATACATCAGGAAAACATAGTGAAGTTCCCAACTGCTGTAAAAGGGTCGTGATTACCATGTTATTAAAAAAGCCAGGGCAAGTCCCCTGCAACTATAGGAATCTGAGACCCATCACTAATGTACCATGTCTGCTAATAATAATTGATAAAACGGCAACTATGCAGTTACAAGAATACTTAGAGACTAATGGGGTACTTCACGGGAAACAATTGGGTTTCAGAGCCTATCATGGCACGGAGAGCGCTTTGTTGGATCTCCAGACTGGGATGCTGGACATTGTGGACAATGGTAGGTCGGTGCTGCTGATGCTTTTAGATTTATCAGCAGCCTTCGACTTGGTGAACCATGATCTTCTACTAAAAAGGCTCAGAGAAGTAGAGCACTGCTCAGAAGCAGTGATGGAATGGACGGATTCATTCCTTAGTAATAGGTTGTTAAGAATTGATTGGGGGGAGGAAAGCTCTGAACCAGAATATATAAAGTGTGGAGTCCCCCAGGGGGAATGTCTGTCCCCTGCATTGTTTAATGTGCTTTGTCGTCCTTTGTGCGATCTCCTAGATGAGCTGGGTACCCACTTTACCAACTATGCAGATGGTACCCAGCTCGTCCTGGAATTAAGCTGGGACTACAGTAAAGACCCGGAGGAGATTTACCATGCGTATGAATCTATTCGGGTATGGATGATGGATAATGGACTATGCATACATGGGTCCAAGACTGAGTTTCGTGTGTTCGGGGCCAGCCAATCAAGAGCAAAGCTGAGTGTGGATTATGCAGGTTTCTCTATTGGACAGCACCTGATCCATGCCTCCACTGAGGTCAGGACTCTGGACATTGTGATTCAGTCTTCACTGAGTTTGGATGCTCACACCAGTAGCATTGTAAAAAAAAGCGCAAGACCATCTCAGACTACTTCACATTAACTAGAGCAGTGCTTATGCCAAGGCTGGACTACTGTAATGCCGGTCTGGCCGGGGCGAACGAAAGGTGCATCCATAGGATGCAGGTACTGAAAAATGATGCAATCCGCATTGTTAAAAATATTTCTAGAGGTTCTTCTGTTAATGAACACAGAAGAGATCTTCACTGGCTAGCCAGTGATGAGCGGATTACCTTTAAGAATAGTACCCTCACCCATAAATGCTTGTATGGTTTAGCTCCAATTTATCTCCGAGAAAGCATTCAACTGAAGCATTCTGTGAGGACTACTAGGTCAAGCGATACGATGCTCCTTCATTGCACTAAAAGAGCTAGGGGCAATGGTGGCCCCTTTCCAGCACTTGCAATGATTGCAGATTTGGACACTTTTAGAACGCGCCTGAAGATGATTCTGTTTAAATAAATCTGACCACTTTTCTATGATCCGTTTGCCCTAGTAAATCTTTTTGCGCCCTGATGCCTGCGGGCTCTGGCGCATTATAAAAAGATAAATATAGATACATAAGTTGGGGGGTGTTTTCATAGCTCGCAGAGTTTAGTTCAAGTTATCCCCTGAGAAATGACTAAAGAGCAGTCGAGAAAGAGTTTTGTGGCTGGACTTCACAGACTTGAGAGAGACACTATCATAGCAGCACTCACCCAGGATTTTGGGCCTTTTCCATGTGCTAGGCATGACGACGCATTCAGTAGCATGAACCAGGTGTTCTCCAGGACTTGCACACGTCCTCTGCAGCGGTAAAGGAATACAAAGTGGACGCACTGTTGACCAAAGGCCACCCAACACAGCTATTTAGTGAGGAGGGTGTCCTTTGGTATAAATGCTATATTTATGATGATCACTCTGAATAGTAATATCTCATATAAACCTTTACATTAAAAAAGAAATGTGTAATGATTTGTGCAATATTAGTTTTTGCCCTGTTTTTTGTTTTGTTTTCACATGAACATTTGTATTTTTACCCCTGCAGGGTGAATGTTCTTTCTGCGCTCCAGGCCATAACACCCGATCATTGACCTTAAAGCACTGATCTTGCTGCCTATTTCCCAAGTCCGCAGCTTGCGGTAATCTCCGGCTATCACAGGAGAACGTCCAGATTCTTCACGAAGCGTTCTCTTTGGTTGCAATAGAAAACCAAACGGATCAGGCTCCATCACTGGGCAACAGGAAAGACAGTCGCCCTGCTCTTATTTACCCCGACAGCCTAATACCTTATTAGGGCCAGCCCTGGTCCACTCATGGAAGTCCTGTTGCCTGTGATCAGCAGATAAAGGGGTTTTGGAGAGACCCTTTCTATATCCAAACTCCTGTTGTTAAATGCACTTCCCTCCATATATCCTCTATGATGGAGGGTTTTAATGATGTATATCCGCAGTCACCCATACAGCAAAAGGAACCCAAGTTATTTATTAACATTAGAAATAAAGGCATTCATGATGACTAATCAAATACCGGAGGTGAGCAATAAAATGTTCCCTCGTTGTTGGAATACTAGGGATTGCTTTTAGCCATCTCATTGGCCCTCGTTATGTCCTCTTCTGCATGGATCCATCAGCCCTGCCAGAATACGAACCTGTGCTTTATAGGTCTTATGGTGGAAGCACATCCCTGCAGAAGCAAAACTGATGGAATGTAAGACCACCTTGCTCAGCACTGGACCATCTTCCACGAGCATTGGATAGCCCAGCAATGTTTTGGCTCTTCTATTTGGCCAAATGTTTGAGCAGGATTTCATACGAATCTGGATCTATTCAATGGTATGTCCAAATCTCTCTTGACCCGCTCAATGGACTTTTTGATGTTACGTGGGCCCTCTGGTGAGTCTGGGCTGCCCTAATGCTTTGCAGTTTCAGAATCTCTGTCACCCAAAGAGACCCAGCAAACAGGATGGTAACACTTTGGCTACACCCCTGATGTTTTCCGGTTTTTGGTGTACTTACTCTGTCAAGGGTTTTCCCTCACTTGGTCGTTCTCCATGTTGGTGAGGTTTGAACCGAGTCCGCATCAGTGGCTTTCCAGTGACACATTCTGTTGGAGAAGAACTGCCTGTAGCCCACACATTGCATAAGCTCCATGCATTGGATGTCGCTCCTGAGCCGTCACCCATTTTGGTGGACCATTGCTTTGGATCATCTTTAGCTGCACTTTGGCGTATCGTAGACACATTCCTCTGCCCCAAGAATGCTATTGGTTCTTTGACTCCTTTCCATCATTCTGGAGGATGGGATCTGGCTTGTTGACATATGCATGAGCAGCTCACTTTAATAACTCTAGTCCTACTGTCGCCCCATCATCCTGATGCCCCTCTTACCATCCACACACTATATGTATCCATCTTTGGTGCAGAGTTAAGAGAAAAGGAACTGGGCCGAGCAAACTGGTAGGTAGACGTGGTCAGGAAGTGGGTGGGGCTGTAAAATGCAACAGGGCGAGTTGCCCCGTGCAAAGTACATGGGTCAACTAGCTTTCCTGGGAGGATGTCGGATCAATGTGACGAAACAGGGGCTGTACACGTGTCACTACAGTCAATGACTTGCTTTTTTATCGCATTCAGAAACAATATCAGCAATTATAAATGTTACTGCTTTAATCAAAAGTAAATCAACTTTTAAACACACAGCTACTATGCAGAGAAGGTAGCAGTGCTTGAAACTGATTAAGCAGTGCGAAACACAAGAAAATGCTTTCTAACAATTGTTCTTAATTCTTTGTCTTTTTTAGCTGCGATGACCCGATTGTCTCCTGCAGAGACCACGGAACCTACAAGTAATGGAGCAGTACGTTTGTCTTACGATACAGAGACTCAGGACAATGATATGAACATTGATTCTCACAACAAGCAAATCCAAGACACCAACCATGAGAAATCAAGGACCGAATACGTGTCTGAGGAAACGATGACCAGCCGGAGGGTGGACATTTGTGCCCAGGATGGTGTTCTTCCAGAGAAAGAGAAGACATGTTACCAGTTTGAGGGTGATGAAGATACTTCCAAGCTGGGCGTGGTTGAAGTGGAAGCTTCCATGCCGTCCCGTATAGACACCGTTCAATCCTCTGTCAAAGACAGGCTTGCGCGACTCCACCTGTTGACGGATTTCAGCTTCACGTCGGGGCTCGCGGCCCAAGTGGCTGCAAGATCAATAGCATTTACGTTCATGGATGAGCAACAGACCTTTGGGGATGAGGATGAAGAGGAGGAGTTGGAGGACTTTGGGGCAGAGCAAAATGGAGTCCTCACCGAAGGGAGCAAAAGCGAACAGCAGAGTTCAGATAATGGCGGGACACTGTAATGTTTTGTTTATATAAACATATCTGTAAAATAGAACATGGTTGCTTGCTTCGGAACGAGATTAAGTGACTACAATTGTAGGCTGGAACAACTAGAATCTTGGTTAAAAAGCAAAAATGTACATTTATACACTTGTATATCCTGTAATTTGTCTTTGCAGCATTTTTGTTAACATTGACAAGGGAGCAAGAAAGCTAGAAATGGAATGTATTTTCTCATAACTCTGGTTGTTTGTTGGAAATTATTTTAATGTTATTTATTTATACTGTTTTATTTATTAACACATCTGTTTCCCACTGACCCTCCCCCACCTTCTTGCTTTAAATGTGTGGTTGTGGTTAAGAGTGCTAAATATAGCAGTAGGCAAATAGATGGATGGAAGCAAGAGTGCTGTATGGTCCTTTTGCCCTAGTCGCACGTCCTTCAGTACACGCAGTGTGTACTGATTAATGACTTTGGTAATATGTGACTATATTTGTTGATGGTTTATACTCACGGATGCTAAAAAACTGTTGATTTTCAATGAAAACCGTTAAATAAACTAGCAGTTGTTCATTAATGGGTATTCGGTCTCAAAGTAAATTCCAATTGGTTTGTTATTAATTTTATTTCTGGTTTTGATAAAGCAGTACATGCCATGATAGAGGCATGGTGCTTTGTAGAAACGGGGGCTTAGGGGTGATGGGGTGTGGGGGGAGGCAGAGAAGGATGGCAGTGGAGACATTAAGGACCATATGCTGTGAAGAGCACAGTCGTCTTTGGGATACGCCTGAACTTTAGGTGTCTGATGCTGAAAATGCTTTTGAGGAGACAGGGCTTCTGAGTTCTTGTCCCTCTATTTCCTTGTTGATGTTTTCCTGTATGTTTTCTGTCATAAGAGTCCAGCCTGGACCTCTTACAGTGAAGCTCTTCCTTTTTATTGTTGGTGAACAATACCCATGGTATACCCCTATGTCACCCATGGGTAGGGGTACACACTTGTACCCCTAGTGTACATTTCTGGAAGAGCAGGGTATGGGCTGGGGGCAGCTACATGCTGACTTGACAGTGGCTTTTGTTCTCTGTTTTTGGATACCCAGGCCCTGCCATAGGAATCAATGAATTCCTGAACAAAGGCAGGATGGCCACTGAAAGCCTCATGGCTTCCTGCCTTTCCCTTCCTGTTTCCCAAAGCCCTGGCCCTGTCTCCCTTGCCCTGATTGGCTATTGGCTGGAAGACCATATCTGGATCTTGGGCTGCCCTTGCTAGACTGGTAGAAGCCTTCCCAGGGACTGCTTGTTTTAGCTACACCCAATAGATGAGACCTAAATGAATAGAGAGATGAGTCAAATCACATTCTGTGTTGTGTGTGTCTGGTTGTGTGTCCCAATGCCTGTGGTCTGCCTGAGCCAGCCCTGACTGAAGCTGGAATGAATGCATTGTGCAGGACGTTGGCTCTGATACACATTCACTGCTTTGGGTGTCTGGCCTGTGAGCCTGATTGGATGCTGCCTGATGAATGCACTAGTGTGTGATTGGCTGACTGTTCCTAGTTCAGCCTGAATGAAGGGGGATTTTTTGTATATCAGGATATCAGGAGACCCCTCACTTACTTGGTGTCAGAAGAAGAAACCAGGAGTTTTCGTGAAGCTTGTATCCTGGATCCAGCTGGAGGAAGAAGACTGCGGCTGCAACTCTTCAACAAGTTCAAAGGCTGCTTTGATGATTCAAGGACTGAACCAGAGAGGACCTGCACAGGCGGCCTATTCCCGGTGCTACCAGGGGACATCATGCAAGTGCTGTTCTCCAGCCGACGTGTCCTGGAAGCCAGTGCTGAGTGCCTGCCATCCTGCAGATGTATCTTCATGGGTCCCGAAGAGGAGTGGCCAGACATCTTGAGCCCAAGAAGTCCACCAGCGTTGTCCTGTGTCCAGAGGCTGTCCATGACCAGAAGAAAGCCAGATTGTTGTGTATCGCCCAGAAGAGGGGGAATCCAGGCATAGTGCTGCCCGACACCCAACGCTTGCCAACTTCCAACCCACTGAAGAAATCTTCAAGGGGCACTGCAACCACAACATCTCTCCAATTTTCTACGGCTGGGGAAGTCCAGTGTCGCCGCCTGCTGTGAAATGAAGTACCTGCACCTACATCTGTCACTGCATCCGTTACCACCCAAGGTCAGTGATGAAAATCAAAGGACCCATCTTCACCTCTTAAGCCTTGGCGAGGTCCACATTGAGTTTCAGCTTCACGGGACATCCACAGCCAGCGTAACAACCCGACCAAGAGGACCACCGCAACAGACCTCCACTGCTGCCTTTCCAACACTGCTTGGTTCCCTTCTCCTGCTCGACACTGATGTCCCAGCGACTCCGTCTTCCAGAGGGGGTCCATCCTTGAGGGGCATCATCGAGTAGAACTGAGAAATTCCACCACTTCGCCTCTCCCAAGGCACTGTGATGAGGAACAGTGTCCTCCGAGTTCATCCAAGTGTTCCACATTCATCTTGGATCCTGTCCCCCTGTGTCTTCCCAGGTACTTTAGGGTGGTGGGATCTGTAGAAACAAAAGCAGACAAATACTGACATATAAGGACTGGGCAATGTTTTAAAAGCAAAGTGCAACTGACCTTTTTCGTACAGGTTGCCGAGGTGGGGGGTATCCTGACACAGCATTGCACTTTTAATCCCAAATAAAGCATTCTGCCAATGTTCTAAGTATTACCTGCATTTCTACGTTAATGTCTATGAGGTTAAGCAGTGCCTAATAATTGTAATGCTTTTTTATTAACTGTCAGAGCTGTACGTATTAAGTTAAACATTTGATTAGATTTCTAAGTACAAAGTGAGTCTTTATGTATTTGTATGTATCCACCTGGCTTTTTACCCTTTATTAGAACCCCGGAGGGTGCAGCACATTCAGTAACAAGTAACGCTATTGGTCAAAACGCTGGCTTTACCTGCAATGGAATCTCTCACCATACGTTGCTCGTGCCGCAGAAGTGAATGTTCTTTCCTCCTTCCCTCGAGGATCCGTCTGCAAACGCCATTACTGCAAACTTCTCCACGCCGCAACATACTTTGTACACAGACCGGATGGCATAGGGAAATGAATATAGTGCCCGAAGCCGTATTTACAGTGTAACTATGCTGACCACTATACATTTAAATCTTTTTGGGTCGCAAACATTTGAGGAGTGCCTCGAAGAAACTGAATCCGAAACAAAGGACAGCCACTTCACTAGTAATGGTAAAAGTCCTTCAGCTATTTGTACCAGTGAGTCAACACCAAGCAAACAGACATGCTAGTGTGGGAAATATGGATTTGAATGCAATTGAACTGAATAAAGCAGAGGTGAACCCTTGAAACGGAAACGATCCAGTCTTTGGCAACTCTCCTTTGGCACTTCTATGCAGAGGTTCTCACTGCAGCTAGCACTGAGTACCAACCACAAAGCCTGATTTCTTTACGTTCTGGTATCAATCGTCATCTCAACAATCCTCCATTCAGCCATAATAGTAATATAATACACAACCAGGCATTTTTAAGTGCCAATAACGTATTTGTGAGCATTATAAAACGTTTACGAAGAGCTGGTAAAGATAGTGCTTCACACAAATATGGTATCTCTCACATTGATCTACAGAAATTACGCACTTGTGGTGTGTTCAACATTGATTCTCCAGATACCCTGCAATTTAAAGTGTGGTTTGATATCCAGATACATTTTGCATGTCGCGGATGTGAGGGCTCAGAGTATTACCCGCCAATGCATCTACTGTGATCACTGATGAAAAAGCCAATCACTATGCTAGCCTTACTTCCAACGAGTTAACCAAAAACCGCCATCCTCTTTTTGAAAGACATCGCAGCAATCTTCTTGTCCGTATGTATGCCATTCCTCATGCCCCTGACTGTCCAGTGAATTCACTGGTGCAATAAATATCCATGATTCCTCCTGATGCTACTAACAGAGCAAATCTGGTATTCAAACAAACCATTGGGAAAAAATACTCTCGGCAACTTCATGGTCAAAATCAGTCATCACGCACATCTTCAAGGCAAGTACACTAATCACTCAATTCGTGCCACCGCAGTACAGTTGCTATCAAATGCAGGACTAGAATCTCATCAAATAATGGCTGTCAGCGGTCATCTTAATGCTTCTTCAACAGAGAGTTATTGGCAGCAACAAGCAGCTGAAAGATTGAAGTGGTCCTCCATTCTGCATCATGGATCCGTCAACCCTTCTTCAACCTCAACTTCCAACGTGACTTGCACAAACAGTTTGCCATCTATTTCCAATTGTGTTCCCTACTCCTTTTCCACCTCATCTATCACCTTTGAAAATCCTGTTTCTGAATCAGTCATCCATTCTGCAATTCGCCAATTGTTCATTTACTTTCCTCAGTAACGTGAAATTCAATTACACTGAAACCTTGCATCCAGTTCATTCTGGCACTTTTTACTTTCCTGTTTATTTTTCAGTTGCAATATCTTTATTGTTGGCCTACAAAGCTTCTTTTTCCCTTGCCGTTCGATGCAATGTAGCTAGATAAAGCTGGAGTATTGTTTAATTCAATTCACACTGAAGCCTTGCATGAAATTGAGTATGCCATTTCGTAACGTCCCGTTTATTTATTTATTGTAAATATGTGAATTGTTGGCCTGCAAAGTTTCTTTTTTCCTTGCTGTTCGATGCAATTTGGTGGTACAGCTAGATAAAGCTTTAGTATTGTTTAATTGAATTCACACTGAAAACATTGAAACAAATTCAGACTGCCATTTCTTTTATTTCCAGTTTATTTCTTACAATATGTTCATTGTTGGCCTGCAAAGTTTCTTTTTCCTTGCTGTTCGATGCAATTTGATGATACGGCTAGATAAAGCTGTAGATTTCTTAATCACAGTGTAGTTTTCCTACGTCTTCATATAATGTTTTGTGAAATAAACTCCATGTTTCATTTTTGAACTTAATACTTTTCTGTGTCCTTCTAGTGCTTATACATCAATGTTACAAAATTATTATATGCAACCATGCAATCATTCTTGATACTGAGGCAATTGCAGCATGTTCCATTAGTATCCAAGCAACTATTATGTACAAACGTGCAATCATTGTTGGCAGCAGTAGCAACACGTTGGCAACATGTCACATTTGCAGATTAGTGCAAAAAAAAAAAGCATACATGCAAAAAAAGTTTCCACAATACAGCATTTACCACATAGAAAATGGAATGCACCTGTGGTCAGTACTTCTCCTTTTCATTTCTGTGCCCAGTTACTTTTTTATAAAAAAATAAACAACAAAGTACAATGTAAATCCGCTTTTACTATGACAGAATTAAAAACGTCCCCAAAACAGGCTCTTCACGTTTTAAATCCTGTCACAGTACATTCAAACTCAATCTCTTCCCCCAACATGGCCGCCATGCTTTCCATGCCCAAAATGCTCATGAAACATTCCATTCATCCCGAGCAATCACAACGCCACAGAACTGAGGACAGAATCTCTGCAACGACGAACGAAGACGAGACGGTAAGTAAAATGAAGTATGAATGATACTGCTATTAATATTCCAGGACTCAAGCCTGGAATACTAATAGCAATAAGCCCCTCGCTGCGGGGGCATTACCGAGTCAGGTAATGCCCCCGCGGCTCAGGGTTTATTGCTTAAATAAAAGAACTGTGTTAGCACATAACATAGTGTGTGGACATTCCTTTGTGGGGTCTTGGGGAGTCATTGTACCTAAGAACTAGCCTGCATCATCTCCCTTGAGTCTACCAATTGAGAGCCTTGGCTGGGGCGCCTCTGTGCCTCTACACCTACCCCTACCATATAGTGGATAGTAGTACAGACACCCGCCTGCAGGCTTTACAAGGCAGTTGGGTCTCGGCACAGGAACTGCTGTGATTGGTTCTGATTATACGACAGACAGTTGGGACACCTGGAACACATGAGTTTTTAAGGCTCGTCTGAACTTTTAAATGTTGGGTTGGCGCCAGTTTTTTTTTCACCATCTGAATCATAATTGGGACGATTTTAGCAATAACTTCAATATGAAGGTTATGTTAATGTTAATTATTTCTTATAGGGCGCAACTCGCCCATAGACCTCAGTGCGCAGCAAGTAAGAGAGCTCAGAAGAAAGAAGCAAAGGAGCAGATCAGGGAGACGCAGGGGTTAGTAGACTCTAGTCTTAAGAATAAAACATTTTTTTTTAAAAAAGATTTCTTAAAAGAAGAAAGCTCAGGGCAGGTATGCAGAGAAACAGGGAGAGAGTTCCAGAAACGTGGAGCAACAGAATCGAAAAAGCTAGTGCCCCCGAAGCGGGAAAGCTTGCAACAAGGCTACTTAAGGTTATTGGAGTTGTTGGATCGTATAATGTGAGATGACTGAGGGAGCTTAATCCTTTCTTTCAAGTAAGACAGGGCATTGTCTTTGAGGCACCTATGAGTGAGGGAGAGTACCTTATAGGCAATGCAGTGCTTAACAAGAAGCCAGTGTAGGGAGTTACGGGCCTCAGTGACATGGCTCCTTCTGGAGATACCCCTTACTGCACAAACAGCATTGTTCTGAACCACCTCTAAGGAAACTAGATTGGACCGAGACGTAGTAGCCAGGAGGCAGTTGCTATAGTCAAGTATGGACTTGACCAGGGCACCAGCATTGGCCGCAGTGTTGGTCGTAGATAAAGGTTTGATTTGTCTGACAAGGCGTGTTGTATAGGCACAGGAAGCCTTCAGCTGGCTGACATGTTTGTCCATGTTGAGATTGGCCTCTAAATAAACGCCAAATGTTTGACCCAGGGGCTGGTCTGAATTGCAATTCTGGAGATGTTAAAGGTGGAACATCTGGAGTCCAGTTTGGCAAGACATTGAGGAGTACCAACATGCATGATCTCAGTTGTATTGCCATCGAGGGCAAGGGAATGTCTGATCATTAGTCCTCAATGGTAGCATAGATAGAAGTAATTTAATGAGGTCCAACTCATAATTGCCAGTCAGTTTAATCACAACCGGAATATCATCGGCGTACTTGATATAACGAACGCTGATGCTGTCAAGAAGGTCAAAAAGAGCACAAATGTATAAGTTAATGAGAGTGGGACAAAGAGATGCACCCTGAGGGACACCACATTGCAGCAATCAGATGGGAGATTTATAGTCCCCATAAGCAACACGAGCAGATCTGGGACCTAGAAATGAAGAGAGCCGACATAAGGTGTTATTGGAGCAGTTTGCAATAGTTCCTAGTCTCTCCGCAGCAAAGAGTGATCAACGAGGTCTAAGGCTGCAGAGAGATCTAGGAGCATTAAGAGGGCAATCAGTCCTGAGTTAGCGATATGGCACAGGCTAGCTTTTAAGTCAACCAGAGCGGTTTCAGTGCCATGTGATGCACAAGAACCGGACTGTAATGGGCCCAGTAGATGATTATTTTCAATGTGTTGCTGTAGTTGACTGCATTTGTATTTTGTATTTGTATTTTACAGTTGTATCGCACACATGATGGACCAAACACGTATTGCGGCGCAGTTGGAATACCACCTTCATGTAAAGCAGAACCAAGCCCTAGAAGGGAGGCAAACAAAAAAAAAGCACAGGTATAAAATAGCCCTATCTAAACAGAAATGTCTTCAGGGCCTCTACGGAACTTATATGATTCAAGGGTCCTGATTTCTGTTGGGACCGAATAACATAGTTTTGGGACAAAGCCAGCAAATCTTCTTTCTCCCCTTGTTGTATACACTGAGTGGGGGATAGACAAGCGATGACAATCTCTGGATTGCAGATGTGTTGTAGGTTGGTACAGTTGGATCATTTCCCTCAGATATGCTGGGGCGAGCCCACTCACACGTTTCAAAATAAGGCCAGCTACCTTAGATCTAATGCAATCTTCCACTTTTAGCCAGTGTAGAGCACAGTGGGACGGTGAAACGTGGGCAGTTTTGCCCAACTTGAAGATCATCCCAATTGCAGCATTTTGTGCTTTCTGGAGTCTATACACTTGTTTGGACGGAATACTGATGACTGGCTGTTGCAGCAGTCCAGGTGTGCATTAGTCAGGGCACCCACCACTGAGGCATGATCCTCCTTAGGAATGTAGGGGAGTATCTGACGTAAGAGTCTCGGGACATAATGCCCCACCTGGACCTTTGCTCCAACCTGAACTTCGCTACCCAGATCATCCTGCCAAACACAGCCCAAGTTCTTAACCTTAGAGACACATTTTAAAGTCGTTCCTAGGAGGGTCGGGATAGGCAGCTTCTTGGCAGCAGTGAGAAGGTGTCTTGGGCCGATCGGAATACGTTTGGTTTTAGCTGCGTTTAGTTGAAGCTGATTATTGGACATCCAACTTCATCCAGGCTGCAGCACTGCCCCAATCTACTAAATTCTTCATCAATTCTTATGAAGATTTGAGTATTGTCTGCATAGGAATGGAAATTCATCCCATGTCTTCTCAGAATCTCCAACAAGGGCGTATGTACAAATTAAACAATAAAGGCGAGAGTGATGATCCCTGCGGGACTCCACAGTTCAGCCTAATAGAATCTGACAAACACTCCCAATCTCACCTGCTGATGACGATCTGTCAAAAATGATTTGAACCAGCCAATAGCATGCTCAGAAACCCTTCCTACCACTTGCAATCAGTCTAGAAGAATATGATGATTCACTGTATCGAAGGCCGCGTACAGGTCCAGCATCACCAAAAGGGAGAGCTTGCCTTGGTCCGTGGACCCCAGTAAATCATCCTGTATGGATAGGAGGGCAGTCTCGGTTCCGAACCTTGGTCTAAAGCCCGACTGGAACATGTCCAATAAGAATTCCTGCACCACAAATTCCTGCAGCTGGCCAGTGACCACCTTTTTCGAGGATTTTTGCGGGCCAAGGAAGACGTGCAAACGGTCGGTAATTCTGAATGATCTTTGAATCCAAAATATTTTTTTTAATAGGGGTGTAACTATAGAATGTTTTAAAATATGAGGGACTATACCCTGCATCAGAGATGTATTAACCTAATCACAACAGCAGTCAAGTCAGACGATAAGTGTGTTGCTGCAATTGACTGCATGCGACTTTGTCCAAAATGTTTCACAAGAAGGTACCATTAGTAATAGGGCGAGAGTTGCCCGCAGAGGCAGGATCAAGAGTAGCCTTTTTTAGAATCGGGGAAATCCAGACATCCTTGAGAGAAGCAGGCAGAGTAGAATTGGTGAAAGAAGAATTAACCAGTCTAGTGACAGAGGGGCTAGACAACTGAAAACGTCTTTAATTTTAGCAGGAGGACAAATGTCGTCAGGGCAGGGGGATGGCTTAAGGTGTTGGACAATATTGGATAACTCAGCTTCTGAGATCTCTTTAAAATTGAACGAAGGACTAGAGGTAGCAGATAAGTTAGGTACAGAGGCCTCATTAGTAATGGGACTATGAGGATTAGCTTATAGCGAGGCAATTTTATTGCGATGAAGATTAAGTTTGACATTAAAGCCTGATTGAATATCAAGACACCACTGATTACTTTTAGTGATGGCAGAATAGGAGTTAGCTTTGCCCTCAAAATCTTAAAAAATGGCATAGAGTTCTTTCTTAGATGACTTGGGTAACTAAGACCTCTTCTTTGGCCTTTCCGTTGTGTTGATGCATTCACCTGTTTTGTTAGTTTATTGGAAAAGATGTGTCCTTCTGATTATTCCCAGATACTCAAAATACAAATGTACTGAGTCAGTTTGGCGAACCATATGTGAAACGACTGATGTAACAAAGCTCCATGCGGAAGCGATGCGTGTCGACTGGCACTCTTGTTCAAAAGGGAGCCATATACGTCCTTTAAAAAATATATTTTTAAAAAAGGATTATGTTATATAAAAAGGCCAACCCAGAAGTGTGAGTTGCAGGCCCATGCAGATGTGAATCCAGTGATCTGTCAAAATCAATAAGCAATTTGTATAAAATGAGATTTCAAACAACAAATGATGGGAAAATACAGTGATTGAAAGTACCTCTCATTGTTGGTTCCTACATGCAGTGCTGTGTCCACACTCAAGGCCCACGTCTCTAGAATCTTCAAAAAGAATTGGCCATAGCAAAAACTACTGTTGGGTATTCTTTACTCTTGCATGGTATAAACGGGGCGACTCGAAGACTCTTGTCAGCTGGGCATCACTTAAGTCCAATTTGTTCCCATTCTGTTAACCAAATACTACAGCTCTGAGAATGCATCTAAAAGGAAAGCCCAGGGCTGGAATAGTGGTGTGTTGGAGACATTAAGGCACCCAGACGCCCAAGACATAACTACATCGACTGATTAGTAATTCAAACGCTGGTTGGGAGGAGTCTTTCCTTAAGCTTCAGTAGGGAGAATGCACAAAAAGAGAGGTTCCACAGAAGCAGTGCCCCGAACTTCGGCCTATGTGAGACCAGGTGCCCTTTTAATGGTCACCATTAGCTGATCGCATCTATGTTTACCATAACTGTCTCTGTTTATTTTTTATTTTTTTATTTATTTATTTGAATTTCTTCAACAAACATGAAACATGATTTATCGAACATCCATTATACAAAATATCAAGTGCAGTAAGGCGGCCAGCCCCGCACAGTGATTCTTCATCCATCAGCAGCGCCCCTCTGCAGTAATACACGGATTATCTCCCAGCAGCGCCCGCAGGCATCTGTACGAATCTCATGGTAGTTCCATCCGATGGCTCAGGAATGCAAAGGGATTTTTCCGGTATTCACCGTGGCTTCTCATCAGTTGCGCGACTAATGTTTAACATGATAGTTTCTGATTGCCCTTTTGTTGTGTGTGGTCTCCCACTGCATGTGATGTAGTGTGTTAAGCTCCGCCCTTCCCCCCATCTTCCAAAGTCGTGAAGCCACAGTAGGGGATTGTTGGGGTTTCCATGCCACTGCTATTCACCTTATTGCCAATACCAGGGCCAGGTTCAAAAGCTTACCTGCTGGCGTCCTCAAGGAATAGATGCGCTGCAGGAGTTGGTAGGGCCTCGGCTAGTTTGAATTTCGATAACCAACGATAGCAAGTCGGCACCTATCGCCTGACCTTTCGGACAACTGTAGGTTGTGTCGGGGAACAGCTGTGCAAATCTTCCCAGGGTCAAGTAAATCCTATGATGTACGTTCAGCTGTATCAACTTAAATCACTCTTTTCTCAGCACTTTCTTAAGGAATGTGAGAATCGACTCCCATTCAGTGTCTCCAAAGGTGCATCCTAGGTTCCCCTCCCATGCCACCCTGACCTTTAGTTCTGTTTAAGAAAGCTTTGCCCATTAGGGCTTCAAATATGAGCGATATCCTCTTCCCTCCATCGCTGCGCCCATATAGTACCCCTAGCATGGCACCTTGATGCGCTTCGGTCGGTACTTCTAGCCATTGTCTTTTCTCTTTCGGTCAAGGTGAGGTAGGTTAAGACCTCTTCCTCCAAGGTTGTATCCACGGGGTCTTACGGGGATCCCCTGGACATTACCCAGTATTTCAAATGATACTAGGTTACCCTCTGTGAACAGCTCCCCCCAGTTTGCCACTCCATGTGTTCCCAAGTTTCAGAGTAATGATAGAGACAGATTGCGTTCCCGTGCTCAGTGGGTTATCCAGGGAGTAGGGGGTTCCCAATTGCAGTTTGACACGTGTCCTCCAAACTTGGATCCCCATCTTGATCAGGGATCCAAGCCCCCCGTTGGACCCATTCACCCATAGGGTCCTCCTTAAACATGTGCAGTCTAAGTGAGGTACCTAGAAGCCTTATTGCGGAGTTCATGTCATCTGAGAGCCACATGGCTACGTACTGCAGTTACACAGCCATATAGAATTTCTCAAAGTCTGAGACGCGCAACCCTCGACTGGTAGGGATTCTGCAGAGCGTCTGCAAAGCAATCTTACAGTGCTTGGGGCCTGTAAGGAAGGCATGGTATCAACAATGAAGACAGACACAAGTGATCACAGTTCAAGGGTGTTTATTGAACTTCAAATGGGTTGGTTGAACGCCTGTCTAAGCCTAAATCTAAAGATGGGAGCAAGCTACGACCATCAAATAATAATAACGCTCTCCTAGTCGAGTCTCTGTCAAAATAAAAGGGCCTATACTAATAAGCCTATTGCCAATCCTTCTAAATACAAAAGGGTGTGGGACAATGGTCTATGCAAAAGAAAAGTGTTCAAGAAATAATATGTCAGGACGGTTGAGCAGTTGGCTTCCCTTCCCCACATTTTCGGTATGGGGCAAAGCAGCAGGTTTGAGCTTCGCACACTCTGGCTTCTTGGCTACGAGGACACAGTTCAAAGCACTGACACCACAGCCTTCTGTCAAAGCCTCTTTTGTGATAACACTCTTACTGCAGAGTGTCATTCGGGCTCTGATCCTCTTGGTATCAAAATCGAAGACTTTCGAATGTGCAGTGGGTTTTGCTTAAACTGTGTCAGGACCACTTCGAAATACTTCATGCAATTGTTTTCATCAATCTTCTACTTTAATTTCTCGTGGCGTGATACCTTACAGAGACCTTCGATTGAGCACATTCACTGTGCTGTACCACTCTGTCAACAGTATCATACCTTACTTTCTCAAATTCAAACATTCATCAGCAGTTTAGCTTGACTTGAGTCTTTCATCACACAAGTTTAACAATGATCGTTCTAATGCTCATTATACAATGTTGCTGCTTGCAACCTTGACTTCAACACAGACCGGTCTTGCATTGGTTTCCCGAGCTCACCAGCTGTGTTGATCTCTCTGTTGCTTCTTTGTTCTTGGAGCCAAGGACGATACCACAGCGACTGCTGCTCCTCCCCGCTAGTTATGCAGGAGGGCCCTTGGGAGGGCCCTTGGTATCTTCGACACAAAATACAAGATTTTCCAGTCTGGTTTCCAGGCCTTATGGTTTCTGCTTTGAAGGTTTCTTGAAAGTAACGGTGTCTTGCTGACAAGGGCAAGGGGATTTCTCGTGTTACGAACCCTTCTGAGTTTGCCATCTTTCTCCCCTCGTTCAGCTGCCGACTAGAACTTGCTGGTCCTTCGTGTGCTTTGCGTTGCTCAAAGTGTGCTCTCGTGTTAGGTGTTAGTGATTGTCAGTAATTGCCTGACTACGCCTGACCATAGCAGCGGGACAGGTCAGGTATGCTGCTCGGGTGTGAGTCTGTTTTCACCCCGAGCGGGCTGTCCGCGTGGAAGTGTTTGTGAAGTGAAAGAGGGCGTGGGGGTAAAGTACCCACGCATCCTACCTGGTAGGATGGGGTAAAGTTGTTAGAGGGGGAATACTGCGTCTCGCCATCCGGTGTCCAACTCCCACTCCCCGAAGACCTCTTACCCAGGTGATCCTCCCACACTAGTCCACTCCCAGGGCCTGGATCCAAAGGCAATGGCTGTGCCCTGGCCCCCTGAGAGAGAGATACACGGGGACTAGCGGGTAAGAAAACCTTCTGGTTTCCCACAGGGCCCCACATCAGTTTTATAAAATTGGTATCGGGGACAGCGAAGAACTGTGTTGGGATTAGAAAGGGTATGTTGGCAAAGTAATGAATGAATGGTGGCAAGACAATTTATTTAATTATAGTCCCCTTACCCACTAAAAAAGGTCAACTTTGTCACCTGTACCCAGGGGACTAGAGACATTTTCTGGGAATTTTTCTCTGCAGGTCTCCGGCCCCCGCTCTTAATGCTGCAAAGCACTCAGCCAGTTAGAACTCCCAGGCAATCTGATCAGCTGAAGTGCAGGCCCTTACTGGGCAGGCTTGTGCATGTGGGGTGAGGGCAGGAGAGCGACGGGTATGGTGGCCCATGTCTTCCCTTCACTCTTCTACACTGTCTTTCCAGCATAATGACTACGCTATCCAGAGAGCTGATAGTCTCTCATTGATATCTATTTGCCTACACCCCAAAGCCCTTTCTCTACAACACATCTTTAAGCTGGGACCCAGACCAGCATGAGCTACATTAAAATCTCTTTGTTGGGCTCTCATGGACTGTGTGACGTATCCTGAGGTATTGTCACTGCATTAGATGGGTGAGTCTCTTTCCATGAGGCCAGGAATGTGAGTTCGCTATCCTATAGTCCCCTTGGGGTGGTGCTCAGCGGGAGGATTTCATGGGGAGGAAGGACCCCATTGGGAGTAGTGGCTATCTTGGGAGAATGCAGTATCCCTTTGACCCTCACACCTTCCCTCAAAACCCCTTCAATTCCAGACTACCCAATATCCCCATGTGTTGTTGCAGTATGTCTCTGGCAAGAACTACTGGAACAAGGAAGAGGCCACGAGGAATTACGATCACTGACCAGAACAAATGCACGCGTTCTAGTCTTAATGTCAACTTCATGTAAATACTTTGTTCCGAATTTTCTCCACACTACTAAAAAGCGTTCGACATGGTCTCGTGGCACTACTGTGGGCGGTGCTGGAGAGGATGGGGATAGGCCCATACATGATGTCCTGCATTAAACTGCTATACACTAACCCGTAGCCAGAGACCTGGTTAACTCTCACCTGTCGGCTCCCTTCTCCCTCCACAGGGGGACACGACAGGGGTGCCCGTTTTCTCCCTTGTTATTCGCGATGGCCATCGAGCCCATGGCTGATAGTGTACGAAACAACCACGTGCGCAAAGGGATTCGTCTGCGGGATACTCCCGAAATTATATCACTGTACACTGATGATGTGCTTCTATATATTAGAGACCCCTCAGTCCACTCCGATCGTGCGTGAAATTATCAAAATTGGCACATTCTCGGGCTTCACCATAAATTACTCTAAATCAGAAATCTTTCCCCTTACTCCTGCAACCTCCCAACCTGCATGCGAATTCCCTCTCAAATGGGCACCTGAGGGCATCAAATACTTAGGTGTCCAGGTGTCCCTCTCAAAATCCTCCTTATTATCTGATGACCGTGCGCAGAAAGTGGCTGGAATGAGTGTGTATTTGGCTCCTGAATCTACCATCATAACTATCGGGTTCCCGTTTACTATAATGGTGGTCTTTGAGCTGGCAAACTCTTCATCTTCACCTCCTACTGCCGACACACATTCCTCCCCCTCAACATTACCCTAATGTCTGATACAATTTGTGTTGGTGCTTTTATTTCTGCAGCATCTAGCAAGGTGACCTTTCCCATTACAGTTTCTGCATATTCTTAGAGCAGGGCAGTCTGGGCTATTGGCCCAGTGGGATGGACTATCACATCTAGCATGTTCTTGACGTAGTCGGTCCTCTTCCTCGTCGACCACTTCAACCACGTCGAAATTCAGTGCTGTGACCTTGACCCCTCATTGTTTCTCTAGCATCCCTGTTCGCCCAGTTGTATCTGGTGAATCTGGGTCCTCTTTCACTGATACTTCTCCTTCTCATGTTCTGATTATTTACACTAGTACTCACTTCACTGGTTGACTGCAGTGTATTAATCAACATAGTTTTAATTGTAATCTCCTTTACTCTGCTTTCTGACGTCTTCCCACATTTCTCAGTGTGTTCAACCTCTTTGGCCATTTGTAGAACCATCTCTAAAGGTGGGTCATCTTCGGTCCACAGTTTCTCTCGTACTTTGCTACTATTGCATTCTAGCATAAATTGACCCCTCAATCTTTCTTCCAATTGTTGATTGAATTTACATGTTTTGGGCAACTTCCCAAGAGCCTTGATGTATTGTTCAATACTTCCTCCTTCCTCCTGTATCCTCTTCCCAAACCTGTATCCCTCTTGATGTAACGCTCACCTGGTATCCACGGGGACGTCACTCAGCCTGTTCTGACCTTTCACGACCTCAAACCCTTCCCTGGAGTCTACTCGACTAGAGACTGGGCCTGAAACACAAGATTGGTAGAGTTTAACTCCCTATTGTCTCTGTGTGCTTGAACCCCTTCTTCCCCTGGGTCCAAACCTTCCCTTTGATCCACAGCTCACCTTGTTTTCTTGGAAAGTGTGCTCTGTGTCCTGCTTTCATCGCAGGGGCGCGTTGATTGATGCAGGATCGTTGCTGCCTAGTTACTTCACTGGCAAGAGTCCAACAGGTAAGTATAATGAGTCTTTTGAACAGTTCTCTAACTTCGTTCCTTTCCTTCCTTAGATGATGGCCGGCGTCCGGGGATGGCGATGTGCTGCTGAGATGAGTAGCGCTGATGGTGAGTGAGAGCGCGATGCGCCCCTTTCGTATTTGTATTGAATTGAGTTCTTTTTCAGTGTCTTTTAGGTGCCGCAACGTTTTCAGCGTGTATGCCGGTTATGAAGAAGAAATGCGGTGAGTAAGCGCGGTATGCGGCGTCTCTAGATGTTTCCACGCTAACCTGGAGTGTCTTTTCCCTCTTGCAGATGGATGAGAAGTTCCAGAGACAGAGTTCCCCCAGAGCGGCTGGGATTCAGGTAAGCGTTTGATGCTTGTACAGTCTTTAAAAATAAGCGAAGATTTTCTGAATGCTTACTAATGCCTTTTTTCTGTTCTTTTCCCTTTTCCTTAGGAGCAGCGTGCCGGGATGGGAATGACACCGCCGAAGATGCCCACAGAACAGAAGGAGCGATGAAAGAAGGGCAGAAGCACTGCAAGGTAAGGCAGTTCCTAACGGTGTTCTTGTTCTTGCAGGAGCTGAGCGCAGAAGAAAGATGCAGGCCCACTGGAGACCGATCCAAACACGGTGAGTGTCACCCTGCAGGTGCAGAAAACGCAAAGCATGTTTCTCAGCCTGGGCGTGGCTTAAATAGTCTCTGGGTATCCCAGGTGTTTCTGGGCTGAACCACACCCAAAAGACTAGACTGCACATGCAGTTCTGGGAACAGAAATATGTGGGGGCATCCATCATTCCCCCCATCAATGCACTACAAGTCCAATCCCCAATGTTATCCTATGGGAGTGAGTGAGTCTGGTGCCACAAGCGCCAAGTCTGACTCCAAGTGGGTCTTTGGAGGGATGGAGAGGCCCTTGAGGGCCATGTAGGTGATCGTGGCCTGGCTCCAGCCTGACATCTTGGAGGGCTGGGGACATGAGGGGCAGGAATCATGACACTTGAATAGTACTTTTTTTTTCAAGTGTTTTTTCATCTTTAGTATTGATTTCTCATATTCATTCATATCCCCACCCTCAGCAACCATCAGATCAGGGAGATCTTCAAATTTCTCTTGACCGGCTGGCCCTAGACAGTGTAAAAATAACTATTTTTTTCCACACTGTAATTTGGGTTGCAAACCACATTGGCATAGTGTTCAAATGTTTTAGCCATCTTTTCCATGGCAATGCAGGTTCTCCGACTTCAGGTAGGAACATTGCAGGTGGAGGGACATTGTAGACATCTCCTACTCCAGTTTCTTCATTTGATTCTTAAGTACTCTCTTCTCTTTGCATATAAGTTATTGTTACTATCCCATATAGATTATGTATGTCCTGCTTGTTTGTTGTTGCAATATTCAGAAACTGGGACAAGGAAGAGGGTGCTGTCCTTATGTAGTGCAGTGCTTGGACTGTTAAAATGGCTGCATGTTGTGTGAGAAATCTCACGTTGCAGGGTCCTTTTTTCTAATATAGCCCAATGGCCAGAGCGGCACAATGGGTTTCCCGACTGGAGTAGTCTTTTGGATAGTGTGCAGCGTGAACAGTTTTACTTAATATCTTGCAGTGGTATGGGTTGGCGCCTCTCAGCCGCTCACCTGTACGGTCCGGAATCTGCTACTCCTTCGTTGCATCGCCGGCTCAATGAGTTGCTGCAGGAGATCCTCATCGACACTTCAAGTGTACACGGATACCACTGAAAGTGTGCACGAACACGGGTGAACGTTAAAAGGGACTTTATTATATTAAGGTAAATTGATACTATGAAAAGGGGATATGAATGCTGCCTCTGCCGATCCTTTGTTTACTTCGTCTCTCCAACCGTCCTCTTCTCCCTCTTTGTGTTCTCGAATCCAATCTCTCTCCTTCGTTCTAACGTTCTACACAATGCTACTCTTTTACAGTTCAAATTTCTAAATAATCGAGTAAGTCATCCATGTGCTGAACTAGACAAAAATCAACCCTCTGCATGGCTGATCCAATCCCTTCCTCCATCGTTAGCTTCCCGGAACCCTCAACTGCCTTTCTTTGCAGTAGCTTTAGTTCGTTCTTCTCAGAAGGCCCTTCTGCTACTTGTTTCAAATACGCCTTGGACATCCCTTTTTTCAAAAGCTCTCCGGTAACCCTCTGCTGCCAGCCAACTATTGACCAGTTGCCATTCTGCCACAAGCGTCTAAAGTACTTTGGAGCTTTTGCCACTCAACTATTGCAAGATTTCTTCCTTGGCCATCCTCTATTGGACAAACATCAGTCGGGCTATCATTATGGGTACAGTACTCATGCCCTCATGCACTCGTTTTTTTCGACAATCCGTTATAAGTGGGAGATGCGGCAAAGTAACCTTCATCAGACTTCTTTGCCATTTTTGCAGCTTACGATACCGCTGACCTCAAAATCCTTTTGGCCTGTCTATGCTCGGTGGCCTGCCTTTCCACTAACGCACACTCCGATGGTGCCACTCCTGTCTGTCTGACACATTCTTAGCAGTCTGACTGACCACCTTCCACTCTCTTTCCTTATTATTGTCCAGCAGAGTCTCACCTTTCCACGCTCTTTTCTACGCCCCTTCTTCTGAATTCTAAACCAGTTTGAAGTGAGCTTCAAGTCTTGTGCCAATAAAATTCCACTTTCCCTATGTATCCCACTTCCACTCATGTTCCTCCATTTTATGGAGCTGTCTCGATTGCGTTCCAAACTGTAGGGCAAACACTGCCTCCATCGCAGTCAATTGAAGGCTTAAATCTGTCTTACCCCACTGTCCACGATTGCTCCTGGTTCTCTCTCTTTTTTGTACTCTATCTTCTTGTCCCCATTCTGTCTCTCACTCTCCAGTCCTATTCCGGAGATGGCCATTTTGTGGAATGAACTGCCCTGGTCTCGGCTAGCAATGTACACAAACCGCTGTGCAATTTCCACCCTACTACTTCATTCCCACTCTTGTTTCGTAACATTTTGACAAAATAACTGTCTCAAATACTACATCTAATTTTTCCTTACTCTCCAGATTATAAGTACCAGAATACATATGATGTGAACCTAAATCCCAGACTGGGTTGATTTATTCACATCTGATTCTGGGCAACCTAAGGTCCTGACTTATGGGTTGCACGACTTCAAAGAGTTCCACAAACTCCAAAATAGTCTGTGTGATAAAAGCACATGCTTGTAGTAGTTTGCCAATGGAATTCAACTTCCAGTTATTCATATAAACTGCGGTTAAAATTGGACATGTTTCTGCTCATCAAACAAGCAGACATGCACCATCATCAACTGTTGGGAACCGGTCAGAACACAGCTAAGCTGTGGATAGAAAGGTAGGGGGGCCTTGGGACAATGAGGGTGGGCTTTGTCCTTCAGGCCACCCTCTGCCTGTGACACTCCGTTTGGAGGCTAGAAGGAGTTTTGAAGAGGGAGGTGGAGAGAACATCATGGAGGTGGTGAAAAGGAGTGTTCCGAGGGAGCTGGAGGAAATCATAATGAGGGTAGTAGGCTTGAAGGCTCACCAGAGAGGGGGCCATAGGTAGAACCAAAGAGGCACAGAAGGAGTGACGGTCGACTAGAGAGGAGGAGGCGAAGGTAATGATAGTCGTAAATCGCCAAGGAGGAAGAGGAGAGCGGGCATCTGGAACAGAGCCAGGACCATGGGACAGGGAGGTGGCAATCAAAATAAAAGTTGAACATGCTGCATTCGCTTCAGCCCCTTTCAGTGCCTAGCGTTCATGCGTACCTGACCTTGAGATGTCTGCTAGGGACCTTCCTCTGAATTGAGGACAAGAAACAGACTATAGCCTACAGAACCAGGAGACTGGAAAGAAATCTCAGAGACAGTTAAAGTCTCCAGGACTGTGAGTGACTGCGTAACCAATTACCCTCGGTTATGGAGCCCAACTCAAGATTTGCAAAACCAAGAACTATTGAACCCAAGGGGAAGCCACCATGTGGTTGTACCTTGTTTTAAGTAGTTGATCACCATTTATTTGGCAACATTTTGTAAATGCCCAATTAATAAAACTACTTTGAGCATACCTCTCCATGTCTGCCTGTTGTTGACCCTACTCTGCTCTGTGACAGTGGTGATCAATGCAGTAGGTTGGAGATGATGGCTTAGGTTTGCTAAATGGTATGGGATTGTATTAACAGTGAGATTCGATTCCTATTTGCTTTACTCACACACCCACCACAGAACCTAATGAATATCATCTGTCATCTAATTGAAGAGGAACAGGCCAAATCCATAAAGATTAGTTATAAAGTTAGTTCTCTAGATCTCCAGTATAGAATAGCCACCTCACATTGTATCAATGACTGAGTGCACTGATATGCAAGAGATGGGTGTAGAGAGACCCCTCAATGATTACACCAGAAAAAATACAACCGACGAGGGAAAAAGGCCCAGCACACCTCGTGTAAGGAGAACCGGGTTTATTCCCACAAAAAGGTAATAAACGCACCAGCAAGGAACTCTGCTGCCACAGAGCAGCCTGAAGAAATCAGCATACGCAACAGCTTATAAGGACACACAGCGTCATCAGTGAAGTAAGCTACATGGGTTACAAATCCAAGTAGCTGGTTGGTGAGACCCTATGCATATATAGGACCTGCTCCATGAGGGATGCCAAGCCATTGGTCCCAGGTTTGCTTGTCCATCTTCTTCCGCGTGGGCTTCTTCTTCGCACCTCACTGGGCGTCAAGCGACTTAATTGCCAATTAAAGATATAAAAACATTGCATTCCCTATCTGTACCTAACGTGCACCTGGTACCGCAGACATGGGCGCGAAGGATACTCTCAAGGTCACCATATCTTGCAAACCCTGACTCGATCCCAGATGTGTTGGGACCCTTCCAAATCTCCCCACCCTGGTTTTAAGTTTGTTGCTTTTCCCCCTCCCGGAACCTCACAGCACAAATCACATGGCCTGATGGTGGAGGCAGCCTGCCCCTGTTCTCTGATCTGTCCTGATCGATTGGTGATCTAACAGCTTTATCTAACAGCTTTATGGTCAGTGGTCTGGGTCTGGCTCGTACCTTGGAATGTTGGGGTCTTGGGACAGGGACTGTGGGTACAATAACGTAGAATTGGGGCTGTGGAAAGTCAGAGGCCTGTGCCCGCCTTCTCGTGGGATAACTCTTCGCAGGGAGCTCTCGGCCTTGCAGGTCACATTCTTTCTTGGATACGAATGCTGGTAGTGTGAATCAATGAACGGTTTATGAATCTCTGTGGCTCCGGTCGTTCTCACTGCTGTCCATTTTGTAACCCACTCCTGCATGCATACACTTATTTGCACATTCGTGACTTGGGCTTACTGTCACGACCCTTGCCCAAATCCCCCTCTGGCAAACCCATTGGCCAGGTGTAGTCAGGACTCGGGCCTCTAGAGCCTGGCATTCTCTTCAAAAGCCCTTATGGGGCCAGTCCTGGCGCCTGTGGCGCCAGACTCATACACCATGAACAACAATGTGCTTTGGAACGACTTTATTGTATTGTCAGCCAACATGGAGGCATCCACATAGCTTGGTTCCTAAGAACCAAGCTTTGCGGTCTAGTGTTTTGGGTGTGGCAGGCCTGGAACTACTTTCCCTGGTACTACTTCACCTGGGCTATATAAACCACACCTTGACTGCAGAACATGCTTCATGTTACTTTGCAGCTTGCAATGTGACGCTCACCGTGTCCAGCTATTCCCTCGGAGAAGCAGAACCTGCAAGGAGACAAAAGGAACATCATTAGCAGCAGCATCTTACCTGCAGTCTTCATCTTTAAACACTTTCAGCTACTGAGAACAGCTTCCTTGAATCTGCACGCCTCCCGGACAGAACGACCTGAAAGAGGAAGATAGAGGCAACATTAAAGAAAGCTGTAGAGACATTTACAAATTACGAACTGCTCAAAATGCTTACCTGGCTGGTCGCCTCTCGGTTGGCACCACTCCGGACATTCCACTTGTGCTGAAGAACATTGCGACCTACAAGGAAGGAAAACACCGGTTAGCAAAGGCAAGACTTTGCAGCACTGTGCATAGCGCTTACTTACCGCATCATAGCGCTCTTAATGCGCCATCATTTACCAACGGGGCTCAACCAAGCCAGTTCGCTGCGCTGAAGCTCCGCATACCTAATGGAGAAAAAAGAGACATTTTAAACAAAGTGAGGCGTGCAGGATAGCAACAAAACTAAAGAACAGCAATAAGACCTACCTGAACAATATCAAACGGGCCGGCGTCAGTGAAGTAACTGGACCGCACTCGACCATGAAAGACAACACGCCCCTGCAAAGAAGTCAGGATGGAGAGCACACCTAATTCTACCACAAGGTGAGGAGAAGGCGCCAGAGGGACTCAAAGCATACGGTGGTGGAGGGATGATACTTCCCAGTCGGTCAGTCTTGAACACAGTCCTCTTGTATTTTCAGGCAGAACCTTCCCCGCAGACCACATCAGGGCAAAGCTGAGAAGCATACCAGCGAGTAACCCATCTGGGTGGTATCCCTGTGGATACCAGGTGAGCGTAACACTTACTGCCCTGGCTGCAGTGTAGCACTAGGCCTCGATTTCAATATGGCTGCTGTTTTATAAAATGGTATTTTATTTCTACTGCAATCCACACCCAAGCATCCGCTAACCTACCCATAATGCAGCCTCTAGCAACACACTCTCCCCTACAGCCTCCCAAACATCTACAACACACTTAAATGCCTCTACCTCACCCTGAACCTCTTAGGAGCCTGGGACGATCGCCCCAGTTTCCCAACATTCCCCCCTTTTGTTAATCCCACATTAACAAACTGCTAGATAGGTTTTTCCCTCTCTTCTTTTTCTTTTTTCTCTCTCCATAATCTTTCAGCTTCCTTATATGATGGCGTTCCCTCCTTTGGAACCCATGCTTTTCACACAGACTGTAAATCTTCCCCTGCTTGTGAATATTGTGCAAGAGTGCATGTCATATATGTATACCCATGTCTCCTGATAGGTCTACCCAGTGTTCTACATAGTTCTAGGGGTCTGGTAGAGGAGTTGTAATGATGGCTGGGGGGGTGTAGACGTTGCTCTAATTCAACCATGTAGGGCTTATTGGGGTCATCTGTTTGTACTGCACTGTCTTTTGTACCGCGATGTGCCCCACATATCCAATTGAAACCATCATCATTGCACTGCAAGGCATTGCTTTGGCACAGCATTAAAGTCCAATCTGGCATGTGCAGAAGATCATGACCAGCATCACTGGGACCAGAATCTTCACTATCACTCCCATCCACAATGGTGCCCAGGAGAAAAGATCATCGAACCAGTCACCTTTCTGTATGCCAGCTTCCGTCTGCATGTGGCTGCCGAGAGTGTGCAGGGCCCCTATTATTTGCACACGCCTCCTACCATCGCCATTAGTATGTCCAGCACATAGCAGTTCTACAGGGTCATCAGCCTGATTGCCAAATCACAGCCTTGATGTCGTTCAGGCCCTGCTCAGTGTTGTTCACCAACTGTTCCACTTCCCAGCAATTTGGAGCCATTTGGCATTCACTGCTTCTTGTACTCCAGGCACTAGCAAAAAGGTGTGAAATGTTTCTTCCTTACTGTACAGTCCATATTGATCAGGTATTTCTTTTAGCAGCTGGGCTGAGTCCTGAGACAGATATTTGGATCTCTGTTTTCTGTGCAGCAGTTCCTCCCTGCTTTCTCTGGCAGGGTGTGAAATATGGGTGGCAGAATCAGTGTGGTAGCATCTGTCACTGGTGCTATCACTGGGCGAACAAGCCCCAGGATCCCACTATCAAGTGTTGTTCAGAGACCATGAGGAGAGCTGAGTGCAACGTGGCCAGCAAGCAAATGCCCCTCCATAGTGGCGGGAGATGCAGAAACACTTGCTGACCACAAACCCAGTAGTTGGACATCACTGCTGCTGTCCCTTTCCTGAGATATGGGATGTCTGGCTTTTCCATCGCCTCGATCCACGTGAGTTTTGCGACATGCACATTCCAGTACCCTTGATACACATTGTTCACCCTTTAGATAACTTCTTCACTAAATCCCACAAGCCCTCCTGCCATACAGTTCATTGTGGTCTCCTGCCACCTGTTCGCTACGAACGTCACACCTTCCAGCTTCAAGTATGGTCTTTGTAAGCACTGCACGCTTCTGGGGTCCCGGGCACACTGCAGCTCTTCTAGGTCCATCATCTCGAGTTGTATGCTTCGTGACTAAAAAGTGCTTTGCAGTCTGCACAACCTCAGATGGACCAAACATTGGCATTAACACCTTGGGGGGCCCATGATGCGTGTGGTATGAAGGAACAAAGTTAACAGCTCCCATTAGCCCTCTTTTTTCCCCACGGAGCTCATGTCTGCATACCAACTATTAATTAATTCTGGGTGGTGCACATCCTCTATTACATCTTGGCCTAGTCTTCTGTAGGCATCATACTTGGTCCTTCTTACTTGTCTCTTGGAATCTTTTGCAGCAATATTGTGTGGAACAATAGAAGAAAAACTCAAATTTATGATCATGTTGGAAAACACGTAAGGAAATAACATAGCTATACTAGTGCATTTTCTCATTTTATCCTGGGCGGCATTCATATTGAGAAGAGTGGCATTCGTTTTCATGTTAATCACAGTATTTTTGTTCCCAAATTGCTTGTGTGATGAAGATATGTTAGCCGTATTGGTGTATGTTGAAGGAACATTAGTGATAATGACGTTACCTTGTCCCCCCTTTTATATGTCCACCCCGTACAAAACTAACACCTAAATATATACCTAATCCAAACATGCCAGGGGCAAATAATCCAGCCATGCAATGCATAACACAAATATAAGTGGAAGAAAATACTGGTATTAGAGAATATGCACAGGAATGAGGGTAGGACCATTCACTATCTGCATCATCATGTACCTGCACCTCCATTGCGAAAGAAATATGCTACACAAAAGTACAAAATTGTGCAAATGGTGCATATCTAATTCGTGGAGGTAGGGAGGTTGTGAAGAATGAAAAGAGGAAAGCATAGAAAATGGTACCAGAGAACAGCTTAACACTGCAGTTTATATGTACATGTTAGAGAACATCACATTGAATCAATCAAACACTTACTTGTTTCAGTTTTCACACCTTTAACATCTACTGAACCTAAGCAGGGGTGCTGCATGGGGTGCTCTACGGACATCCGAAAGATGTATCCAATACCGCAGCTCCTGAACCTTTACCGCCAGAGGAGTAGCATAGACGACCATAAAGGGGTCATTATATCTAGGCTCACTCCACTGGCACACACATTTCTCTGCATAGATCAAATCTGGGAAAAGATGTAGATGAGGTGACGTTGGTGAATCAGATGCAGTACTGGTTGGTTCTTCTGATCGAGGTGGTGCTATCTGTAGAGAGATACATTTTATGGCTTTTGTTAAAGCAGAAAGATAAAACTTAAACTCGTCCCCTAATAGACCTGTGAGCATTGGATGCGGTCCTGATGGGATGTAGGGGCATGAGGATTTGCCGCCCTGTTACCACCTCATGGGGCGATAAGAGATGATCCTTACAGGGCTGGGTGTGCAAACTAAAAAACACCAGAGGTAAGCAACGTGGTGCACAGTTTTGACAGTTTGCTTTTCAAAGTACCATTTATCCTCTCTACAATCTTCTTGTCCTGGGAGTGGTAAATTGTGCACATCCGATGCCTAATGCCCAATAATGCTGCAATTTCCTTAAACAATTCATTGAAGAAGTGCGTTCCATTATCGGACCTTAATACATCACACACACCCCAGTGAGGGAAAAAAACTCTGATCAAAATCCTAGCAGCACGCTTGGCATCTGGATGTGCACAAGGACCTGCCTCCACCCATCGGGAGAAAGGACACACAACTGCTATCATATAACGGCACCCATTACACCTCTCACCGATATCCGCGTAATTGAAGTGCAAATCGTGGAATTGCCCATTCGGGCGGGGCAGGGAACCTCGGATAGTTCTTAAGGTGAGACCAGTACTGTAATTCTGGCATGTAGTGCAATTAATCATTTTAGTTAATATCTCCTGCAGATTGGGGGCAAACCAGTCCTCCTGTATATCTGTGGCAATTTGCTGTTTTGATGCATGGGATGGGTGGTGAAACTGGTCGAATGCAACCAGCAGCAATTTGTGCAGCATTACTGCTTTGACCGTTGTTTCCTGATGCTATAATAGGTCATTAGGGGACTGCTGACACCCTCTCTTTCATCACAGATCTTTCTCTTCTTGCGGGGCATGGCCCTGTAATTCAATTAGTTGTACAATTGGTAAGGAAGTGTGGGATGCTGGCAACTGTTCTTGGCCCTGCACTACATCTGGGTATTCGGAAACATTTGGTACAGGGAGACATTCTGCTTGTTTGGCTGCTGCATCTGCTGTGACGTTTCCGAGTGAAACTTTGTCTGTATCATTAGTGTGGGCGGTGCATTTCACCACTGCCATCACCGAGGGCTGAGATAGTGCTTCAATCAGTTTATCTAATTATACAGCATGTTGTATTGGGGATCCATCCGCCCTCCTAAACCCTCTTCTTTTCCATCTTGCAAGCCCTGAGTGCAATGTGGTGGTGGCATAGGCTGTGTCAGAATAGATTGTAACGTAACACCCCTAGGATGCTTGAAGTGCTTCAATAAGCACTATAAATTCTACTGCTTGGGCCGAATAGTGCATGGGCAATCTCTTTTACACTAGTACCTCATACACCCTGTCCACTAGTCGGACAACCACCACACCAGTATGTCTCAAACCTGTCCCGTGGTCGATCGTTGCTGACCCATCAATGAAGAGATCCCTCCGCCCCTTCGAGCGGGCTGTTTTATGCTTTTGGTATGCCATCTTCCTCCCCCTCAAATTTCACACAGTCATGTCTTGCAAGGTTGTCGTCGGTGCACAGTTCTGTTAGGAACGTAGCAGGGTTCACTGTTTTGCATCGGACTATATGGATTTTTGGGCTGGCCAAAATGACCTTATATGCGGATGCCCTATGTGTGGTCAGAGTTGATTTTGATTGCTGAAGGATAGCAAATACTGCATGCTTTACATACAGTGTTACTGAACATACCATGATCATTGTGGAGCTTTTCTCAATTGAAAAAGCAGCAGCGGCAAGTGCCCGTTCACATAGGTACTGACCATGCATTACCAAATCTAGCACTCCTCTGTTGTAGGTCAATGGCTTGTGGCCCATCGTGCTTTTGTGCGTGAGCACTGCAGTCATCATCTGACCATTTGAATGGGATAATAAATATAATTCTTGTGTGTAGTCAGGGCTTGCCAGCACTGGGGCAGTACAGATGAAGTCTCTTAGTTCATTAAAGTTTGTATGCATGGCCTCTGGCCATATTATCTTTTTGTCTGTCTTCTGCACTTCCTTGAGCTGCTGCAGCAAGACCCTGGTGTATGTCACATAATCTTAAATCCATGCCCTGCCATACTTGCAGAACCCAAGAAATGTTTGCATTTCCTTAACAGTATTTGGCTGCGGGGCATTGCGCACAGATAGGGCGCGTTCTGGTGTGATTTTCTTCCCATTGACAGATATCAATTGCCCCAAATAGATAACTTCCTGGCGACAGTATTGCAGCTTAGTCTTGTCTACTTTGTAACCTTTACATGCTAACAGCCGCAGGACAGTAATAGTGTCTCTTCGGCACTGTTGTTCACTGTCACTACACACTAGTAGATCATCCACATATTGAATGATCGTACTGGTGACTTGAATGTTTCCTAAATCAGAATGCAATATTCTATTAAAGATACTAGGGTATTCGCAGTACCCTTGTGTGTTTGAACCACATTCTGCCATGCGTGAACGCGCTGAGGTATTGTGAGTCTGGTTGCAGGGGTATGGAGAAGAAAGCATTTTTCAAATCCACCACTGAAAAATATGTTGCTTGGGCGGGATGCTGCACAGAATTGTCACGTGGTTAGGCACTACAGGAAATTCTGCCTGTACAATGTTGTTTAGGGGGCAGAGATGCTGAATCATTCTTCAGCTCCCCCCTTTTGCCTTTTTTATCACATAAATCGATGTGTTACAGGGAGAGGTTCAGGGCACAATAATTCCCTGATTTAGGAGTGCAGAGATAGTATCTCGTATTCCCTTCTTTCCTTCCTTGGACAGTGGATATTGTTTATGTCGGGGCAGTACTGTACCTGGTTTGAGTGTTATATGTATGGGTGCCACTCCCTGCAAGAGCCCAACATTGTAGACACTGATGGTCCATAATCCCTCTGGGATCTCCTCTAGATCTTTCTCCATGAAGGAGGGCTGGGCCACCAAGGCCATCAAGGAACATAGCACTTTGCGATATTGCACCTTAATGTCACAGGGAATAGAAATAGCCAGCACTATTTCTCCATCATCAATCTGATCCACAAACAATTCTGCATCTGTTACTTCTTTCAGAGGTACTGTTGGATCAATACAGAACACAGTGCACCACTTGCACCCATCAGAATCTGTTGCCACCACAAAAATCCTTTTTGTGGACACCACAAGTCCTTGCAGATCTAGTGAAAGTATCATCCCGCTAAAAACTCTGGGGTCACAACAGGCCGAGAAAGTAATTCCAACACACTTTACCAATCTGGGGCACTGGGGATGCCACAACCACCACCACCACCACCACCTCCTCTCCTCTGGCCTGTATTATGACCATTACCCTCATGATGCACATTCCAGGGGTGGCACATGTTACTCCCCTGTCTGTGAAGGAAAGGGTCATGTTCGGTTTGCCTAACAAGTCGCCCCACAGCAAATTTACAGGAGAGGTTTCCGAGTACAATAAGGGTGCACACACCACTTTTCTTCCTATTTTAATTGCCACCTCTTCTGTGTATGGAACCATTGCGACAGCCCCAGAGAATGCTTACGTGTCGAGAGTTTCACATGATAGTGGAAAGCTTCCCTTTCTAATGCATAATTTAGTAACACCGGTGTCAACCATAAAGATTAATTGCTTGTTTCCTATCTCAGAGCCCACCAAGGGTTCCTCATCAGGGTGGGTAGTCATGGACAGGACTGGGCACGCAAGAGTTTCTATGGGCTGTCCTAATCAGGAAATGGGTTAGTAACTGGGAATGTGAAAGGATTACCTCCCGTGACACTGACCCCCCTGTAAGGTGCCACGGTCTCATTTGGAACGGCATCGTTGATGGGCGTCTGACTGCTGTGTGCTTGTGTTGACTGTGCTGCTTGCATTTGGGCGTTAGGCGGGAAGGATACTTGCACCTTTGGGGGCTGCAATAGTAACTGTGTGTATGCCTGGTGTATTTTGTATGGTATGGAGGTGGACATCAGGGGCAGAAAGGTGTATGGCTGTGGCAGTGTGAAGCCAGTGTGGTTGTATGTATTGTACCCCTGCCCCTGTCCTACTTTCCCTCTCAAAATGCCCCCATTTCCCACAACTCCAGCACTGAGCAGGTCCTGTTCCTCCTCTCGACCCCATCCCACCAAATCACCTATGCCACTCTTACCTCCTTGAAACTCCCCTCTTCACCGCTGCGGACCACCTCGATACCACTCAGAATACTATGACTGAGGTCCACTGCTCCATTGCCCCTGTCCTCCGCCTTGCCGCAGCGCTGCTATTCTTGCATCTGCTCGTGCTACTGCCTGCTCTGCTTGCTCGGTCTGAGTAACTGTAGTTACCGCCCCTTCGACTGCTATTTTTGCCCATTTTTCTGTACCAGTTTTGCTTCCTCAGCCTGTAACCTCTGTGCCATTTCCTTTTCTCTTTCTTTGATCCGTGTACAGTGATGTATAATTATGATGTGTATCTTGGCTCACCCCTTCGCCTCAATGCCCACTATCTTCTCGAGTGCCTTCTGTACCTCTTTGGGCAGTCCCATTTAGATTACAAAATAGAACAGAAGCACTGATCAGTCCCACCGGTCTCCCTTCTCCGCTCTCCACATCTCCTGCACTTTTAAAATATACTGAGCAGTGTCTTCATCATCCCCCATTGTGTATTGCATTATAGACTGCAAGTCCGGCGTGTCGGGGTGGGCTCGCCGCAACGCATCCCACACCTGCACTCTGATATTATTAAAGGGTGCCCCTTCATGTGTATCATTATCTAACTTAACTCTCGGATATCCCGCCTTAACCCACATGTCCCCAGCTTGGTCTCCCATAATGGCGACAAGCAAACTTTTCATGTACCCCAAAACTAAAGGGATCCCAGTGGTCTGCTTCTCAAAAGCATATATCCATTTCCCAGCCCCGGCAGTGAAAGGCGGGAGTGATTTAATCAAGTTCTTATCCTTTTGAGCCCAAGCTACATATTGCGTCTGCCTAGGGCCCTTGTGAAATAATGGTAATTGCATGACCATTCCCCTTCGCGTCGTTTTGCTACCACTTTCCTTTTTTCTCTGTACCACTGCCCGCCCAAACCTACTCCTCAATTGTGGGCCACACAGGCTACTGCAGCGATACTTCTGGCCTCTCCTACTCCCCCTCTGAGTCATCCATAGTGGCCCATTCCTCTTCCTGCAATTTTCCATTTGCGCCTCTCTATGACTTCACGGTCCCATAACCTACACTTTCCGCCTTTCACCCATCACTTTTCCCCTTCTCAATGTGTATGTTCTTAATCGCAGTACTGTCCAGTCTAAACAAAATATCTCCGGCCCTCCACTCATCTAGGCCACACACCGTTTTACCCCCTTCTTCTGGGAGGGCCCGCAACCATGCCAATTCTGCTTGTGTTACCTGTAAAGCTTCTTCTAATTCTTTCTGGGGGTTGGTATTTGGGTATACTGTAGTGTTCTTATTTTTTTCTTTAACTGTTTTTTTATTGCACTTGGCATATATCGACATCATTGCCGTACATTGATTGGAGAAACATGGTCAAATCATAATACAATCATGGTAAATACACATGTACAGACAATACAGACAAGCATCAGAATTGTTGGGGGTTCTGGTCGACCCTGGCTAGATACACCTGGAATTCAGCCGATATGTTCTTAGGCTTGCTGGCACCTGGCACCAAGGTGATATAAAATTCTTCGGTATCATTAGCCAAGACAACGTCCTGCATCCATGTCTCTTTCGTTGGAGGTTGTTTATGTGTCTATCTCATAAGGATAGCTCTCCTGGCCAGAAGCAACCCCAAGTTCAAGAACCTGCACTGTGTTACACCCATCCGGCCGACATAGCCTAGTATACAATCACATGGAGATAGGCCCAAATGTTCCCCCACTATCTCGGACAGAGTGGTTTTAACAGCGTCCCAGTACCCATATAGTTTGGGGCAGCACCAGAGCATGTGCAGCAGGTGAGCATCGACATCCCCGCATCTGGGGCATACCTTTGTCCCATTTGCCCGAAATATGTTAAGTCTTGCCAGGGGATAGTACAGTCTATTCAAAACCTTGAAGTGTATGAGTCTATACTTCGAGTTCAGTGATATCCCCTTGGACAATAGACAGTGCACTTTCCATTTAGAATATGTAAATTCTACCTGAAGATCCCACCTTGAGCATACATTTGTTACAGTACCAGTAGAAATTGATTGTGCAAGTTTATATAGAACAGAAATACTTTTTTTAACAGTAGATCTTTGCAGTATGTAAGACAGGCACGGATGCGTTGGTGGCTCATCCAGGAATGCAGGCAAATGTGCCTGTACCGCTGCGCACATTTGCAAATACAATGCTTGCATAGGGCCCCCTAACACTTCAGTTCTCAATACTTCCCATTCTACAAAACGGCCCTCCATATATAGATCACGGCCGCGTGGACGCCCGCAGTGCACTACATTTTGATTTTACCACCAGACTCTGTCGGAGGGAGCATCAGGATCCCCCACAGGGGTAAAAGCCTTAAGTACAGTGATGTCTGAGTCCCTCTAGCCAACATGTTTTGCCATGCCCCCCAGGTGGCCTGGACAGGGTCCTGTTGGTGACTCACCTGGTATGTACTGCCTATCAGTAAGGATGTTACGGAAGTGGGACCAGCATGCACTTTCTCCAAGCGCGAGTGCGCAAGGGAAGCCCCGGTGCTGCCCAGTGGGAAGCATAGTGCTCCTGCGCAACCATGTAGTACAATTCAAAGTGTTGGGGTTTGTTTGATATGGGGGCGGTGCAGTGGTGGGCGATGCTACATATGTTGGGTTGGTGTATCTTGTAGCGTGTCAGGCAGTAGCGGGTACAGCCCTATTTGTTCCTTTGGGGGCAGTTGGCGTTACTACTCTCTGGTCCCGGCTGCTGTGGTCTTCGGACTTGCACTCATCGCTGTACTCAATGTCCTCTACCATTTTCCACAGTTCTAAAATCTCCTTCCTCTTTTGAAGTTTTTTACCTTTGTATTTAGCAGTTAGAAATATGTTCATGTGTTCCAACACACCTCTGTTATTGGTACCCTGCTCTGGCCATGGGCGGGAGATCCCCCCCCCCCTTGCGTCTCTATACAATGGCAATCCACTGCACATATATTCCAAGGGAGTCAATACCCCCATGTTGAGACTTGTTAACTCCAAAAAACCTCAATAAAAATATTGAATATAGTCTGTCGCTGCCGGTCCTACCAGTCCTTTGTTCTAGTTCACCCACCTCCCCCTAGTCACACCCCTACCGCAAACACACCTCCCTGCCTCAGGCACTCCACACTCGCGCTACTTCTTCCACAGGTAAAATATAAAACACTAAAACAACAAGCTAAAACAATTAACTAAAATAACAAACACTACTCCATCTTATTCCCCCACCCTAACAATAATAATAATACAAACACCACATGGGCTTTGCACCTTCTCCAACCAAAACACTCAGACCCACCCACTATATACTCTCACTCTCCATCCCCCCATGCACAAACCTGCACACCACTACCCTGTACCCCACTTAACGTCAACCCCAGTTGTTGTTGCCGGAAGAGATGTACTTACATCTGCGTGTTCACCCAAGCTCCTCCATCACAGGGTCTGAATAAAGGCCTGCACCCTCCTCAGAGCCGCTCCCCACTCCAAATAGCAGACATGAACTCTGTGAAAACGGCTCCTGTTCACCATTACGGATTGCTCGCTTGCGACTGGTCAATGCAGGTGTGCCTGGCCACTCCAGAGGAGCGGCCTGGAAGCATCCATCTTGGCATGGGTCACTGGATCATGTCAGGGTCACCAAAAATTTAGAGAGACCCCTCAACGCTCACACCAGAAAAAATGCAACCCACTAGGGAAAACAGCCCAGCACACCCCTTTTAAGGAGAACAAGTTGCATTCCCACAAAAAGGTAAAAATGCACCAGCAAAGAACTCTGCTGCCACAGAGCTCTCTGACAAAATCAGCATACGCAACAGGTCATAAGGACACACAGCGTCATCAGTGATGTAAGCTACATGGGTTACAAATCCAAGTAGCTGGTTGGTGAGACCCTATGCATATATACAACCTGCTCCATAAGGGATGCCAAGCCATTGGTCCCAGGTTTGCTTGTCCATCTTCTTCCGCGTGGGCTTCTTCTTCTTCGCACGTCACTGGGCGTCAAGCGACTTAATTGCCAATTAAAGATATAACAACATTGCATTCCCTATCTGTACCTAAAATGCACACGTGGGTGCAAAAGATACTCACAAGGTCACAATATCTTACAAACCCCATCTCGATCCCAGATGTGTTGGCACTCTTCCAAATCTCCCCACCCTGGGTTTAAGTGTTTTGCTTTCCCCCTCCAGGCACCTTGCAGCACAAACCACATGGCCTGGTGGTGAGGGGGGCCTGCCCTTGTTCTCTGATCCCTCCTGATCAATTGGTGATCCACCAGCTTTATGGTCGGTGATCTGGGGCTGGCTGGTACCTTGGAATGCTGGGGTCTTGGGACAAGGGCATCTGGGTACTATAACTTAGAATTTGGACTGGGGAAGTCGGAGGCACGTGCCCTTCTTCTCGTGAGATAACTCTTCGCAGGGAGCTCTCAGCCCCCACATGGCCTTGCAGGGCACATTCTTTCTGGGATACGAATGCTGGCAGTGTGAAACAATGAAAGGTTTATCAATCTGTGTGGCTCTGGTCGTTCTCACTGCTGTCCATTTTGCAAACCACTCCCGCATGCATACCCTTATTCTCACATTCATGGCTTGCGCCTACAGCCCTGGCTGCCGTGCAGCACTAGGCCACGATTTCAATATGGCTGCTGTTTTCTAAAATGGCGTTTTATTCCTACTGCAATCCACACCCAACCGTCCGCTAACCTATCCATAATGCATCTTCTAGCAACACCCTCCACTCCCCTACAGCCTCCCCAAAGATCTACAACACACTTCGAGGCCTCTGCATCACCCTGAACCACTTGGGAGCCTGGAACTATTGCCCCATGTTTCCCAACGTTCCCGCTGTTTGTTAATCCCACATTAACCAACTGACAGGTAAGTTTTTCCCTCTCCTTCTCTATTTTCACCCTCTCTAATCGCTCAGCTTCAAGATATGGCGGCGTTCCCTCCTTTGGAACCCATGCTTTGCACACAGACAGTAAACCTTCCCCTGCTTGTGCATATTGTTCAGGGGTGCGTGTCAAATATATACACCCCCCGTCTCCTGCTAGGTCTACCCAGTGTTCTACTAAGGTGGCAGAAGACCGTATGGAACAATGGTTGATGTTTAGAGGGTCCTGAATGAAGCCATAGAATGGAATGCATTCAAACAAAAACATGCAGCTTTGTTATAGATGTGAAGGTAATGTGATGAGTCAGTGATGATTCCTCCCAGAAACCTGGTCTGGGACCCTTCTCATGTGGCCAGGGAAAGGCAGACGTTTCCTGATCCCGCCCCTGGGGACGGTGTACTGCGGGAGGATCACATGTGGGGTGGGGGTAACGGACCAGGATGACTGGGTAACCCCCCCCTTCGCGACTTTCCCCATAATCCCAAACTGCATAAGATAAAAGAAACAACTTTGTTGAAAGGGACAACAAGTCCTATAATCCCATGAGTACTGGGACTAGGAAGAGGGCTGAAGAGGTATGATGTAGTTGTAGTGAAGCAATTAAGTCTATCAGCACACACCTGAAGAAGCCTGGGAGGCATAAACGGACCCCTCGGGTGCAGGCAATTGGAAGGAACTGGAACTGTGACTCAAATGACTGCAGTAGTTGCCGAAGGAAGAAGGCACGAGGCAGGCAAACCAAACAGAAGTGGGAGAACAAGAGGGACACCGGAACGTGGAGAAAGCAGATTTCAGCTGCTTGTTCTGAGAGGGTCCTCTGAAACGCAGAGGCTGCACAGTGGAAGGCGTGCAGGAGAGCTGTCTTTCTCCATGTGGGCCTGATTGCCATGGTTGCCGCACAGCAAACATGCTGGAGACTGACACGAGGAGCAATTGTCAAGCCGTGGGACTCAGGAGCGAGAGGGGCTCCATAAATGTGTGGCTGGACTGGTGACACCTCCACAGAGGAAGGGTGTGGGTCCCTAAGAGTCCGAAGCAGTAGACGTTATGCCAGATTTCGTGGAAGCAGTGCGACCCGCCGAGCAAGTTTTAAAGAAGCCGGTGTGTGAAGTACAGTATTCTAATACCTTGCACAAGCATTGCCGGCAACAGTATACAGTTCCATATTCAATTGCGTATGGTATAAAGTGGGTAGAAGTTGTTAGTTGAAGCTGTGATACCTGAACAATGGAAATGTAGTACTTGCGTATATTATGAAAATCCTTTACTCGTGTGAAACGCGAACGCTGCTTAAACCCATTGTTCTACCCTTAAAAGACTGTTACTATCTGAAGGAGTGGTCACATGTCACTAATTTGGAAGAGCGAACGTTTTAAACACCATTATTAAAAATGTAACCTTGATAACACAATTGTTGAAACCTTTAACTTGTGAAAACTACCTCAAGGAGTGGTTGCGTGTGCCTAATTGCGTTTTCCCAAAGGAGGACTGAACTCTATTCTTTACTTTAACAAAGCATACCTTTCATATATAAGAAGTTAGAGTGTATATATTATTGAAAAAGAGAGCAAGCCTTGCCTAAGCCAACAGTCTCCCTGTATTAAAACAGCGAAACCAGCCTTTCACAGAGTTAAAAAGCAATCTAACTGTTACTGTGATGTTAATAACAGTTCTATTGGCCTAAGATATAAGTGTGCAGCCATCACCTGAAGCTAAGAGGGTGGTACCAAGGCTTCTGGTTAATTACTTGGGCTGATAGCTGGCAGAGAGGTGGAGGTAAAGTTGGGGGAGGGAAATTGGCTGTTTGCAAAGACACAACCTGTAGTGCCAGAGACTGTGGAAGACAGAAAGAAGGCAAACCCAGGTTGTTATTGTGGCTAACAGAGAAGAGAGGCTGCCCCTTTTGAAGAGAGATATTCAGAGGTAGAGTGCCTTGCCCACTTGAAGGTGTTGTAGTACTTTAAAGTATATCTTGTCGAAGTCTGTCTAGAAGTACAAATCACTGAAGCTGTGGTAGTAGGCCAAAGTACTGAAGCTGTGGTGGTATATCTGTGTCATGCATGCTGGACGCTACGCTCGTAGGACAGCGAGACCGTTCTACTCCAAATGGAGGCTATTCGATACGTTACCGGGAAAACGACGTTTACACTTTTCACGTCGCTAACTTCACGTGACTTTTGCTTCGTCACGTGAACTACGGTATTACGTAATTAAGCAGCGTAGAAACTTCACTCGCTGCTTCTGATCGTCTCTATTGGCGTTGTGTAGCTGAACCTCTGATCTACATCCTGGCATAATCCTACAGCTACTTGTGGGCCTTTGATAGCGTGTGTTCCGCCACACGCTGATTCCTGGAGCTATCCCTTCGCGTGATAATGCACACGCGTTCTCTGTCTTCAATTGCGGCTGGCCAAGGCTGCGTAAATCCTGCCCGCGTGTAAAATCCACACGCGCTCTTTGTCTTCACACGCGGCTGGCCAAGGCTGCGTGAATCCTGCTCGCGTGTAAAATCCACACGCGCTCTTCGTCTTCAAGTGCGGCTGGCCAAGGCTGCGCGAATCCTGCCCGCGTGTAAATCCACACGCGCACGTTGTCTTCACACGCGGCTGGCCAAGGCTGCGCGAATCCTGCCCGCGTGTAAATCCACACGCTCACGTTGTCTTCAAACGCTATTTTTTTCTAACTCCTGCATCTGTGGAATTAACAGAAGGATTGATCCCTAAAGTGGGAAGGAAGCCTTTCAAGGATCATTGGAAGTGACTTTGAACTGAACTTTGGACGCTATCCTGTGGTGAATTCAACCCGTATCTAGCGTGAGCCTCGTTCCGTTCGGGATAAGTCTCCCTTACTAATTTTCCCTTCCCTGTCGTTTTGTTCTTCATTTCAAATCCATCAAGAGACTTCTGGATTGTTCTACCCAGAGATACAGGTCAGTGTGATCATTCCTGTCATTATCTACTTCATCATACTCAGATTGGAGCAGTTATTCATGATACTTTAATTTGTCCTAGGCTGGATTACTATACCTTACCCACGCCCTTTCCAGTGATCCATCGCTCTGCCTGTTTTATCAGCCAGAGGGTTGTATCATTTGGAAGGTCTTTGTTGACTTCACGACTATCAAGTCGGGTGAACAGGGATCCGGAAGACCCTACCTCCTGTATCCTTTTGAGTATTGTATCCTTTTCAGTTGATACTTTGGTACATTTCTGACAGAATCAGAAGCCATGGAGGGTACGGATCCTTTAACTGTTTTGACACAGTTGATCAACGATTTGAGAAACGAAATGGTTACTGCACAGGACATGTTACGGCACCGTATGGACGTTATGCAAGACGCCCTACATGGTAGTCCTCAGGGAGCACAGGCGCCGATGGCTACTGCATCTGGATCTGGGACTACGGCACCCCCACAGGAAACTATTAATGTGGTTATGCCCACTCAGTTTCCCTTGGCCCCTCCGGAAAGGTTCACGGGTGATCCCAAAACCTACAGAACCTTTGTAAATCAGTGCCGACTCCATTTTCTTTGCCGTCCTACATCTTTTCCTGATCTAACCACAAAAGCAGCCTTCGTGCTTTCCCATTTAGGGGGCACAGCCGCTGCTTGGGCTAACCCTTTGTTGGAAACTAATAGCCCTTTGTTGTACGATTGTGACGATCTCTTGACTGCTATGAGTAAAGTCTTTGACATGCGTTACTCAACTCAAGCCACAGATCTAGAGTTGCTTAACCTACAACAGGGCAGCCAACCCCTTATGTCTTACGTTGCCCGGTTCAATCAACTGACGGCGGAAACCCAATGGCCTGACAGCAAGAAAACGGCTGTTTTTTACAAGGGTCTTTCTGAAGAACTGAAAGACGCCTTATCTACTGTTCCTGTGGTTCCTACGGGTTTCCCAGAGCTGCTCGATTTGGTTCTACAAATCGACGCCCGAAGGAATGCTCGAAAGGGAGAGAAAAAGCCCTTCATGCCAGTCTCGGGGCGGTCAGAGACACCAGCAGTCGTCTCTAACGACCCTGAACCCATGCAAATAGGCGCCGTGAGAGGCCGATTGTCCAATGCAGAACGGGAGAACCGAAGAAAAAACCACTTATGTATGTACTGTGGTTCTTCCGAGCATTTATTGGCAACATGTCCTAAAAAACCCGTCAAGCGTGCGGGAAACGCCAAAACTCGACAATAGCAGGAGTCCCTATGTCGAGTGTTTCATCGGACTCCAGTACCATTCCTAAACATGCACCTGTAATAGTTCAGGTGACGTTACATTGTGATGAGCGAGAAGTGGTTTCCAAGGCCATGGTTGATTCTGGAGCCACCAGCAATTATATTGACATCACCTATGCCAAGAACCATTCCTTACCCCTTGTAAACAAAAAAAGACCTGAAACGGTGAACACCGTGGACGGATCTGTTTTAGTTTCTGGTATGGTAACCCAGGAGACGGTACCGGTTCAGATGACGTTATCTAATAACCATTCAGAAGAAATCATCTTCGATGTTATTGCTGCTCCGCAGTACGAGATCATACTTGGTCTTGCATGGTTAACCCTTCACAATCCTGCTGTTGACTGGGTTTCGGGATCGCTCCAATATCCTTCGACTCATTGCAATGAACATTGCTTTACCAGTCAGGAGGTGTCAAATAAACAACACATATTGGCCTCTATGGTGGAGGATTCTACTATCAGCGTTGTACATCGATGCGACAATATAATACCATGCGAATACGCTGATTATGCTGATGTCTTTGATAAAGGCCAGGCAGAACGATTACCTCCTCATCGACAGTACGACTGTCCTATCGAATTGATTCCTGGTACCAAAATTCCTACAGGCCGTGTTTATTCTTTAACACCTAAAGAAGATGTCGTGTTAAAAGAATACATCGACAAAGCGCTAGCAACGGGCTTTATACGGCCCTCACAATCTCCTGCTGCATCTCCTCTATTCTTTGTTCCTAAGAAAGAGGGAGACCTCAGACCATGCATTGATTACAGGGCACTTAATGATATCACCATAAAAAACCAATACCCCTTACCACTAATAAACGTTCTGTTGGATCAGTTAGGCACTTCCAGTTACTTCACCAAATTGGACTTGCGAGGTGCATACAATTTGGTTCGCATTCGTGAAGGCGACGAATGGAAGACCGCTTTTAAGACACGGTATGGTCTTTACGAATATCTGGTGATGCCTTTTGGTCTGTGCAATGCTCCCGCCACATTTCAATTCTTCATGAATGACATATTCAGAGACATAATGGACCGATTTGTGGTTGTCTATCTGGACGACATTTTGATCTACTCATCTTCTTTATCGGAACACGTCAGACATGTTTCTACAGTCCTACAAAGACTTGGGGAGAACCATCTTTATGTGAAAGCCGAAAAATGTGTCTTTCATTCACAGGAAGTGGAATTCCTGGGTTACGACATTACCAATCTAGGTGCTCGAATGAGTCGTTCCAAGGTAAAGGCCGTCTTGAACTGGCCAATTCCACATAACGTCAAGTCACTACAGTCTTTCTTGGGCTTTGCGAATTTCTATCGCAGATTTATCCATTCCTTTTCCAAAACAGTAGCTCCTTTGACGGCTTTAACTAGTTCCAAAGTACCTTTCTGTTGGAACCAACATGCCCAAGCAGCATTCGAAAAGCTGAAGGAAGCATTTACCACTGCACCCGTGCTTCAACATCCGGATCCTGATCGCCAGTTTGTCGTTGAAGCGGATGCATCCAGTGTCGCTATTGGCGCAGTGCTCTCACAAGTTTGCACGGAAACCAAGGAGGAACACCTAGTGGCTTTCTTCTCTCGTAAACTCACCTCATATGAACGGAACTACACCGTTACTGAGCGGGAACTACTGGCTATCAAAGATGCCTTCCGAGAATGGCGTCATCATCTTCTTGGGGCCAAACAACAGGTGTTGGTGTACTCTGACCATAGAAATCTCCAAGCATTCAAATCCATGAAATGCCTTACGGCCCGTCAGGCCAGATGGCATGTCTTTTTTGCCCAATACGATTTCCAGGTCACCTATCGTCCTGCCCGAGAACATGTTAAGTCGGACGCTTTGTCCCGTATGAGTAAAGAGGCGCAGGAAGAAAAACAAGTACAGACCCAGCTGTTGGCAGATCATGTGATTTGTAGTTGTTCGGTTCAACCATCCTTAAAAACCGGAATACAAGAGTGGGTAAAAAATAATCCACAAGTAGTCCAGGATATGAAACTGGACGTGCATAACGGTTTACCATTCACACAAGGAGTGCTTTATCTACAAACTCCTTCAATGCGGAATAAAGCCCTCAAATGGAATCATGATTCCTTGATTGCAGCCCATCCTGGACGGAAGAAAACACTGGACCTGCTCAAAAGGTGGTGCTGGTGGCCATCCATGGCAAAAGACGTTATAAACTACGTATCTTCTTGTTCTGTATGTATCCAATGTAAAAATACACCTGGTAAACCAGTGGGCTTACTCCAATCCCTGCCTGTCCCTACCAAACCATGGGACATGATATCTATGGACTTTGTGGTGGAACTCCCCCCAAATCAGGGATATGATACCCTATGGGTCGTAGTGGATTATTTCACTAAATTGGCCCTATTTATTCCTTGTATTGGTTTACCAACTGCTACTGTTCTGGCTGAACTGTTCATCCAACATATATTTTGTTTCTTTGGTCTACCGTCAGTAATCATTACTGACAGGGGCTCGCAGTTTGCGTCACGCTTTTGGAGAGCTTTAACATCTGCATTACTAATTGATGATAGAATGTCCAGCGCTTATCATCCTCAAACCGACGGACAGACTGAAAGGGTCAATTGTACTATGGAACAATATCTGCGGTGTCTGTGCTTGCAATACCAATCGGATTGGCTCACGGTACTGCCGGCGGCTGAATTTGCCTATAACAACTCTTATAGTGCCATAGGCACTTCACCTTTCTATGCTCTCTATGGACAACACCCCCGATCAATACCTCTGGATTCCGGTCTATCCCTGGACACGCCTGCCGCAGGCCGTACTCTTCGTGATCTGAAGAGATTACAAAGAAAGGTGAAGCAGCAATTGGAGCAGGCTAAACGACGTGACAAGTTCTATGCCGATGCTCATAGGGTATCCGCACCTGTCTATAAGGCTGGGATGAAAGTCTGGCTATCCACTAAGAACTTAAGGATTCCAGGCAAAAAGAAATTGTTGCCTAGATACATCGGTCCGTATGAAGTGCTCCATGTTCTTAACCCTGCTGCTGTACGTCTGGCTTTGCCACAACGATGGCGGGTGCATCCTGTATTCCACGTCTCGCTCATTAAGCCGTTCTCTGACACTACTAGACTGCCTGTACGGCCTGTTGCTATTTCTGTGCGGGGGTCTGATGAATACGAGGTACAGGACATACTGGATATGAAACTCCGTTCTGGTAGACCATATTATCTGGTGGACTGGAAGGGCTATGGTCCCGAAGATAGGTCCTGGGAACCTCTTTCCAACATACATGCTCCTGCTTTATTGAAGCGCTTTCACACAAGGAGGGGAGAGGTTGTCCCTTTGGGGGATGGCACTGTCATGCATGCTGGACGCTACGCTCGTAGGACAGCGAGACCGTTCTACTCCAAATGGAGGCTATTCGATACGTTACCGGGAAAACGACGTTTACACTTTTCACGTCGCTAACTTCACGTGACTTTTGCTTCGTCACGTGAACTACGGTATTACGTAATTAAGCAGCGTAGAAACTTCACTCGCTGCTTCTGATCGTCTCTATTGGCGTTGTGTAGCTGAACCTCTGATCTACATCCTGGCATAATCCTACAGCTACTTGTGGGCCTTTGATAGCGTGTGTTCCGCCACACGCTGATTCCTGGAGCTATCCCTTCGCGTGATAATGCACACGCGTTCTCTGTCTTCAATTGCGGCTGGCCAAGGCTGCGTAAATCCTGCCCGCGTGTAAAATCCACACGCGCTCTTTGTCTTCACACGCGGCTGGCCAAGGCTGCGTGAATCCTGCTCGCGTGTACAATCCACACGCGCTCTTTGTCTTCAAGTGCGGCTGGCCACGGCTGTGTGAATCCTGCCCGCGTGTAAAATCCACACGCGCTCTTCGTCTTCAAGTGCGGCTGGCCAAGGCTGCGCGAATCCTGCCCGCGTGTAAATCCACACGCGCACGTTGTCTTCACACGCGGCTGGCCAAGGCTGCGTGAATCCTGCCCGCGTGTAGAATCCACACGCGCTCTTCGTCTTCAAGTGCGGCTGGCCAAGGCTGCGCGAATCCTGCCCGCGTGTAAATCCACACGCGCACGTTGTCTTCACACGCGGCTGGCCCAGGCTGCGCGAATCCTGCCCGCGTGTAAATCCACACGCTCACGTTGTCTTCAAACGCTATTTTTTTCTAACTCCTGCATCTGTGGAATTAACAGAAGGATTGATCCCTAAAGTGGGAAGGAAGCCTTTCAAGGATCATTGGAAGTGACTTTGAACTGAACTTTGGACGCTATCCTGTGGTGAATTCAACCCGTATCTAGCGTGAGCCTCGTTCCGTTCGGGATAAGTCTCCCTTACTAATTTTCCCTTCCCTGTCGTTTTGTTCTTCATTTCAAATCCATCAAGAGACTTCTGGATTGTTCTACCCAGAGATACAGGTCAGTGTGATCATTCCTGTCATTATCTACTTCATCATACTCAGATTGGAGCAGTTATTCATGATACTTTAATTTGTCCTAGGCTGGATTACTATACCTTACCCACGCCCTTTCCAGTGATCCATCGCTCTGCCTGTTTTATCAGCCAGAGGGTTGTATCATTTGGAAGGTCTTTGTTGACTTCACGACTATCAAGTCGGGTGAACAGGGATCCGGAAGACCCTACCTCCTGTATCCTTTTGAGTATTGTATCCTTTTCAGTTGATACTTTGGTACATTTCTGACAATCTGGTTGTCCGTAGATGCAACATTGTAGTAGTATAAACAAGGCGGAGTACTGTGAGACAAAGATGACTGTTCTCATGGTGAATTGAGTAGAAGTTGAAGTGGAAGCAGCAACACTGAGAAGTCAACCTGACAAATATACCATTGTGAATTCTAAGCCAATACTAACTGTTAACCAAGAACTGTGTATCACTGACAGTTGTGGATATTGCATTTCTTTTGAACTGTGGGATTTCTTCCTGAAGAGGTGACAAAGCATCATTGCTTGGGTTAACATTGGTGCTATTTGGTGCAAGTGGAAAGTGGATATTTCACCAAGAAGAGGAGATTTGCTATCATTGGGACGATGGTTAACTTTTACTTTGAAACATCAAGAACTGATTTGAAACATTTCCTTCTTTGGTTGAACATACGCAGAATTGACTTTGAATCCTGGGAAAGGGAAATTACTCTGGGCATTAGAAGGTTATTCAGAAACTGTGAATGTTGTTCATGTCATGTTGTATTGACATACATTTTCTTTGTGTATTTGCTGCTTAGTGTGAGGGCCAGTTATCCTGTGTAAGAGTGTTTCCCCTTAGCTTTGGATAAGCAGGGAAATCCGCAGAGTAGGGATAGTGAGGCATTTTGATCATATTTCTTTTGAGAATAAAATGCCATGTTTTTATGAATCGTCAAACAGCTGTCTGCCTCGCACTACTGACCCCTCAGAGTATCTTAATGTATTTATTCCCTACGTAACTTCAGCTTGCACTAGAAGGAAATGTAAGTCATGCTGACCTGTATTTAAGAAGGATGAAACAATCATTTCTTTGTAAGATTGTATTACTAATATATGTAAAAAGTAGGGTTGTGTGCTTTTAAGAAAGAACAGGATATGATCACCAGATAATTGCTTGAAGTAATACAATAGCTATACATGAATACACACTAGAAGAAGTGATGGAAATTAGAATAGGAATAAATGTGTGGGACAAGAGAATATTGGAAACGGTACATGTAATTATTTTACAAATAAAGCTACATAACAAATTAAGCAATGGGCATACGTTGTTCATGTAATAAGTATAATCAAACAAGACCGTACAAATGGTAGAGAGCAGATGTCTAGAATTATGCAATTGTTCATGGCAACATGTATCTACGTGATAACATCTCATGTTTTTGTAGAGGAGGTGCCAAGCTCGATTCACACTCCAACCACCCATTTAGAAGTACCAGAAACATTCACGCCGAAATATGTGACGTATGATGAACAAATAAACCAGCAGAGAGCTGCAGTTGGGCTCTGTCCAGTACCTATCAGAAGAGAAGCACCTGTTGAAGTACTGACACCTAAGAAAACCTGGACAGTAAGGTACCCATTGAGAAAACCATATCGACAAATGAGACAGAATGAAGATTGCCAGAATGTATTACCCGACGAAGCTAAGAAGATACTGAAGGAAGACGAATGATGATGTCACAAGAACCCGGACTGACTGACATATAGAAGATATAATGACTTGTGAATAATAAAAACAGATGGAACACCATGGACAAGTGACATCCTGACCCTAAAGTGAAATAATCGATGTCAAGATGTCAGAAATTATGCCACATGCATGATGAAGATATTCAGTTCCTTTAAACGTGTACATATGCAAGGAAGCGCAAGAAGCAAGAAATTGTGAGGCTTGCTTATGCTTAGTAGTAAAATAGATTGCGGCAAGGGCCACCTATACATATCTACCTCAAAAGGAGCACTTTAAATAAGTATACTTCCACTATGCACAAGAGCAGAATCAACAAAAGGTTACTAAAGGTCTCCAGAAGAGAGCTTTGCAGCAAACAAATCGAGAATTAAGACGGAGTGAAACTCGGGTAAAGGTAAATCGTGCCAAGAAGCCAAGGTCATATCGGCTGAAATAGACCAACAGTGGATACAATTAATGAGAAGAACAGAGTATCCTGTTCAGAAAGGTCAAGATAAGCCACAGATGGCAGATGGCTGGCAGAATTAAATCAAATACACGAAATTGCATGAAGAATAAGACGATTTCACGGTGGCGAAATCATGTGACCAGACGAGCAAGAAGGAATGAAACATTCACACCTACGCGTGGACCTGTGCCATGCACAGACGCCTCAACATTCCCAGACCAAGAAGCAGTCTCGAGGCCAACCACAAAGAAATAATTGACACATGACCACTGAGGTGATGATTGATTGAAGCAATAATTGGAGGGATGCTGGGGGTGCAGCCTAACTCCCTGCACCTGGCCAGCTATTCTGCACGCTGCTAAGCAAGTGGAAAAGTATGAGTGGGGTCGATGCCAACCCAATCATAGTGGACCAAGTAATCTAGGGTGCTATAGTTAGTAGAACCAATAAGACATACTTTTAATGACGTCTACAGTAGCCATTTTGAAGGAAGGGCTTAGATGCCCCACCTGACAGTGTTTATCCAGTCCCCACTCCCCGTTACCATATACAGATATAGTGCCTATATTAAAGTTACCTTCCTAGAACCAATCTAATTTCCATGCTAGGTTTTGAGAGTTACATGTCAATGATGACGAGTTTTTGTTATAAATACTATGTTTTTTATGAAATTAATTGGAGTTTAAGCGAGAAGGAAGATTGAGCGATTGCTGATATTCACGAACTCCCTGTTTTTTGTACTCCTCATCAAACTGACTCCCTTTGCCAAACTATCGAGTTGTCATTATTGATTTGATGCAAGAGTATTAATCTGCATCCCCAGCCATCTAAAGGGTGCTGCTGCTCATCTTAAAGTGCTGTTGGAAAACCCCCCAGTCCTATGGGCTGGCTGGGGTCCTACTGCACGTTTTCGTATGATGATGTCCTCAGCGGCCTCTGAGTACTTAAAAAAAATGACCTTGTTTTTGTGGCTGCTGGAGCTCTGGAAAAGCACTGCGTGGAGGACAATTCAACTGGGACCCTCTGGTTAGTGACAGTGAAATATAGTAATCTTGATATAATACCTTCCCTTTAAAGAATACTTACGCAATACAGGTTCTACATGTTTGAATAAATTGCTGTTTAAAAGACTGCATTTTATTCATGCACTTTTGATCCGTTTTCTTTTTTTTTTTTATAAATAGGTGGGTCCCTCATTACTCCCCAGCCAACAACCCTGCCCCTCAGTCCCATATCCCCACATACACATGTATATGTAATTAGTCGAGTTCAACAAAAAGTTCACAAACAAAATGCAACCATTTAAACAGCAGTCAATGAAAACATTTATTACGGGAGATAAAATATAGTTTTCCACAGTTTAGGAAACAAAAACAAGACTTAATGAACCAGTGGGAGAAGTGTTAAAAATATATGAGAAGGAGCCACAGTCATTGATACAAGGTGGGCATCTATATTGTCTGAGAGAAAGCAGCTCAGATATGGCCTAAAATAAAGTCAACTGAGAAAAGCCTTTGTGAAAGAGCGAGAGAGGCAGCAGTCACAAATTATACCTCCTGTAGGGCTGCACACCTTGCTTGGTGTCATGATAATAAAATGGCTCTGGGAAATACAAGGTGTAAATAAATGTGCACGTTGAAGAGTTTTTAACAGTGTAAAAGTAAATTTCAGACTGCAGCCATTAACAAGGCCTTTTTAATTGAATTTAGAGACTGACATATCAGTGCTGAAGACATGCTGATAAATGTGATTACATTTGAATTATCTACATGACAGTGCCAAAAAGGCCTGATTTTACACTTTAAAAACACAAATGTAAATCACACATTTCTTCAACTATTGCCTCATAAGTGTGTAAGGACGCGCACAAGAATGCAGAGAAGTTGGTACTACCGACATATATTCAGAGCTTTAAACCCCTCAAGGAACAATTAGAGGATTTAATCACAAGTGCTATGTTCCTGGAACCCCAGTAACGAAGGAAACCCCACTTGAGTATTACAAACCTTTGATTTGCTTTATATGATTGCATTTTGCACAAAATAACATAAAATGCAAATATAGAAAAAGCTTAATTTAAAGTACCATTTTATTCTGCACTGCACGTATTTCACGTAGAAACACACAGTGGGCCTCATTACAACTTTGGAGGTGGGCATGGATGCCTCCAAAATCGTGTCCGGGTCCCCTGAATGGGGAAATGCCGGGCCATTCCGAGTATGGAGGGCCCGGTATTTCCTCCTTCAGGGAAGCTTGGCCCGGTCCCTCCCCATTCCCATTCGAACCCTTATAGTGCTCGAATGGGAATGGGGAGGGAGCTAACAATGGGCCCATTACGAACGGGCCCGTTGTTAGCTCCCTGGTCCCCTTGCGGGACCCGCAATGGGCTCGTAATAGTGCAGAGTGGGTTTAACGGCGCCGGCACCATTACCGGCACCGTTAAACCCATTCCGCACAAGTTATAATGAGGCCCAGTGTATTCTTTAGCTTAACAATGAACATGCCAGGACAAGTAAACTGGGTTCTCCTCACTCCAATACCCTCTAGTGTAAGGAAGGCATACTATCAACAGTAAAACAGGCACAACTGACTACAGTTCAATGATGTTATTTGAACTTCCGTTGGGTTTGAAAAATGCCTATCTAATCCTAAATCTTAAGATGGGAGCAAGCTACAACCATCAAATAATAATAATAACGCAGTCCTAGTGTTGTCTTGTCAAAATAAAAGGGCCTATACTACCTATTGCCAATCCTTACCTCCAAATACAAATAGTGTGGGAAACAATGATATGTAAAAGAAAAAGTGTTCAAGAAATCATGTCAGGATGGTCAGGCCATAGGCTTCCCTTCCCCACGTTTTTAGCACGGGACAAGGCAGCACACTCTAGGTTAGCACAGTCTCTGGCTGCTGTAGAACGAGGGTGCAGTTAAAAACTTTCAGTTCAACATCATGGCCTTCTGTGCCAAAGTCTCTTTGCATTCAAAGTCTCTTCTTTCAGAGGGCCTGAGGCAACAACCAACAATAAAGTTCCTTTTCTTTTGTACTTCACATATACACCATTTTTGTAGGTGTTTAACCATTCACCTCGGGTCCCCGTCTGCCAGGCTCAGATCCACTTTAAACAATTTACTTAGGATTGTCACGTATCCAATTTCTCGGGTGATTCACTGTTCACCCTTTATCCCCCTTCACCGGGCTCATATCAATTTCGACATTGAATCTTCAATCAGTCTCTCTGCACCGGGCTCGGACCAATAACACACACTTGCTTTAACCCAAAGCTTTCAAATGATCTCCCTCTGCTGGGATTGGACCAACTTTATCTACTTTGCCATAAACGTTCTTTATCAACATCGAAGACTTTCAAAGGTATCGTATCTTGGTTTCAAAGTTCAATCACTCATCTGCGGTTCATTCGCGTTGATTATCACAAGCATTTCAAATAATGTTTGTTTCAGCGCTCACCATACAATGTTGCCGCTTGAAACCTTGGCTTCAACACAGACCGGTCCTATATTGGTCTCCCCAATGCACCGGCTGTGTTGATTTCACTGACACTGATTTGTTGTTGGAGCCAAGCACAGAACCACGGCAGCTGGCGATTCGCCTCGCCTTGATTATCAACGCAGTGATCCTCCCGCACTCGTCCACCGCCAGGAACTGGATCCAAAAACGATTATCGGGTCCTGGCCACCTGAATGACAGATCTCCAGGTACTAGTGGGTGAGACACCTTCTAGTTTCTCACACTACCTAAAGAATGCAGTCATGAGACCTGGTCAGAACATAAACCCTTGTTATTGTGTTCATGTACAATTTCCCTGCTTGAATCGTGTTTTAACCAGTAACTAGCTAATGAAAATCACAAGAAAAACCAGGAGGGCATTGCATTGAAAATTACAAATCTTTGAGCTTTCTATATCAGTAAAGAAAATGCCCAATTTTCACTGCATCAACAGTGCCATCTATAAGCTGAAGTCTGCTTCTCTCCACTTGCAAATTGAAGAGAATGTTTGTTTTGTGTGTTTGAAATCAAGAGTGTTGATGTAAAATTTGCATGAGATGTCATGGGAAAATGTGATGATAAGAGGGAAAATACATTTATCTCTAAAAATATGCATCACATAGTGACAGGCCTTTCATGTGGTCATTGTGAGAAACCTGAAGGTGCCTCACCCGCTAGTCCCCAGGGATCTGTCATCCAGGTGGTCAGGACACCGCCATCGCTATTGGATCCCGTCCCTGGGCCTGGGGCTGGACCAGTGAGGGAGGAACACCTGGATGGGGGGTCCTCGTGGAGTGTGAGTGGGACACTGATGGGTGAGACACGGTTTCCCCCTTCTTTCAACACCTTTTCCTCATCCTACTACATAGGACATTCAGAACCACTGCCCCACTCCCTTTTCCGACACAAACACTTTTGCATGACACACCAGAGAATGGACTAACACCAGAGACGTTTACCTGCCATGTCCCAATACAAGGCTCAGGCAAAGTCAGGCAATTGATCAGAATCACACACACCTGACGTCCCTTTCCCTTCCCCACAGGGATAAAAGGTGGAGCAAGAGAGCACAGTATGAGCAAGGTCGACCGCACGACGAGACAGCTATCCAGACCCGGCTGTTCAAGGGGAGGAGAAAGGCGGCAAACTTTGAGAGGCTGACAGGGAAAGAAACAACCTTGCCCACTTCAACAAAACCCTGCAAACCTTCCACTGAAAGAATCTTAAGGCCGAGGACAATTGCCCAAGTGTACTGCAGCAAATGTCAACAGTACACAGAGCGTTCAGGGCTGATAAGCCAGAGAGAGGAAGACTCCTGTTTCCATGGGACCGGCCTTGACTCCAGTTAGGAGGAATGCCAAGTGGTTCATCACAGCCGGTGAGTCGAGGGGAGAGCCGAGAAGAACCGGGCTGTGGTGAATCAAAAGGCAGAGAGTGGCGAAGGAAGAAAAAGCCTAAAGAACTGTAACATTTTAAAAGGGAGACCAGCTGCAAAAGAGGGCTGGCACCATGTGGGTGCTGCTCCAGAAACCCTGGTCAATCCCCATCTGAGTGAAAAAGCCTTTGACCTAAGAACTGTGAGAAAGCAAGGGAAGTGAATCCCGCAATCATTCAAAATGAATGTGAATATGAAGTTGCCAAGAGTGAACCCGGAAGAGGGATGCTGTTGAGAAGGGGGAACGTCTAAAGTCCTAAGAAACAGTGTGTTGACAAGAGTGAACCCGGCCAAGGGATGGCCACTGGAACTGTTTAAAAAGACATTAAGGTTTGTGAAGGAAGAAAAAGCCATAATGAACAGGTTGGAGGGAGTCTGAAAGTAAAGAGGGGTCAGCACCTGGAAAAGGGGTAGTCATGGGTAAAGAATCCTCACCCTACGTGAAACCAGGAAATAAACGTTCATATTGTTGAAGGAACATTTGTTTTTGTTATTTGAATATGTCAGGCCCTCGAAGGTAAGAGACTTTCAAGGGAAACGAGACTTGGCCATCAACGGCCCTGATAGCTGCAAGTGGAACTGTCGTCTTGTGCTGCTCGAGAGCATACTGTCCTGCAGGATTCCGCCTTGCCCATGCTCAAAATGTGGGGAAGGGAGACCCAAGCTACCACATCCTGACATATTATTTGTGAACACTTCTTTCTTTTCTTGAAAACTATCCTACACCCCTTTTTGTATTAGTTGTAAAGTTTGGCAATAGGTTTCTTAGTATAGGCCCTTTTTATTTGACACGCTGCCACTAGGACTGCCTTATTTTCATTTGATGGTCGACGCTTGCTCACCTCTTAGATTTAGGTTTAGATTAGGTGTTTTTCCAACCTGCATACAGTTTAATAAACACTCTTGAACTGTGATCACTTGTGCCTGTCTATACTGTTGCCACCATGAGTTCCTTACATCATGCACACTGATCTACAGAATATGTTGATCTATATTTTATTAAACTCACACATTTAATTCCAACATTTTATAAAAAATAGTAATGCATTGCCATACATTAGGAGTGAATTGACCCCTCCCTTTGCATTCATGGGACTGATGAAAGCCACACCTAGTCACAAGGTGTGGAGATGAAGAATATATAATAGCACACACACAGAACTGAGGTATTAATTAACATTGGGAGAGGAATATTGAAGAATATTTTGAGGTACAACTTGAGGGGTAGCAAAGGGGAAGAGAACTGAATCCACCTGGATGACTGATCCTCATGCAGACTGGAGACAGAAGCCATGGAGAGAGAGATGACTAGCCCAGCGTGGACATTGGTTTCCATACAGCTAGCTGAAAAGAGAGCTTGCTGATAGTTATTTCAGACTGATTAGGTCCCTGCTGATTCTCCACAAAATGAGATGCCACATTTAAAATGTAAGTAAAATCCCATTGTAACTCCAAACTGTCACTATAGACTGTCCATGGTAAATCTGGGGGATAGAGGTCTGGAATATAGGAGAATGCTAATTTTGCAAAGACTCAGGTGCAATGTTAGTTAAAATGCTACGTGTTTCCCATTTATATTGAATATAAAATGAGATGTCAGTTCATTAAAATCTAATGCATTTTTGTATTTGAGAGGTGAAATTTAAAACACACAGCATTTTGGTGCAACTTAAATGCAGAGAATGATTGTAAAATTAACCACCATTTAATAGAATCCTTGGGTCATGCTGACACAGAATGGCACACTATTGTCAAATATGATATCATGCAAAAAACAGCCTCTTGTGAGTCTAGTCATAAATTATGTTTGTAAAAATAGAAATTAACCTAGGTAAGTCATGCTAGTCACATAGAATTGTGCTAAGTGCTAAACACCTGCAGTCCCTTATCTTTCAATGCACAGACAGACAGACCTATGTACAATGTGAAAGGGCAGGGGTACTTTAACATGGTATCTGTTACTGGGTAATAGTACATATCCATCTAAATAATTCATATGTAGATTGAAAGCTACACAGACACACACAGACATATTCAGAGAAGTCTGCAAACACATGTGTTCAGAGAAGAACTCACTATTCTGTGAACATTAATTTTCTAATCTAAACCTACAAGGTTTATGTCTATATTTATATGGCTTGCACATTACCTTTACATTCACCACCTCTCACGTATACAGGGGATCCAAGTTCAATGTATATATGTTGGTAAATGTTAGTTGTTCAAGTAATCTTTCTCTGATACCCTACTTGTTTTGTTACTGGAGAAAATCACATATTTTGAGATAAATACCTACACTGGTTAAAACACAGAAATGTCATCATTGCATTAAATTGTGCTGCCAAGTAGAAACAATCCTAGAAGTGTATTTAAAATGACTGGTATCGTTTAGAGTATAATGTATATTTAGAATCAAGATGATTGGAAATTAATGCTTGTGTGAAAACCAGTAGTGAGATTCATGTAGGCAGGGAAAATGCATATTGCTGGTTGATTATTTATGAGTCCATAACATTGTAGTGATGTCCTTGGTGCAAAGCCGGAGACCTGCTTGGTTTACATCCAATGTACATTTTTTAAATACGTTTCATGTTTTGAGAAACCCCCTATCTGTTGTTCTAGCCCAGCATTGTGAGGGAGTGTATATCAAGGGGCATGAAACTGATCATTCCTCCCTAGCTGAACATATAAATATATAAATCCATAAACATTTCTACAATAACCTGCATGGTATGATATATGGATGAGTCTAAAACTGGACTTTGAAAAGATTCTAGACTAAGGGACCAACAAGCACATAGATCTTTAAGGTAAACCTTGTTTTTTCTTGAGGTGCAGATGTAACAGAATAATACGATGCAGCCTGCAAAGAAAATTATGATTTACAGACGGCATTTGTGTAATAACAGCCCCATCAGAGGAGGTTTAACAAATACGACTGCAGTAGAACAGAAATGGTACTGATATACATTCATTACAGACCTTTCAACCAAAGGACTCCCCAGTGTTCGATTGGCTAGTGTTTTAATTTTGATGTGAGGTTGTTACACCCATACTCCAATATTGCCATTCAACTCCGGAAGAAGTCCCATTATTGCCACCTGGGAATTAAACGTGTTAGGCATACGAAGAGTTAAAACGCACCGCACAGTAACCCAAAAAGAACAGAACAATCGATAAGGAATACAACATTTAGAACATCAATATAAGAAAATGCTGGAATGTGTCTTGCAGGAATATATTGCTTATGACTCTGGTTTTGGTTTTAGAAATAGGCAGCCGTTCATTTCATACTTTGTGAAATAGTAGCTTCAGGGTTCGTAAAACATTAGATTGAAAAAACTGCAAAACAATAGAAATGAACCATATTGCTTGAAATAATAAAAAATTATATTTTTCAGAAATCTGGGAATTCAGATGTTATTATTTGGGCCTATCACCAAGGGATCATTTGTGTTCTTAAGGGTATTAGAAACCCCAGGTGTTTCCCTTGGTTACATAGCAATTAGAGGTAGGTGCAGAGTTGTCCCAATTCTGCTTTAGGAGACACAAATAATGTGTGCCATTATTCCCCAACTCAGTGGTACTCATTTTATGAACGTTGCAAGGATCAAAAGCTGACTGTGTCTTGTCTAGATTGTAATCTTTGTACCTGTTTCTAATGAAGATACGTGTAGCAGGCTCTCAACCAACTAGGTAGAATGCTTTCCTGGAGTTAGGGGCTGAGGCTACCTGTAACTGTTGCCAGCTTAGTGCAACTACCCCTCCAGGTCAGGAAACGCTGGATGCACTGCTCGCGTGTGCGCGAGCAGGAAAGTAGGCAATTGAAGGTCAGTGGACTATAGACTCCTCTTAACTTGATATCCAAATGTTTTTGTAAGTGCTACAATGTAACACCTGTATTGTCAAGGAAATAGTGATACATTCCTATTGTATCCTGGCAACAAAAGATAATATAGATATAGTTATTGGATTGAATGATTCTGTTTAGTGTTGAAACTCCCTTTCAAAAAATGGATTCCGTGCTGTTAATCCAGGCTGGACAAAATTTAGGTAAACATCTGAAACCACTATTGAACACCATCTCTGAGTTTGTAGCTTCCAAATTTCATTGACCTTGGGGGCGAAATACTGACATGTTTTCCTTATCTTTGGTTAAATCAAGAGTCCTGATGAGGAGACCAAGCGTTATTCCACTGCTGTGCATAGTCCTTCCCAGTCCCCAGCTCCCTGTGAAATCTGATTTTTGTTTCAACCATTGCAATCATGTGGCCAATTGCTCAAATGGAAATGCTGACCGCAAGATACCGTAAGGCCCTAATCTAGTTAGTCCACCACCCCCCTGCTTCATGTTAGAGTCACAATGAATTTTGGACTGAAGTTCCTGTAGGCCCAGCTCTAAATGTCCAAGAGGCCCCCCCGGGGCTGCTCTGACAGTCAATCACACCAGAGTATTCAGGGGAAATCAAACTGGATTCTGGAAGCACATCTTTTCAGGGAGGCTCAGAAGTGGCAACACAGGTCATGGAATCTTGAATAGTTGCAGCCCTGTAATATAAAGAATCAAAGTTATCTTGGTGGTAGCCATTTTGCATTTTTGCTAACGTAAAGTTTAAAAAGAAAGAACTTTTTGCAGCATGCACACTTCCAATGGATTTGTCTTGTGTCTGCTATTTAAACATCTTTTAACACAACTTCTTCAATCTAGTTTACAACGGTCAAAATGTAGAAATACTTTGAAGAAGGCAATATTGTTGGTTGCAATCGCTTCTAGATAAAATTCCTATTTAAAAAAAGTCAAAGTACAAAAACCTGTGGGGTTTTGTAACTAAGTGACAATTGTAAATAAACTTTTGCCATCCTAGGCTTAATTGTATTGTCTTTTTATTAAATGCTGGTGTCATTTTTCCTTCTCTTTGTTCACTCCCTTTCACCAGAGGTTGGCAGAAAAATACAGTTTCAATTTTGACTGCCTGTTTGCAACATCAAAACAAGAAATACATCGTGATTGACTGTTATTTCTCCATTATTTCTCCATTGCTTTTAATTTTTATTACATATGTTTATCCCAAGTAACATTGTAGGCGCTTCTAGTGGGCTACTCGTGGATTCTCTCCAGTTTATCTGTTTCAGACTATGTAACTTGTCATGTTGTGGCAGGATCAGATAAAGGGGCTCCATGTTAACAAGATGATTGCCCCCCTTAGTCACCCCCCCTTTGCTTCCAATGGAGATGTATCTGTGGAGGTGAATACATTACAATGGAGACAAAGAAATAGAGCCAGGGTGTTAAAAGTCTGCAGAATATCATGAGACGGATAGGTAGCTGAAACACTAAACGTCCACTGAAAAGCTATGAATCCTTCTTTGCCAGCTAGGGGCTGATGTAGAGAAATCTTAGTAATAATGCCACATGGTGAGAAGAACACTTCTGCATTCCTCGCAGAAGGAGAGGTATGAAGGGCTCCACAAAATGCAGCTTGTAACACGCACGCTGCAAAGCGCACATTTGAAGGCCCGAATGAAAGGAATATGTTGCTGTGTCATGAGACGGCTGACTGCCAACATGAGGGCAGTTGCTGTGGGCTCCCCAGAGTTTTGGTGCCCCTATCAACGTAAAAAGCAGAAAGGCCTTGACACCGTCCCTGTGATGTGGTTTATGGGCTGGAAGAGGAACCTCCCCGTAGGTACTGCACTATTTGGATTCTGGAGTTCACATGTTCTGGGATTTTTAATGTTATTAATGCAGAGCTCTGATAGGAAGAGATGCCTCTTCCTGGCCCATTATATAACTGTGATCAGGCAACTAAAAGCCTGGTGAAAATGGCTCCTGGGGTAACCAGGCTCATTTGCCCCCTGGGGGAATCCCTCCTACCGGCTTAAAACATATCTGTTCAACGAAGGAGATATAATCTCTATCTCGTTCTCTTTGTAGTCTTGTGTTTTACGTTGTTTCTGTCTCTGTTGTGAGTGCTCTGAGGCTTATGGGCAATAGGGTGCTATATAAAACCAGGATAGATAGATAGATAGATAGATAGATAGATAGATAGATAGATAGTCCATAGATAGATAGATAGATAGATAGATAGATAGATAGATAGGGAGATAGATGGATGAATAGATAGATAGATAGGTCCATAGATAGATAGATAGATAGATAGCTCAAACAAGCTTGATTTAGTTTTTCTATCTATGGGTTTCCTTGAAGTGGCAACAGCCTTCTGAGATCTTTGAATGTAGGTTTGTGTACAATGAATATAACCCCCTATTTGTGTGTAAAATGTGAGAGCCCCTCTGCTGAGAATGAATAGGGCGAAATGACCTGTTCTATTGGATGTTTATTTATTTCGTTATTTATATAGCGCACCTAACCCAGCGGTATCTGGGCACATGTTACCTGCTGAGTGGGGTCTACCATCACGTTTTATCTCTGTATGCCATACCAGAGGGCCAATAAGCGTTTGCTCATCAGTCTGGTCCCCGCAAGAACAGTTTCACTTCGAAATGCCAGGCATTACCCTTCTGAACAAGAGTGTCACCAGCTGCACCGGGCACGTGTTTCAGCCTGGTTAGTCGTGGTCAGGGAGGTGCACCTAAGGTCCCGCATCTCTACACACGGAGACCACAACCTATTGCATTTTGTGATGGTTCCTCAGTCTAACAAATTGGCCTTAAATTCGCCATTTAGAGCTCGAACTCTGTTTAGTGGAAAAAGTGGCAGAAATGTGAATGTACTTCTATGTGCATATCTTTAATGGAATGTCTGTGCTTTTCTGATTTTTAATAATAAAGTGTTGCTGGTAAATCTGTTTCTGAAATTGGGATCTGCTAATCAGACCCCACTTTCAAAATGCTCCACGGAAGCAGCGTAATGTACACATGCACTTTACTGTGACCACCTCCTTAGATTCCGGCAGACGCCCTGCCATGGCAACAGGGTAAGTTCAAATGCTACATGTGCATTCCTGAACACAGCTGCTGGAACACAAATTTCCAACAGACAGGTGTTTTTTTAACTGTATGCACCTCTGGCTCAAAATATCATAATTGCGTACCCCAGCAGCATGGTGGCAGATTAATATCAAAGTACCATGTCTGGTTTTGAAATGGTGACTACTGAAATGACATAATCATAAAGCGACAGGCATTTGACGTCATTTATTGTTAACTTGGGTTGAACAGTCTTGTCAAAATAGGATGGGAACCCCTCAGTCAGGGGCGGAGGGGGGCTTACCAGGGAGAATTCCTGAGCTAGTCTTAACCCCGAGGTGGCCAGTGGCAGTTGAGAAGGTCCCAGTTCCTTCACTCCCCCGCACCCAAGTGCCAGTCTTTATTTTTGTAATGCTGAATTCCATCACTCAATGCCTGTGAACTGACAAATCCTAGCAAAGTGTCCTCTCTAATTTCAGAAATATGGAGAAACCAGCAGATAAACTAATGCAAAGCATAGAGGCTGCAGCGCCCCACGCATAACCCCACAATGAGAAAGAACAATGCCAGGAGGGAGAAAGTGATGCTATCCCTGAAGCTTCCAGCATATGTGCACCCTGGGACAAGCACGTCAGGTGGAACAGCGACCGTTGCAGAGCGGTCAGCGGCGCATCGCACGCCAGCCCCAGGACACCCGAAGGGGAATCCCCAATGGTGCCACTAAACCACTAGAGGCTTAGTCAAGGGAAGAAACCCCAGGGGAACTAAAATTACCTTGAAGGCAGGCAACCACAGCCCCCGAACACAAACGTGGACAATGTGGGACACCATTGCTGTCTAATGGCGGTCGAACTGCCATTTCAAAGTTCCCTTGTCTGTATACCCTCCCGGCAGCCTGCCATTAAGAGAACAGGAAGAGATATAAGAAAGCCCCATGGAAGCAAGAAGGTGTGGGTTGTTCAGGTGAGGTCAGAAGATCTGGCACACAGAGAGGCCAGTGGGAGGAAGGACGGTGGAGAGGAGGGTGCGGGTGATTTTTGGAGTAGGTGAGGCACTGGTTAGTGAGTGCAGGTAGTACTGCGGTGTGAGTGCGCATGAAAGACTAACATGTGTGGTTAGGTGAGTTAGTGTACGGAGTGGCTGTAAAGTGAGACTGTGAAAGGATGGTGTCTGAGTAGGGGGTGGGTGGAGTTGTAGTTGTGTGGGGAGGGAGTAGTAGTGTGGAAGAAGAACGAGGAGTAGTGTGAAGGAGGGAGAGGTAATGTGGAGGACAGAGTAGCAACATCGAAGGGTGGAGGTGAGACTTTGAAGGAGTGAGAGACATCGGGGGACAGAGGAGAAAGACATAGGGAATAGAGTGAGAAGTGGGAGGAGTTGGAAGAAGGAGAGTAGTAGGAGGAGAACCTCAGATATTGAGAGGGAAAGGAAGACGTGGGCATGATAGAAAATGGATCGAGTCGGGCAAATCCAAATGCCCCACAGAACAACTAACAAGTGGATAGAGAAGTAACAGTTTAGGGAGTCCATGAGGAACAAAAGATAAGGCAAACATCCTGTTGGTCTTTATCTCCAGTGGAAGTGAGAAATGAGATAGTAGTGGTCAATAGCTGAATTCTACTAACCTGCTGTCACGGCCGCCTGGGTAAGCGAGGAGGTGCCTTGCTTGATTAGATGAGAGGGAGAAGGGCGGTGATAGAGCCCATTGTAAAACCTATAAAAACCTTTGAACCGTCTCAGAGCGATCGGTGTATTCTGTAAGCGATCTGTGACACGTGTTGACAGAAGTGGGATCCCTCCACAGAGTCTGCCTACACCGAGAGAACGGGCAGGTAGTCGGAAGCAGGAGATTCCTGGGGAACTGCCAGCACCGAGCCCATTGATCGGGAGATTTGGGAGATGGGAGTGGAGCTAGGATTCCTAACTCTCAATCCAGTGTCAGAAGAAGCAGATACTCCTGGAAATCTGCACGATCAGAAACAAACCCAACTGAGATTAACAAACAGGAAGAATCCAAGAGTGGAAGGCCCTTTCTAGCTCCGATGAAGCATAGAAAGAAATACCCTCAAGTCCAGAAAAGGTCTCGGTTCCCCAAGAGCCCATCAGTACATCTATGAAGGACCAATTGAGGGCCCCGGTAGATGGGCAGCTAGCCATCAGTCGACAACATCAGGAAGCAATTACCGCACTGGAAGAGCAACCTGCAGTACCCACGGCAATCCTACAAAATCCTGGGACGGGAGAAGACCCCTCAGCTTTCTTCATAAACTTCAAAAGGGTCGCCAAAACAGCAGGGTGGCACCAAGATCATAGGGCCAGGTGCGTCGCCCCATTGGTAACTGGGTAAGCACAACAAGTCTTTCAAGTCCTCAATCCCTTTGGACGAACTCCCTATTAGGACTTGAAGAGAGGCATCCTAGAAAGGTTAGGACAAGACATGGAGCATTGCAGGTTTTGTCAAGGAAATTAACCGGGACAATTGTCCTATTGAGCAACGGAACACCTTAATAAATAGTTGGCAGATCAAAACTATGAGGAAGTAGAAGACATGCTAGTCTTTAAACATTTCATAGACTCCCTACCCTACCTGCTTATGTTACACAAGGTTATCTGGCAATTACATGAGCCCACACTGGAAGAGGCCATACAGACAGCTAATGCCCACCAAAGAATCCTATATGCCACAGAAGCAAGTATGGGGTCCAAGACGCAAAGTGACACAAAACCAGAGGTGTGAGGGAGAGAAGAGGGCCCAACCATGAGGAGACCCGACGCTAACCTGCCAGTCCCAGAAACCAAGGAGACTGGTGCAAACCCAGATCTCCACACCATCCATACATTATAAGATGCTGTGCTTGTGGGAAACCTGGACCTATGGCAAGATTCTGCCTGGAAAAGTCTACAGAAGAGCCGATGGTAATCAGGCTTCTCCATACAGGACCCAAGGCATATCCAGAGGCAGAAAACCAACCTGGGTGGTAAGAAGAAAAGACAGAACCTGAATACTTTGGCCTATCTAGTTCAAGAGGGAGAAGAGGAACCAGACCCAGCAGCCTGGGCAGTGTGCACCACGGGAGAAACTGATCACACATTCTACCTCCCTGCAGTTGTACAAGGTCTCCCAGCCACACTTGGACCTGGGAAGTAAAAAGACAGCAATTCAGGCTGATCCCAACACCTCAAGGAGCTCCACCCTAACCCTCTGACACAAATCATCTGCATTCACAAAGATGCTAACCTCTGTCCACAAGCAACTATTAACATCTGCATGGTGGGAAACAGATGTACCAATGATTGCAATGCCCGGGTTCGCAGAGGAAGTTCGAATAGGGATAGATGTCCCCCTGTTTCACCTCTGCCTATAGAAGATCGAAGGACTTCAACCTCTTCCCAGGGGTTGGGGAATAAGTCAGATAGTAGAAAGGGAGAGACAGAAGACTTGAAGAAAGGGTGGAGGTGTGTGACAAGGTCAGTTCCCTGGCCGTGTCGAGGGGGATTGGGAACCGCTCTCAGCTGGGGGTAAAGGACCTGCCATGGAGAATTCCAGAGCCTGTACTACCACTGCGGAGAACAGTGGCAGTTGAGAGGCTCCCAATTCCTGCATCACCCACGTGCCTAGTCTGTTTTTGTGCAGTACTGCATTTCATCACAAAAAGGCTGTGAACCGAAATGCTGGCAGATTGCTCTCTTCAATTTAAGAAATATGGAGAACCCAGCATACAAATTATACCGAACAGGAGAAGGTGTAGTGCCCCACACAGTCCACAATGAGAAAAAACAACCCAATGAAAAAGAGAGGGGGAAAGAGGAAAAGAGAGTGCGAGAGAGCGACAGAGAGCCAGCCCCAGAAAGCCTGATGGAGAATCCCTAGTAGGCCTCCTAAACCACAAAAGTCTTAATGAAAGGGAGAAACCCAGTAGTGGAATTACTCTTAAAGAAGAGCAAGCACGGCCCCCTAACATGAACTCGGACAATATACAACACTGGCCGTAATGCAGCCTCACGGCGGTCCCATGCGGACCAATGGGACAGCTTAAAACACCAGTGAAAGGCTTCCTTGTATTTAACCCTTCCCGGGAGGGTGCAACAGGGCCCAATCGGAAAGGGACAGCCTGCCATTCAGAGAACACGGAGGGAGATAAGTGAGCCCCAAGGAAGCAGGAATGTGTGGGTTTTTGGGGTGAGGATAGAGGAGGCGGAGGTGCAGACCAAGAGACCAGCAGGAGGAAGGGCGGTGGAGAGAATGGCAGAGGCAATTTTTGGAACAGGTGAGGTGTTGGTTAGTGAGTGCAAGTGGTACGTGGTAGGAAGGTGCATGAATAGGTAATATAGTGCAAGGAGTTAATGTTAATGTTAAAGGATATTTGTACCGTGCACTATCACCACCGGAGTGGTCCCCCGGCGCTCTGGCGGCTATGAAAAAAGGGTGGGTAGGGGGTATGATATGATATGATATGGTATTTGTAACGCGCCTATACACAGGTGTTTCAAGGCGCGACGAGGCAGGGAGGGGAGGGACAAGGGGAGACAGACAACGATCTTACTAGGCCAGGTGTCATTCAGATCGCGCAAGTGCAGGGGTGGGGGAGGGGGAAAAGTGCAAGGGGAAGGGGATGGGGGAAGTGCAGTACAAGGTAAGTGGCGTAAAGTAATAAATAAATAAATAGGGCCAGCTGGTGGCAAGTGCGAGGTAAGTGCAGAACAAGTGCTGGGGAAGGGGGGGGGCTGTAGGGATACAGAGACAGTCCCGCAGTGCAAAGGGGTTCCAGGGCATCAGTGCAAGTGGAGAGTGGCTGGGCCCAGGACCGAGGCCGTTTAGAGTTGTCCAGTTGCAGGATCAGTGCAGTTTCAGTGAAGAATTAATTAGCTGTTCAGCAGGGGAGAGGGAGAGAGAAAGCAGAAGCAAAGAGGAAGGTTTCGAGGTGCTTCCGGAACCGGAGATGGTTCTCCTCAAGTTTCAGGGAGGCAGGAAGGCTGTTCCAGAGGGAGGCCCCTGCCGCGGAGAGAGATCTACCCCCAGCTCGTTGCTTCGAGAAGCGGCTAACCCTGAGGGAATTGGAGGCGGATGAGCGAAGGGCTCGGGAAGGAAGATATTTGGGAAGAGAGAGTTGAAGGTATTTAGGTCCCAGGCCCCAGAAGGCCTTGTGGACAATGCAGAGGGTTTTGAACTTTATCCTCGCAGCCACTGGGAGCCAGTGTAGAGATTTCAGTCCTGGAGAGATACGGTCCCTGGGCTTGAGGCCAAGGACAAGTCTCGCAGTTCTGTTCTTGTGATTGTGAAGTGTTTGTAAATAAGTGTGAAGTGTTTGTGACTAAGTGAAAGGAGGGTGCCTGAATAGGTGGTGGTTGGAGTTGTAGAGCAGAGGAGGGAGTGGTAGTGGGGAGGGGGGATAGTAGTCGGCAGGGGGGACAGTAGTGGGGAGGGGGATAGTAGTGTGGAGGATGGAGTAGTAAAATCAAAAAGGGTGAAAGCGAAACTTGGGAGTAGGAGACATCAAAAGGACAGAGTAGAACGATGTATCTAATGAGAGGCGGGAGGAGTTGGACGGAAGTGAGCAGTGAGAGAAGAACATTAGATATCAAAAAAGAGAGGAAGAAGTGGGCTTGAGAGAAAACAGATCTAATCGGGCAATGTGACTGGAAGGTACATCCCAGTGCTTATAGAACAACTAACTGCTGGATAGGGTAGGGACTGTCTAGGATAGGAATTCCCTGGGGGAGCATGAATAGAAAAATCTAACTGCCTTTAGGTCTTTATTGCCAGCAGAAGTCAGAACTTAGACAGTATTGGTCAATATTTGATATTTGCTAATCTGTGGTCAGGGACGCCTTGGTTATAAAGTAGGTGCTTTATTAGACGAAAGATAGAGGGTTGCCCTGGAGCACATTGGGAAGAAAATACAATCCCTTGAACTGCCTCAGGGAGTTGGTGTATTCTGTGGGCCATCTTTGACAAGTGACTCTATCATGATACAGTCTGGTGTAGATTTATCAGTGTGGGCCGGTTGTACCTACAATAACCATGTTGGCTAGAGTCCAGGAAGCCCTCTCTTCGATCCCCTGAGCGGGTTGTCACCTTCCTCCAGGGAACAAGAACACTCCTTGGGAGGTCCTCTGGAAACCAGTGCTTCAAATACAGCCCTGTCACTTTAATGGCCACCTCTTAACAGGGTGCAAATTACTGCAGTCCTTTTGAAGTAGGCAGTCAGAGGATGGGATGGAGTTCGAATGGCCCAGGAGTGAGATTCATTCCAGACAGGGGTCCCACCATCTTGAATTTTGCCAGAGATCCCAAATGTATTGTCACTTGCCCACTTCCTGCAGACAAGGCACTCTGGGTATGACACGAACCGGCTAAGGACACGTGTTACAACAGGTCAGGATTGGACCTTTAACAACAGGCTTGTTGTGAACCAATCTGCTGAAGCATTTTGCCTTTACAAGGGGGCAGGGGTGAATGCTCACCTTAGTTGATTCATCTCTGGACTACTGAAGAAGGATTCACCTGAAACCTGGTTGGGAGTTCAGTGTGGCCCTCCCAAAGTGCTCTGCCAGCGCGGTGAAGACAAGAGAATTTCATGCAAGAAGCAAGATCTTGTCTCCAGCTATCCCAGGGCCACATTTGGGGTGAAGCGGCTGTGTGCCCCAAGGCCTTACTGCCACCTGAACACTGGAATCAGGATCCTGCTCACTGGAAGTAGCAGTTCCTGCAGATGCTCTCTTGTGAAGATGCACAGAACAAGGATCCTGTTGCACCTAGAGACACTGGATTGGCCCTCCCAGCAACCCAGAAGTCAAAGAACAGGCTTAGGTCCTAGTTTCCTCATCAAACTGCTTGTGAGCTACACTGACCCGGACACTGCCTGCTGCAAGTTTTTTCGTGCCGCGCACCAATACTGCTTGGACCACACCATGTCTTGGACCCAGCTCACCAACTCTATGCCGAAACACCACCATGGAAACTGCCTACAAGCTTGGCTCCGTGCTGTTGAGCCCCCAGAACAAGAACGCAAAGTATTTTAAGTAGCCCCATCCCCCTAGGGCGTTAGTGGTTTGAGACCCGCCTCTCTACCTTTTAGAGGACATCTTCATTGAACTTGAACATGTGCTCCTGAAATTATTGCCTGTCTGCCCCCTATCTTCAAACCCAAGTGCCTCTTTATTCAAAAGTCTGCATTCACTGTTTCTCCCTTTACAAGATTGGGCTATTAGTGTTTTATTAGCCGTGATGAATTTTAGTCTAATTTAAGTCCCCTATTTATTTTTATAAAACTTTGACAGGCTATTCCCTTTGTTTTGGCATTACTGTACTATTGTTGTATTGGTTGCTACTGTGCCAGCTTACACCGCTATCAATATCATAGAGTGCGAGGGAGACTGCTTGTGTTGTGCCTTGTTGCACCTTTATGATTGGGATCACCGTTCGTTTAGTAGAAGTGTTGGGTTGAGTAGGCACTTCACTCACTACTCATCCCTGCACAATATCACTCTTGTTTATCTATGCCAGGGACTACCGTAAACAGTAAAATATTGCAATCTTGGTCATAGAGAGACTGTACTACTGGACAGCAGTACATTGAGATGTTATGGGTACAAGATTAAAGCCCCAGCAACCTAGCAGCACAGGCTAAACGGGGGGATGCAACCATTGGATCTCCAGATGATATAGACCATGACTCTTGTACTACAACTCCCATCAGCCCTCGCTAGCATAGTCGAGGGTGAGGAATCCTGGGAGTTGTAGTACAAAACATCTAGGGAGTTGAAGGTTGCACACCTATGCAGTGCCACTGCAGTTTTTTGTTCTCTACTGGGCAGTCACTTTCTTACTTCGGCTCTACATCAGTATCGCCCTTGCCAAATTATGTTAGGCTGGTAATGCAGAGCTACGGTAGGGGGTAATGAAGTAGCTTGTGATGAATAAGGGAACAATTACAGCACTGGGTAGCAGATGCTTGTAGAATGAAGAAAGGCAGCACAGTATCACCACACTTTGGTCCTGAAAATATTTGGTGGATCTGTGACATCACTGCACTGTCTACCCTACCCGGCGATCAAGTGAAGCATTGGTTAGCTCTCACCATCTGGATCAATAATAATAATAATTTGGCATTTATATAGCGCTACGAACCCTCAGGTATCTGAGCGCTGCTTATTATTACCCACGGTGTGTGGTGCTCATTTATCGACCTCGGAAGGATGAAACACTGAGTTTGGCGCTGCCGGGATTCGAACCATGTCAAAGCGAGCGCTCTACTCGCTGTGCCACTTGACCGGCTATGCCATGCTGCATCCTGGCAGAGACCCTACGATGGAGACTCTACCATGGAGACATAGACATCATACTTTTATAGATTTCTGCCCCAACAAGTATCAAAATATGCCTTAAAATGTGTTGGTAGGGTGTGGGCAGGGTCTCAACTAAGTAAGATATGCTATACGTCTGTGGTACCCAATCCAGAGCAGCACAGGGAGTCCCAGGAAAACATGATCTACTAGAACACAGGTTATTTTTATTTTTTTATATTTACTTAAATGTCCATTCAATGTAGGATATTGCAACCTGATGTTCTCTAGCGGTTTTGAATTATGGCTCTTATGATCTCTCACCATTGACTATGCTGGTTAGGACAGATGAGAGTTGAGCCAAAGGTTGTAAACCAGTGTATTAGGTCAATGAACATCTATTATTCGCCAATACTCTTTATTTCAGGCTCCTAGATATCACCCCTCAGAGGATCGTTATTAAGGTATTTATTGAGCACGGACATAGCTTCGGGAAGCAACGGAGCGCTGTACAATCATAGGGGGGGAGAACACAGTGAGGGAAGCAGCCGACATACAAGGGAGCGGGGAGCCAACAACCGGGGAGAGGGAAGGCGGGCAATTTGGCAGCAAGGGATCTACAAGCAACCAGGGGAGGAAACAGTGGGGAGCAGATCACCCAGTGTCAGGTACGGTGTGAAGTGGAGGGTGTGGACCTAGGTGTTAAGAATAATGATCCTTCCACAGGTGCAATGTATCAGAAATCTGAACAGAAATGCCCACCTGCGCACCTAACTATTGCTCCGCACCACACCTTGAATTCACCCATGGGCAAAGGTGATTTTTTAGAATATTATCGGTCGTCATTGACAGGTTTTAGCGTCTGATCTCAGGCAAGGATACGTGACGATAATAATATACTCACATTACGCTTCCCTTTTCCGCATCACTTTTGGGCAAGTGACTTCTCTACCTTTCTGCGGCCTCCGCTGTACGTTCATCTTCTGTGACCCGTTCTTCCATCTGGGATACGATAGACTCAGAGGTGGGAGTAGACTGCAAACTATACTCTGGACTGAAACACAAAAGACAGATATCATGGTGGTGGGTGGTAAAAACAGCAGCACGCGCTTTACCCCAAGTGCCACAGCCGGTATGAAGGAACAAAGTCAAATTCCTGCCTAAAATTGTGGAGTATTAAAACAAGGCTTTTCTCAATCTTTTAAAACCAAGTTAATTATCCCCCTTTGCACTATGTCTAGTCGCAAATTGCCCAATGTGGAAGTCGGAAACCTTTCGGGCAGGCCGGTGCCTCAGACGGATCAACTCCTATGCCAATGTACTATGTTAAGTGCTTTTTTAATACTGCGACAGTCACCATCACTAAGGCTTGACCAAGAGGTGGCCTATTGTGCCCAGCTGGGAGGCTCTAGACCTTGGTCAGGGAAGGAGAGGAAGAGCAAATAGGCTTAGAGGAAGGGAAATATGACCAGCTCCAGAAACATGCATGTTTTAACGGCTAGAGTGGGGATAGTACGGTGTTGACAGAATCATCTGCATGACTCATCCTGGACTTGTCTCCTTTCCGAGCTTCTGGTCTATTTTCCATGACAAAAATATATTTTTGTAAAAAAAAAAGAATGATTTCAAAGGTTTTGTTGAGCCTGCATCCAGCCAATTCAGCTGTCTGTGCTTGTAAGTTGTAAGGCATCACACACCTAACCTTACACATTTAGGACCCGATTCACAGGAGGGTTTTATAATGGTGCAAACGGATCTATGTGATACTAACCAAAACGATACCATTGAATCACATCGAAAGTGTTTCGATATCTTTTTTAAAGACTCTAAACACCCTCCCCATCGTTTTTTAGGACTAGTGCAATCATATGATCAAACTCAAGTCCTAGAATATTTGGGGAAAGTGTTGGATAGTGCCTTTAAAAAAATGTCGAATCACTTTCGATGTGATTCGGCGTTATCGTTTTCGTTAAAACTGGATACTGGCGCAAACCCATAGGAAAACACTCTGTGAATCGGGCCCTTCGTTTGAACGTAGGTTTCATGGCTGTTCAACCTTGAAGTTTTGGTATCCTTAGCAGGCTACAAATTTTAGTTTTTGCTAACCAACTAGAGCGGGTGCAAACAAATGGTATGGAGTGGGTAGAATGGACGATGGTATTTGCAGAGGGAGACACGCACTATGCTTTGCCCGAGTTGCCCGTTCTCTGCACTCGTCGGTGTGTCACCTCCGGTGGAGCGTAGCGAGCCCGCGGTTCTGCATGGATTCTCTGCACTCGTCGGTGCATCACCTCCGGTGGAGCCTAGTGAGCCTGCGGTTCTGCATGGATTCTCTGCATTCGTCGGTGCGTCACCTCCGGTGGAGCGTAGTGAGCCCGCGGTTCTGCTTGGATTTCACAGGAGAGGAGCACAGCATCAACACTCTCTCCTTCGGCCTAACAACCCGCCTCCACTCTATGGCAACGACTGCAGCTGGCCATTGTCTGTTTCCCTCACTGATGCAAGAAGAAAATACCTGAATTTGAAATCTTTGGGCAAACAGAAGCCCGTGTGGTAGTCGCTCCTGGTTTTCGCGATTTGCTTGTGGAGGTCTTTGATGGACTTGCTGTAGCCGTTGAAAATGTAGTTGGCAAACATCAGCTTCCCTCGAAGGTACATCTGCAGAAGACAAGGAAATGGAGGGAAAAATGATGAGTTTCAAATAGTGGTTCTGCATTCTGGTGGCATCTGAATCCCCTAAAAAACAAGTACATGGGAGTTAAATCAAAGTCAACGCGTGCCACCAGCATCCATGGTGGGGGTAGGGGATAGAGGATAGAGATAGGTCTGGTCTGCATTCAAAACAGGACATGGCCTTGCTAGATCAGGAGCTCGGTGCCCCACTCTTGGCTTCTTCCGGACATTGCGTGAGCCCCTTGTACATCCGAATGATGGTGGCAGTGATGAGGTCATGGTATTGAGTGATCCTGTGCAAACTAAGATAATTGGGATGGGAGAATGATCAGCCATCAACCACATTGCTGCCTCTTTGGTTGGCATCAGTTAGTCATGCTTTCGGACCCTTGGTGCAGGGGGTGGACACCTGGCACATATGGTGTTGAGACTGATGCTAGAATTCTGATGGAAATACTTACAGATAAGCTCATAAACTAGTCGGGGATAAACTCTCGAAGGTACAATCTAGAAAACACTTACAAAAGGTTGCAATTTTCCTCTCATGGGAGTTCCCAATGTAAGAAAAATTCAACTGCGTTGAAAAAACGCCCCTACCCGAAGCATGCATTAGCTGTATCTTGTTTGAAATTTATAAATACAACTAATTATGATATCATTAATTGAATGAATGTGGCTTTCATGCCCTGCCAGTCGGGCAGACATGGTCTTCGACGAACCGCCAGGCCGAACTAGGGCAGGCCCGAGACTAAACTTGGGTTGTGGGCCATTAAAGGCCATGTCCGCCCAACTGGTAGGGCATGAAAACCATTCGCACCCCCGGGGTTTGTCCAGGGTTCGCAAAAGGCTTTCATAATTTTTCATCCAGAGTTCTGCACTGCTTGTGCAGCCTATCTCCGGATGAAAAATTAAAAGAAAAAAAGATGGCTGTTGCCACATGGAAAAGGGACTAAGTCCCCTTTCCATGTCTATAGCGGCCAGACAAGTAACTCTCCGCAGGTAAGTGGAGGGGCTAGGGTGGGGAATCGGGTCCTTTTGGGGCAAAGGTGGTAAAAGGGAGAGGCTCCCTGTTGCCTCCCGCATTGAAATTTTTTTAAAAAGGCGACACCCAGTGAAGGGCCTCGGGTGGCTGGGACAGCGCAGCAGGCGGGGATTGTCTATTGAGTCTTGGGAGGATAGCTCAGCAGCAATGTGCTCGCCTTGGAAGCAAGACGACACGGAGCAACACAGGTTCGATCCTCGGGTCCGCGCTTAGAAACCTCTGGGTATTAAGCGTTATAAATAACCCATCATATCATATTCCGGGCGCTGTTCCAGCCGCCTGATTGGCTGAGCGCCCTTCCCCGGGTGCGAATTTGCCTATAATTTGGAAAACGCATGAGTGTGGAGCAACACCAGTTTTTGTTTTTCATTCTGCATTCCAAACCATATCCAGACAGAGTCCCTTTGCTTTGTACGCCGTGCGACTCATGCTACAGAAATCACAATGGGGTGGCTTCTTGCCCCTTGAAAGGCTGACAAGCCTCACAGATTGGACTTGGCTGTGCCTTCTGAGGCTGTTGGACAGATATGCAAAAGGGCAGAGTTCAGTTATGAGCGATAAATGGGGTTCAAGCTTGGGTGGTGCTCCCCTCCAAGCATAAATTACCCCCTTAAGAGCTAAGTCGTTTACAACCTTCACAGAGTAAAAAAAAGGATTTATTAAGATGCATACTAATGCCAAATAAATCCAGCTTCAAAGCTCAGATGTAATAAAAAATACAAGGAACACGTGACAAAAGCCAACACTAAAATATTTGTATAAAGCGCGGACATGGGTCGAGAGTAGGGGAGCAGTGTACACGGTGTGGGTAACCAGTGTTTGGGCTGGCATCTTTTAACAGTAGCGCAGTACTGTGCGTGGCGATTAGTCAAATACATGACAATTAACAAAGATCGATATATATTTGATACACTCGATTCACTCGGGTATGTCTAGGCTCGGGCTGGCGGGCCATTATTAGCCATGTACTCCCCCGACACGAGGCTGAAAGCCATAACATTTCTTTGTTTCAGCAAAAGGTATATCTTTGCCTCAAAGTTCCATCCATAAAGTCTCTCTGTATTCCACAAAAATCTCTGGGAGCAACGAAGGTTTCTGGGTTTACCAAAACAGTCTCTGGGCTCAATGTGAATGGGGTTCATACCCTCAATCCAGGGACATAGTCTCGCTTCTCAGTTGCACAGAGTCTATGGGGTTTCGGTGTCCCCATCTTGGTTCTTTGGGGTGAAGAGTGAGGTCCTCTGCTTCTCTTCTGTGACGCCTGAGGAACCCCTTGGTCTGGGGCTCAGGGTCCTACCTGCGCACATGTAGGTTAGTCCTGGGCAGTGACAGAAGATCGAGCTGGGCGAGGTTGAAATGAGCCCAATGGCTTCCACCAAAAGGTTGAGCCCTCTGAACTTCACTACAGGTTGGATCAGGGTACCCTTTGGAGTCCTAGCTCTAGGTCCCTAGACTCCCTCCACCCACTTGCTGAGTAGTAAAGTTCTCAAGCCTTTAGGGGCCTTTCTTGCGCCTCTTGACCTATCCTCTCTTTGTCTTCCTCCTCGATGCCTTCCCATCTCTTCTTCACTCGCACCCCACAGACTTAGGGTTTTTCCATTCCTCCCTTAATACCCCTTTGTCTTCACCGTACACCTTCGCCTCCTCTTCCTCCCCCCCCCCTCCAGTAGCGCCTCATCCATAATGGGCAACAGGGTGCTGACCTGCAACCCGTTATGGAGGAGTGAAGCAAGCCAATCCAGTGAAAACACTGCCGCTGAGAAAAAGCTCCACGAATGACTTTCTACAGCGTAATCCAAGTGTGGTTTCCCTTTGACATTAGAATACCCCAGCAGTGCATGCCCAATGGGTGATGGAAGACTGGGCTCATTTTGCTTCCCCAGCCTTGAATGGCTCACTGGGGATGCAGGCTGGGGTACAGCAGTTTTTTTTTTTAAAACACGCATGGGTGGACATGTCTCTTGTATTTACAGAAATCCTTAGGCTAAACCATTTCTGACCCTCCAGAACAGCTGCACTGTCCCTAGGGCTGGCCCTAGCTAAGGCTGGTGGGCCGCCTCTCTTACAGGTATAGATAGGAAGAAATACCACTGTTCTATACTGTTGCTAAGACCACCTGTGCTCTGATCGGCAAACGAATGCCTATGTCTAGTAAGATCAGTTGCCCATTACTACCAATACTACCAATACTCTATTGCTGTTGGCTCCTTAAATAATGTAGCATTTGTCTTTTCTCCAACAGAAGACCCCTACTGGAGTGGGTATGCAAGGAGTATTTAATCGAATGTAGGTTCGTCGGACAATCTGTAGTTGCATTCAGGTAGGGATTTTCTTACTTTAACACACCCTCCCTTGGATATGTACCTGGATGTCCATAAGACTTACAAAGACAAGATTAAATCAATTTGGGGTACAACAGGGCCAGATGTTTGTAGGGAATGATCCAACACATTTAGAATGGGGTTGTGGTGTGTCCACGGCACATGTGAATGAGAAAGCAGTGTGTATGTTGTATGTGGAAACATGTGAATGAGAAAGCAGTGTGTATGTTGTATGTGGAAACATGTGAATGAACGTGTGTGTGTTTTATGGGTGCACATTTGAATGTGTGTGTGTGTGTCTGTGTGCATGGCTGTGCGGGTGCCAGGGAGTGATCCTCAGATGGGTGAGGGGGCTGCACTGGTACAGCCAGTGTGGGCATGTTGTTTTACAGTAGCATGCGATTTTTTTACTGGTTTTATGGGCAAAGCCAAAATGATGTGCACTTACATTGAGTTGTGGATGGGCTACATTTGGGAAAGCAGCATGGATGGGTTTTCTTACAGTGGGCATATCATTTTACTGGCATTATGGGCAAAGCCAACATGAGTGCTCTTTTATGGGAATTCGGGCCTACATTGGTGAAGTCAGTATGGACATGTTCCTTTAGAGTGGCATGACATTTATTGCTGCTGTTATGGGGAAGGCCAACAGGAGTATGTTTTTATGTGAGGATACTGGCATATATTGGTGCAGCCAGCATTGCATTTTGTTTTAACACTCACTGAATACTGGCATACATTGTGGGCAAAGGCATCATGAGTATGTGTTGGATTGTTTCATGTTACCCTATAAAACCAATCGTGAACTGAGTTTTTTCGTTAGAAAATATTTTACAGAAAGTGTGCTGTAAAATGCACCATTATAACCCATTATTTAAAAGAAGATTTGGGGGAGAGGTCCGCCTAAATCACCCTTGGTTGTCAGTCTCGCAAATTCAGGGTAACTGCTTAAGCCATCCAATTGAAATATTCACCAGCTGCAGCTGCTCTCCTCTCCAAACATCTACAGCAGCATCCCTTTGGAGACCTCCCGAGTTTACTCCTTTAGGGTCTTCCCCAACCTCCTTCTGACTCTTCACCCCCTTTTCCTTACTCTTCCCCCTCCCAGTGCTTAATCTCCACCTCACTCCTCTTCATATCCATCCTCACAACCTCCTTCTTACCCTCGATCTCCTCCATGCCACTCCTGCACTCCCTCCTTACCATCTCTTTATTCCAAACCACCTTCAGCCTCGTCTCCTGCACTCTGGCCACCGCTCTCCAGCCCCCTTCCTCATGCTCCAACATCTCCAGCTCTGCACCCCAAAACTCCCTCCCACTACTGCTGGGACGGAGGATGCCATTATACAAAGCTTGGGTTGAAGGGCTCCTTCCTGTGTGGAAGGTGGGGTCTTGTGACCTGTCTGAGCATGTCTAGTTACTGGGATACCTTGTAGTTTGGACATTTAGGAGGGAAACCAGCTGCCATCTTGAATTTCCAGAATGTTCTCTACGGTGGATAGGCTGAAGCTAGCTGTTGCTCTCTCTTCTTCACTGTTCCTGACACTCCAACCCCTCTCCCCATCCCTTGAAGTACATTATGTTGCTCCTCTGTGGCCAGCAGATCAATCTGTATGCCGTGAACTCCTTTTGGGGTTTACTTTGGTGTTTGTCCCATAACGTTTAATGGAGGGAGTGGTTAGAGGGGATACTGGCCTACTTGCAACTGGAAGGAAGACATGAGTTCTCACTTCCACACGTTTTCCTGTATTGAGGGAAAGAAGGGGAGTTTTCTCTGGGTGTCCGGTTGCTGCATGGCTAAGGGGGTATTTCCTTCTGTCCCTTTGGATTCCTCATGACTGTCCTCTTTTGTGGGTGGAATGCACTTCTGTGGGGGTGCTCAGGCCCTCACCATATTGTACGCCATACTAATCTGTATTTGTGTTTCCCTAGTTTGGGCTATGTGTTCCCCTATAGAAGGGTAGGATTATGGGGAATGTAGTTTAGGGTGGTTTGTTAGCTGTGTCCACATACTGTGGGCTTGATCATGCTCTCCCATGTTTTCCCCAGTCCCAGGGATCTGAATAGTGGTTCTCCATAGTCCTCTTCTTCCCAAATCTATAATTGTCTCTCTCAAATCTGTTCAAGTTTTTCACTCTGACACCTAGGGGAATTCTAGGGAGGTGTAGTAACTAAATTATGGTTTTCCCAAAAATGACAGGTTGAAGTGGCTTCCCAGGTTACATATGGCGTTCAGGATCTGTAAATATTGATGACTACGTGGTAACTTATATATCCCCCCTTTCCATGTACTTCTCTCTAATCTCTTTGTCATCTTCTCTTCTGATCTCAAGTACCTTGAAGGTTGTATCCTTTGGGTTTTACAAAGACATGTTGTTGATTCTCTTGTTTTGGGCTTATTCCTGGTCTCTCAGGTTTCTTCTCTGCCCCTCTATCCAACACCCGTGGACTAGAAGATGGGGACTTTATGCTGATGCATCACCTCCTTAGGCAAAGGGCATGGGAACTCTCTTCCGGTAAATTCTGCAACCTTGCTCGAACCACTGATTAAAGCGGGTGAAGTCATTGCCAGTGATCACCCTCTATAGTAGCGTAGGGACGAGGGCACTATCAAGAGGATATATATACCTTATGATAATGTTCAACGCAGGATCGGAGGCCCAAGAAAACCTGTGTAGTTCCGTTCACACAACAGATCATCATCTGTTCACAGATACAGGGAACAGCTTGGCTGCAATAGCTTTGTGATGACAGCCAGAATCTTTCAGAGCTGCAACCTTCCTCTGAAAAACCTAAATTCGAAGAGGGTATTTTCTCTCTATGCTCAGAGTATCAACATACAGGCCCTCATTACATGTTTTTCGGTCTGGGAAGAATTTCGGTAATTCCGTGACCGACAATTTTTCCAGACTGGCAAACTACAAGTTGCTGGCAAAAAACAGCTGGCATTTCCGGCACCGGTATTCCCAGCACTGGAAATACCAGCAATCGTCTCCATGGTGTTCTGTGGCATTCAATCGAATGGGGATTTACTGCCATTGCCAGCACCTGGAATACCGGGATGGTAACTGTAGGGTCAGTTTCCCAGTATCCTGCCGTAATTACCGGCAGGAAACTCGTAATGACCCCCCTAATCTTCTTTCGATTTCTAGTATTGCATGGGTCAACATAGGGGGCATCTTCTTCACAGTGCCACTGAAACCGGTCATTTTACCATAACACTGCACTGACACATCCTAATGCAATATGCCAGAGTATAGTGTGATCTACCCTAAAGAAGCTAAGGATTGATCTAGGATCATCACTGTGTATTATACTCACAGAAACACAGAGAACCTGTGTCAGATTATAAACATCAAGAACAAAGAAAAATCAAAATGAAAAACAAGTAGACGTGAGGACTGTAGGTCCCAACTACATTAAGTATTCCCACCTCCCAGAAGACAAATTCACCAGGGATGAGTGGGGGTCTTTTTAAACTAAAAAACCTGCCCTCAAATGAAACTCAATAAAGTTAATGTTATTTCATTCTGAGGACAGCCTTTTATGACAGAATAATAGAAGTTTTCCTAAAAATCTTTTTGTTTTTGCGAAACCATTTTGAATCAAACTGCCCAAATCCTATTGTGAAGACACGTCATTTGGGTCTCGACCACCCTTACGGTCCAGTACGTGGATACCAGGATTAAAGAGATAACAAGAGTACGGTTGGTAATACACCCTCTGTCAGATCTTTGGGAATTCCCTCAAGGGACAGGGAAGAATACTGTTTCCCCAGCATGTGGTTAACATTGTTGAGAGTGGGGGGATTAGCGTTAGCCCAAATATGAACGAGTCAGACGCCCGGGACAAGGAGGAGTGGCTACAGAAGGTTTGGGATATATTCACAATGGAAACATTGACTTATCTTGTACATGGTGACTTTGGCTCCAGGAATGGGGGGAGTTCATAAGTAAATGGGGATCTAGCAGAAACTAGACAGAAAAGGGAAACCAACGAGAAGGCAGGGAACTCACTGGGATGGGATGACCGAGATATATATATCACCAATGGCACCTTGGGGGTAAGAAGTTATGACGCTTCAGAACTGGTCCCAACTCGAGGAAGACATTAGGCATCACTAATCCAAATGAGCAATACCTATAGCAGTGGAATACATTAATGAAAGTATTATGCAAGACTCACTGTAATTGTAATGATTATAAATGGAGATTATCCTCACCTGACGGGAAATAATTGACAAAGTTTAGGTGGGGTAGGGGAGTTCAGAGGGATGGTGGAAAGGGGAGAGACATGGTTTTCTCATATTCATTTTTCTGTATGGTTGATATTTCTTGCTATGAGAATCTGCAAAAGCTTTTATAAAAATATGTTTAAAGAAATAAAGCTTGAATACTTCCTCAGACCTCTGTGCTGTGGGACCACACTCCTCATCGATCCATACCCTAGTTGTGCTTTCCATCTAGATTGGGACAGGCCACTTTCAGGTCGATGAAGGAGGCTGAATGCCATTTCCTCTTACTGGTGGCATCAGGTCACTGAGTCTCAGGCTTTTTCCAGCGGCTTTGCTAGTGGGTACTCACAGTAGAATCACCATCTCGACCGAAGTTGGACTCTGTAGTTGATCTATTTTCCAGTTAGGCATCAGGGGTTTCCTCCAGGATTCTCATAAGCCGACACACCCAGTGACTCTGCAGCTTTTGCAGTTTCGCCCGTGCTACCATCAGCTCTCGCCGGTGGATGGTCCAGCTGGTTGATTCTAAGATTGAGCATAAACTCAGTGCTCTATGATGAATGAGGTACTGGGAACGACGTCTGGGTATGTTGGAGGGGATTGACTCTTGTTGTTGTTCTCCAAGTCCTGCTACAAGGAGCTCCTGACTTATCCGGACTGGGGAACGGAAGCATCTGTTTTTGGAGTTTATTCTGATCTTCCGTGAACCACATATTTTTTCAGTGGAAATGGGCAATGGATACGCCTTAATTTTTCCGGAGGGGTTGGGCCAAAAAAAGCAATTTTAGTCCTATCAGATTATCTCAGTTTTCAGTGGGGACCAACGCTAAGGTTATCTTGGTTGTGGGTCCAAGCATGGGTGGTAGCAGTGGGGAGAGTACACTGCAGCATCTGGTTGGAATGTCCATGTGCAGGTCCATCTAAAGAAGGATTCTCTCCTTTTCTAGGACCCAACAGTTGTGCGATGAAAAAGAGGAAAAGGGGGCCGATGGGTAAGTAGGTGGACTTCAGATGTCAAACGGGTAAATTGCAGACCTGGGACCATCAGACTTCTTCTAGTTTTGCCTCAAAGAACTTAACAGCCATAGCTTTTGTCATCTCCTGGTGACTGGGGGGGGCACAGGTTGAACACTGTAGATCCCACTTCTAACACAATGCCAAGCAAAATCATTATGAGGCAGGCACCAAAGTTGAGGGTTACAAGATAGTGGTTTATTAGGGATCTTTGTACAAAGGGGACAACTAATGACATGTAACTAATCATCAGGATATCGTTGCCCTGATGTCTAAACCTTAAAATCCCCATGTTCAAAAGAAGTCTCCGGATTTTGTATTATTCAATCCAAGGATCACTTACCAGGAAATAGTCTCAATTCTCAGTAACTTCCAGTTTGGGGGTTTGAAAGTCCCTGCTCTTCTTTCTTGGTTCTTCGGTCTGTGAGCTCAGGTCATCTTCTTATGCCCTGAACTTCAGGGAGAATCCTTCATCTGGGTCTCTGGATCCTGTGTGTTCCTGTATGTTACCCATGGACATTGGAAGAAGTTAGGGCAGGGGGAGGTGGAAATTATCTTTTCTACAGGTTGGGTCAGGGTTCCTTCTTCTCCTGCCTGTCTTGAAGGCTATCAACCCATCCACCTCCTTGATGAGTCGTAATGGTCTTGTGCCAACTTGGACCTTCCTCACACCTATTGAACTATCATCGCCACTCTCTCTTTCTCCTCAGCACCTCACCCCTTTCTTGTACCTCCGCCAGCCTTCCATTCACATCCTTTAATGTTAGGGCATGTCTTCTCCATCCTTAACACAATTCTGTCTTCACCTTCAATATTCTTCTCCTCTCCGAATATCTCCACCAGTCTGTTTTTGGATACCTTCCACCTTTTCTCCCTTGGAGTTTTTTCCAACACCCCTCCTCACTCTTTTCCACCACCTCCTCAATCCTATTGTCTGTCATCTTCATCCGCTTGTTCTCCATCATCTACTTCTCACGCCTCACCACCACTTCCTTATTGTTCTTCACCTCCTACTGGTCTTCATCCTCACCAGCTCTTTATTCTCCATCAAACTCCTCCTGATATTCCTCGACACCACCCCCTTATTTTTAATCACCTCTGGCCTCTCCTACTGCCCTCTGGCTCCCTCTCTCCAGCCTCCTTCTCCAATACCTTCTGCTCAAGCCTGCAACATGCCAGCTGTCCTCCTCCAAACATATGGGGGCAGGCCATTATATAAAGATGTGGTTGAATGGCTCTGTTGGGATTGGCAGTTGGGGAGTGGGTCACGTGACCAGTCTGAGCATGCTTAGATACTGGGATTCCTTGTAGTTCTAACTATTGGGAGAGAAACTTCGAATAGGCCAGCCACCATTTCGAATTTCTTTCCAGAATGTTCTTCCTGGTGGATAGGCTGTAGTTGCTACTTTCTCGCTCAGTCTTTTGCTGGAGCCTCCTAGTATCCTTGGAGTTAGTCTTGGCTCTCATGTGGTAAGCAGGTGAGACTGTGTGCTGTGAATGTCTTTTTTGGGTATGGGAAGTCCAGAAATCAGTTTCATTTGCATGTAGTTTAATGTCTGTGTTTATACCATGACATTTAATGGTGGGAGTGGTTGCAGCGGACTCTTGATCCATCCTTCTTGCAGTTGTCAGGGAATGATCTCTCCCTTTCCCAGGTTTCCATGCATTGTGGAAAAGAAGTGGACTTTCCTCTGGTTGTCTGGTTGCTGCATGGGTGGGGGCTGCACTTCCTTCTGCCTCTATTTGTATTTGTATTTATTAGGTTTATATAGCGCTTTACACCAAAGCGCTTTAAATGAAACAACAAGAATACATTAGAATAAAATGGGAGCATTGTTGTACAACATGAGACTAGCCATCAAAAGCAATATATAGAACAGTTTTCAGAGAAATGTAAAGAGAAACTGAACTGGGGAAGAGTAAGGGGAAACCAAGGTAAGAGGAAGGGGAGTGCAGAAGATGAGCTTTCAAGGAAGAATGGAAGGCGGTGTAAGAGGAAATGGAGCGGATAGAGAGAGGTAGAGTGTTCCAGTGTAGAGGGGCAAGGAGCTGAAAGGAACGGAAACGAGAACGGGCGCAAGAGGAAGGAGGAACAGTAAGTAGGAAGAGATCTGCAGATCTGAGGGGGCGAGTGGGAGCATAGAACCAGAGAGAGGAAAGGTGGGGGGGCAAGATCATGAAGAGATTTAAAGACGAGACAGGGGAAGTTAAATTTAAATTGAGAGTGAAAGGGAAGCCAGCCAAGATAAGAAAGCAAAGAGGAAATGGAATTGTGAGGAGAGAGAAGGCAAAGGTTACGGATAGCGGAGTAATAGAGGGATTTGAAGGGAGCCAGGTGAGAGGCAGGGAGTCCAAACAGGAGAGTGGAGCAATAGAAAAGACGAGAGAAAATTAGAGAAGAGATTACGAGTTTAGTGGCATGGAAGGTAAGGGAGGAGTGGATTTTACGAACATTGAAGAGGTGGAAGTGACAGGCACGGGAGGTAAGGGAAATGTGGTGGGTAAAGGAGAGGGAGGAATCGAAGTGAAGGGCAAGATTGCGAGTGGAGGAAGAGATAGGAAGATTAGAAGGGGGAAAGAGAATAAATGGAGGGGGAGGGGGAGAGGGAGGAGGAAGAGTGTTGGAAGGAAAGAATAAGACTTCAGTCTTATCAGTATTGAGGGATAGAAAGTGTGATGACATCCAATTTCTAATAGCTGAAAGACAGGAAGAGAGATTAAGGTGGATGTCAGTAGTGAAGGAAGATGAAGAGCTGGGTGTCGTCAGCATAGAAATGGTGAGAGATGCCAAAGGAAGAGATGATAGGGGCTAGAAGGGAGGTGTAAAGTGAGAAAAGGAAAGGGCCAAGTACAGAGCCTAGGGGAACACCGAAGTCAAGGGGGAGAGTAGAGGAGGTACGTCCGCCCCAAGAGACAGCAGAAGAACGGTTGGAGAGATAGGAGAAGAACCAGTTGATACCAAAGGAGGACAGAGTGTTTGGAGTATGGGATGATCGACGGTATTAAAGGCAGCAGACAAATCCAGAAGGACGAGGACAGAGGATTGCTTAGAATAGCGAGCAGTATGGAGGGAGTTGAGAACAGAGGTGAGGGCAGTTTCTGTGGAGTGTTTAGGGCAGAAGCCGGATTGAGAAGGGGGAGAAGAGAGAGATTGGATACAAAAGCAGAGAGTTGAGTGTAAACTAAGCATTCAAGAAGCTTGGAAAGGAATGGTAGAAGAGAGATTGGACGAAAGTTAAAAGTAAGGAGAGGGTTGTCAGAGGGTTTTTTCAGGATAGGGATAATGGTAGCGTGTTTGAAGGAGGAAGGGAAGGTGGCAGTGGAGAGACAAATGTTGAAGAAGGAGGTGAAGCAAGGGATGAGAAGAGGGTAGATTTTAATAATCAGTGGGTTGGGGAGGGGTCAGAGGGGGCAGCAGTGGGGTGAGTTTTGGACAGGAGGAGGGAAATGTCTGCAGGAGTAACAGGGGAGAGGTTAGACATGTAAGAGGAGGGGGTGGACAGAGAGGGGGAGGAAGAGAGTAGGAAGGCGAGTGAAGAATGTTTTGATGCAGAGTGAGTATCTTAGATGAGAAAAAGTTAGCAAAGTCGGAAGGAAAGAGGGGAGAGTTAGTGGAGAGGTCGGGAGTAGGTGGGGAGAGAAGACGAGAGAGAGTCTGAAAGATGCGACGTGGGCGGGGGGATTGTGATTGAAGGAGGTTAGAGTAGTAAGAGGGTTTAGCAGAGTTAAGGCAGGAGTCATAAAGAGAGAGGTATAAGAAATAGGAAGATTGATTAGTAGGGGAACGAAGCTTGAGCCAACGTCGCTCAAGGTGACGGAAGTGGCGGCACATGGACAGAAGGTGTGGGGTGAGCCAGGGTTGGGAGGGTTTACGGGTAGGGCGGAAAGAGGAAAGGGGGTGAAGTTGGTCAAGGCTGGTGGAGATAGAAGAGGACAGAGAGGATAAAGCTTCATTAGCAGAGAGAGAGGAGAAATCGGAGAGAGGGGGGAGGGAGGCAGAGCAGGTGTCGGGGAAAAGAGAAAGGCTAAAGTTGCGGAGATCCCGTTGAGAGAAGGAAGTAGGGGGAGAGGAGGGAGTGGAAGGAGGGAGGGGGGAGAGAGGGAGATGGAGAGAAAGACGTGGTCAGAGAGGTAGGTGGGGAGGGTAGAAACTGGAGAGGAGGAAGAGATAAAGATAAGATCAAGGGTGGAACCCGAGGAGTGGGTAGGAAAAGTAGGGAGGGGAGTGAGGAAGTAGGAGTTGAGAATGGAAAGAAGAGGGGATGGTTGTTGAAAAGAAGGGAGATGAAGGTTGAAGTCCCCCAGGACAGTGAGGGGAGAGGGGGAGGGAGAGATGAGGGAAAGAAGGTGACCAGGGTCATCGTAGAAGGAGGAGAGAGGGCCAGGAGGTCTGTAGATAATTAGAAATGAGATAGCGTGAGGGGATGTAAAGGATTTGTACAGATATTCAAAGGAAGGGAAGATAGGAAGATGAGTAGGTAAGAGGGGAGTGACAGTTACGATGAAAGAGGAGACCGAGACCTCCTCCGCGACCAGATGGGCGGGAGACATGAAAGAAAAGAGGAGGAGGAAGTGGTAAGAGAGGCAGATACAGTGTTGTGAGAGGGATCCAAGCTTCTGTAATGCAGAGGAAGTGAAGGTTAAGTCACATAAACATGTCAAAAACAGCTGCAGTCTTATTACAGAGGGATCTAGCGTTCCAGAGGGCAATGTTAATGAAGCTGGAGGGTTCAAGGATAGGGGGATAGATGAGGTTGGGACGTCTAGGAAGGGTATAAGGAGGATGGCGTGGACTGGGTGAGGGATTAAGCGAGGGGGTGGCCATGAGGATAAGGGAAAAGGAAAGGGAAAGGAGAAAGCGAGAAATAAGGAGGAAGAGGGGAGTGGAGGGAGGGAACAGGCATGTTAGAGGGGGAGGAGGAAGGGAGTGGACTGTGAAGATTGGAGGGAGTGACTAGCAAAAGGAGGCAGAAGAGGGAGGGGCACAGTGAGAGATGGGGCTCTGGGAGGAAGAGTCAAGGCGGGGATATAAGGGGAGGCAGCACAGAGAAGCGAGTCACGGGGGTAAGGAGATGTCTCGGAGGGAGGGCTGAGTTGTGGTGGAGTAGAGCAGAGTGCGGGCTCCGGGTGGGTGGTACAATGAAGGCTGGACCAGGGTGTGAAGCAATACGGCTTAGGGAGGTGCTGCAAGTGACTGGCCGGCAAGGGAGGGTGCCCAGTACCAATATCTATTGGTTTTAGATGGGGGAGGGGTGCAGGTCTGCTATGACTGGGGGGTGCAAAGCACTTCTCTGGTGTGTTCAGGCACTCCCCACCCCCTTCCAGATATGTATTGGGTATGTTTAGCAAACACCACAGCATTGATGCTGTTTGCTAAACATACCCCAATCAGCAAGGTATCAGACCGGGGCACACTGATGATGCCTAACGAGGATGAGATGCACACTTGGATGCCTACATCTTTGAGAGATGCCTGCATTGGACAGATTTGCTTACTCACAGTGCATTGCAGAGAGAGAGAGAGAGGAAGAGAGAGAGAGAGAGAGAGAGAGAGAGAGGAAGAGAGAGAGAGAGAGAGAGAGAGAGAGAGAGAGAGAGAGAGAGAGAGAGAGAGAGAGAGAGAGAGAGAGAGAGAGAGAGAGAGAGAGAGAGAGAGAGAGAGAGAGAGAGAGAGAGACTTTATTGCAGCATTATACAGCTATATTGAAACCCTGCAGGTTCAGATTACCCCTACTCTTCTAATTACATCATCTAAGATGCATGCATTACCAAAACCCCACAGTTCAGGACGTCCCCATTCATTTTTCAACAGAAAATCACAATTTAACAAAGAAAACAACATGTTTTTCCTCGAAGGGCCCGAAAAATTCGAAAATAAATGGTCGAATGGAACATTTATTTGAATTTGGCTTGGACAAAAAATCCCGTATTGTTGAACAAGGGGAGCAGGGGTTGCGGTGTTGACCCTCGCTCCTTTTGTTCCATATTATGGGTTCGGGTGGTGCGGGGTGCCTCCCGCTTCCACCACATGGAAAGCGGGGACAATAAAGAAAAAAATCAAATAAAAAAATAAAAGGGACCCTGCGGCGTCAGTTCCCACCCATAAGTGGGAGATGGAACTGACGTCGCTGGGAGAAGCCCGACCCAGGGAGTCCAAACCCCCCAAACAAACACATTTACAGGGTAATTCATAGAATTTCGCAGAAAAGTGTCGCAAGCGGCTGGCGCAGAGTGTCCGCGTGCGATTGTCTGCGCCAGGCACGTGCGCTAAAACCGATTTCCGCGCACAGCGTATTCATGGACCTTAGGCTCCCAAACCAGCCGTGGCGCAGAGTATCGCAGCGACCCTGCAGCAGCGCCAGTAACGCCCCCAAGAATGCCCTCGCGCAAGGAAAAGCCATCAAAATCGCTAAATCATCGCAAAGGGCTGCGCTAACCCTGGACCAGTTTACAGGGCTGCCAAACAAGGAACGCAAAGCGGGTAACGTTCATATCAGGGGTACGCGGGAATTATCACACGCGATTTGGCTGGGTAGGTGTATTACAGGGGTACACGGGAAGTTTTACACGCGATTTGGCTGGGTACATGTATTACAGGGGTGCGCTGGAATTATCACACGCGATTTGGCCAGGTACGTGTATTACAGGGGTGCGCAGGAATTATCACACGCGATTTGGCTGGGTACGTGTATTACAGGGATGCGTGGGAAGTTACACACGCAATTAGGCTGGGTGGGTCCTCACAGGTGTTCCCTGTACACCCTCCACGGCCCCTGCAGGCAGCCCACAAAACAGGGGACTACCCTGCACACCTGCTCATGTCCCCCTGCACCCCCACCCCCCAGCCACCAGGGGCACCCTCCACCAGGCCCCCACCCATGTCTACCACCACCCCCACCCCCCAGCCACCAGGGGCACCCTCCACCAGGCCCCCAATCATGTCTCCCACCACCCCCACCCCCCAGCCACCAGGGGCACCCTCCACCAGGCCCCCACTCATGTCACCCACCACCCCCACACCCCAGCCACCAGGGGCACCCTCCACCAGGCCCCCACTCATGTCACCCACCGCCCCCACCCCCCAGCCACCAGGGGCAGCCTCCACCAGGCCCCCACTCATGTCACCCACCACCCCCACCCCCCAGCCACCAGGGGCACCCTCCACCAGGCCCCCACTCATGTCACCCACCACCCCCACACCCCAGCAGTGCAGGGGCAGCCTCCACCAGGCCCCCACTCATGTCACCCACCACCCCCACCCCCCAGCCACCAGGGGCAGCCTCCACCAGGCCCCCACTCATGTCTCCCACCACCCCCACCCCCCAGCCACCAGGGGCAGCCTCCACCAGGCCCCCACTCATGTCTCCCACCACCCCACCCCCCAGCCACCAGGGGCAGCCTCCACCAGGCCCCCACTCATGTCTCCCTGCACCCCCATACCCCAGCCACCAGGGGCAGCCTCCACCAGGCCCCCACTCATGTCTCCCACCACCCCCACCCCCCAGCCACCAGGGGCAGCCTCCACCAGGCCCCCACTCATGTCTCCCACCACCCCCACCCACCAGCCTCCAGGGGCAGCCTCCACCAGGCCCCCACTCATGTCTCCCTGCACCCCCATCCCCCAGCCACCAGGGGCAGCCTCCACCAGGCCCCCACTCATGTCCCCCTGCACCCCCACCCCCCAGCCACCAGGGGCAGCCTCCACCAGGACCCCACTCATGTCTCCCTGCACCTCCATCCCCCAGCCACCAGGGGCAGCCTCCACCAGGCCCCCACTCATGTCCCCCTGCATCCCCACCCCCCAGCCACCAGGGGCAGCCTCCACCAGGCCCCCACCAGTGTCTCCCACCACCCCCACCCCCCAGCAGTGCAGGGGCAGCCTCCACCAGGCCCCCACTCATGTCCCCTATCACCCCCAACCCCCAGCCACCAGGGGCAGCCTCCACCAGGCCCCCACTCATGTCTCCCACCACCCCCACCCCCCAGCAGTGCAGGGGCAGCCTCCACCAGGCCTCCACTCATGTCCCCTATCACCCCCACCCCCCAGCAGTGCAGGGGCAACCTCCACCAGGCCCCCACTCATGTCCCCTATCACCCCCACCCCCCAGCCACCAGGGGCACCCTCCACCAGGCCCCCACCCATGTCTCCCACTACCCCCACCCCCCAGCAGTGCAGGGGCAGCCTCCACCAGGCCCCCACTCATGTCTCCCACCACCCCCACCCCCAGCCACCAGGCGCAGCCTCCACCAGGCCCCCACTCATGTCTCCCACCACCCCCACCCCCCCAGCCACCAGGGGCAGCCTCCACCAGGCCCCCACCCATGTCTACCACCACCCCCACCCCCCAGTCACCAGGGGAAGCCTCCACCAGGCCCCCACCCATGTCTACCACCCCTCCCACCCCCCAGCAGTGCAGGGGCACCCTCCACCAGGCCCCCACTCATGTCTACCATCACCCCCACCCCCCAGCCAACAGGGGCAGCCTCCACCAGGCCCCCACTCATGTCCCCCACCACCCCCACCCCCCAGCAGTGCAGGGGCACCCTCCACCAGGCCCCCACTCATGTCCCCTATCACCCCACCCCCCAGCAGTGCAGGGGCACCCTCCACCAGGCCCCCACTCATGTCCCCTATCACCCCCACCCCCCAGCCACCAGGGGAAGCCTCCACCAGGCGCCCACCCATGTCCCCCTGCACCCCCACCCCCCAGCCAGCAGGGGAAGCCTCCACCAGGCCCCCACCCATGTCTACCACCCTTCCCACCCCCCAGCAGTGCAGGGGCACCCTCCACCAGGCCCCCACTCATGTCTCCCAGCGTGCTACGTGTATTTCAGGGGTGCGCGGGAAGTCCCACTCGCGAATAGCCTGGGCGCGTGTATTTCAGGGGTGCGTGGGAAGTTCCACACGCGAATAGCCTGGGCACATGCATTTCAGGGGTGCGCGGGAAGTTTTACACGCGACTTCAGCAGGGTACGTGTATTTCAGGTATGCGCGGGAATTCTCACACGCGATTTGGCTTGGTACGTGTATTACAGGGGTGCGTGGGAAGTTACACATGCGATTAGGCTGGGTGGGTCCTCACAGGTGTTCCCTGTACACCCTCCACGGCCCCTGCAGGCAGCCCACAAAACAGGGGACTACCCTGCACACCTGCTCATGTCACCCACCACCCCCATCCCGCACCATCCAGGGGCACCCTCCACCAGGCCCCCACTCATGCCCACCACCCCCACCCCCCAGCACTGTGGGGCACCTGCCAGCAGGCCCCAACCCATGTCACCCACCACCCCCACCCCCCAGCAGTGCAGGGGCAGCCTCCACCAGGCCCCCACCCATGTCTCCCACCACCCCCACCCCCCAGCAGTGCAGGGGCAGCCCCCACCAGGCCCCCACTCATGTCCCCTATCACCCCCACCCCCCCAGTCACCAGGGGCAGCCCCCACCAGGCCCCCACTCATGTCCCCTATCACCCCCACCCCCCCAGTCACCAGGGGCAGCCCCCACCAGGCCCCCACTCATGTCCCCTATCACCCCCACCCCCCAGCAGTGCAGGGGCAGCAGGCAGTCAGGCAGCAGCAGGTGGGAGCGTGCTCGGGCTCTGGGGGGCAGTAGTTCGGCCTTCCGGGCAGGAGCGTGGTATTCCGTGTGCGTACGCGTGGCCAGCTTGGTACGGAGTGATTTTGCACGTGAAAATCCTGCACGTCAGCGTGAAAACTGAGGAAAGGCCCTCAGCGCGTAAGCGCGTCTGTGACGTGACCCGCACAGGTGTTTCCCACACAGCACGTGATGACAGAGCACACGTGGAAAGACTGCACGTCAGAGTGTAATCGCGTGTGATTGGTGGAAATGGCCCTACACGCAGAAGTGACAAAGCGTGTGATTGGTGGAAATGGCCCTACACGCAGAAGTGACAAAGCGTGTGATTGGTGGAAATGGCCCTACACGCAGAAGTGACAAAGCGTGTAATTGGTGGAAATGGCCCTACACGCAGAAGTGACAAAGCGTGTGATTGGTGGAAATGGCCCTACACGCAGAAGTGACAAAGCATGTAATAGGTGGAAATGGCCCTAGCGCGTACACGCCGCGTAAGTGACGCTGGACGTGTGGGCCTGTATAAAAGGTACGTGTAGAACACGTTTTCCTTGTACGTGCTTTTCGTGGAGAGCGAGTGGGTGAATTCTGTACTTCTTGTCGTTTCACACGCGATTTACTTCACGGCGTTTCAAGTTCGTATTCCCTGTTACCTCTGACAGCTTTTTCTCTTTTTTCTCTTTTACTGGTTTACCTGGGCCTGTTCCCTCAAACAGTGTTCCCTTCTACTGTTGTCCTGTCTCCTCAGACAGCGGACAAATCTTCTTTTGGCGGGGGTGTTGCCAACCAAACGTGCTCCTTTTACACGCTCGTTTACCAGGCAGACGGTGAGTCACGCACGTATCTAACATCTGTGCTTGCCCCGTGTGTAGCCTACCCCTTCAGAGGTCATTCTAGGCTGCGTGTGACACGCATACGTTCATTCTTGTGTTTCTGGGTGCCACAGCGTAGTGCAGGTTTTTCTTTCTGCACACGTGGTCTAGGAGGGGTTGCGTGCACGTCATCTCCCTTTTTTGGGCCTCCTGTGCGTTGCGTGACCCGTCATCTTTCCCCAGGGGTTACATTCAGCCTTGCTAGAGCACTAGGGTACAATTACCATCTGGTACCCAACCCCTTTGACCCCCAATTGCCCAGGACAATAGTCTACATCCACTCCCATACGCACATTAACATCAGTGCCATGGCTGGGAGGCGAGGATTTCGTAAGGGTGGCAAAGGTGGAAGAGCCACAAGTGGTGGCCGTGGTGGATCCGGTAGGGGACGTGGTCGTAACTTGCAGGGTGAGCCTGTCCCCCCATGTGTGGAGGACCAGTCACGGGCACCCATAATCCCCCCCCCCTCCCATTGAGGCTGATGTGGCTGACACCATCCATGCTCAGCCCTTGTTGGACCAGCCCATTGTGGCACCAGACCTGGCTGACTCCATGGCTGACTTCCAGGTCAGCAGGGCTACGACACGTGCGCTGGTGCACGTTGATGCCATCATGCCACGTGGATCTGGGGTAGCAAGGTCATCTGCTGCACCAAGGAGGCAGGGCGGAGAGGCTGCAGGGGCAGCTGCGGCTCCATACACCCCAGCCCTCACACACCCAGCCAGGACAGTGTCGGTCCTAGTCCATGCTGCTGACATTCCCCCTGACACCATCACACTAGAGCCAATGCCTGCACCAACTCCCATGCTGAGTGTGCAATCCCACACTCCTGATACAGAGTCCACCAGGGCTCCTGCCCCTAGTGTCCAGAGCGGCGCAGGACACTCAGGATCACCACCACCTTCCAAGCGGAAGAGGAAGAGTGCTCGTCCGGCACAGGCTGATGCCCCAGACACGGCTACACAGTCCGGCCCGTCCAGGAAGCCCAGCTTCACGGATGACGAACTGAATGCACTTGTCGAGTATGTGTCCGGACATGACAACGAGATGGTCATTGTTGCAGGATCCAAGACCACACCTGCACAACGCCAGGCACACTGGCAGACCGTTGCGGACATCGTAAGCGCCCTTGGAATCGTGAGGCGCACAGCCAATGATTGCTATAAGCGCTGGAATGACCTAAAGCGCAGGGCAAAGAGTAAGCTGGCCTCAAGTCATGCCGCAACTCTAGTGACTGGAGGTGGGTCTCCAGTAGTAGACATGGAACTCACTCCACATGAGTCAGTCGCTGGGACCTACGTCACGGAGGAACAGATCCAAGGCGTGGGAGATCTGGCTGATTACGAGGCATTGTCCGGTGAGTGCACATGCATGTGTGTGTCATCCATGTGCATGGTGTGTGTGTGAGGGCTTCTGTTCGGGTGCCAGGTGAGAGTGTGTGCGCCTGAGTCGTATGGGTCAGCCATGTGCTTCATGCAATCCTTCCTGCGCAGCTGCATTTGGCCATAGCAGTATCCCTTCTGCCAACAGTAGACATCTAACCCAACTGCACGCCAGTTGCCCTTGAAGTGTCACCTTGCCACAACATATTTGCTTCTTTTTCACTGTTCATTCAGTCAGTTTGTTTGCATTCCACCACTTTCACTAGGCATGTCGCTGTCCACTAGTCACATGTCTGACATGGGTATGGTAAAGTGGAGTGACTTTGTTACCTGGATATCATTTGTACACACATGTCCCTGTGCAATTGGACCATTTCAGACTGGCAGCTCCAGGTGAAAAATCTGACCTGTTAGAATTAGAAAAGCAATTACATGCGGGAACTGGACTGAATGAATAGGTGCTGCCCTCCTCTCCATCTACACTCAATAGCAATGGTACATGCCATCTGTGTGATGGCATGTGTGTTTCACCTGCCAATCACAGGCCAATGTGTGATGCCACTGCCAGGCAGCATGCAGAAAATGTGTTCATCTTCCATCTTGGTGTCATCAGTGTGTGCCATTTGCCTGCACTTCATACGCAGTGAGGGTGCATGCATGGGATGGTTTTAGTCATGTGGGACATGTGTCAATCAAGTACTGGTTCTCTTGCTTCTCAGCCCTCAATGTGTGCCATGGTGCTAATGCCTGTTTCCATTTCTTTGTTTTCATGTCTTTGCAGGGGAAGACGCACCTGATACTGCTGGGGTTGTGGAGATGGTGCAGACCCAGGAGGGGTCCGAGGGCCGACCAACCACCAGTGAGGGACGTGGTGTGGTGGTGGGGGAGAACCCACAAGTGCTGCAGGTCGTGCTCTCAAGTGGTGTCTCTGGCTGCACCTCCCCCGAGCTGTACTCAGGTGTTGATTCGGATGAGACCTACGTGCCGTCGCAGGTGAGTGTTCCAGGGAGGGATTCTGTTCTGTCTCACCCACCTGCACCAGGGTCAGAACCCTCCATGGGGATGTCAGTGTTGGCAGCTACGCCTTCGGTGGTTACGGATGCAGGGTCACACTCCGCGACATCTGATCCTGTTCCTGGGCCAGCAGATCAGAGGGGGAATGCAGTCCTGCAGCCTCAGGCAGTGCCGGCACAGCAAGGCGCAGTTCGCCTTGCCCCAGACAGGTGTGGTGCCCGCCGACGTGGTGGCCGTACGCCACCCGGCAATACCGCATGGGAGCAATCCATTTACGGTATGGCAACCCAACAGGCTGCATCATCCGAGATGATGGCTCAGGCCATGGATAGGGTGGCCACTTCCATTGTCCCCCCAGAAAGGCTGATGGAGCGACTAGAGCAGGCAACCGACTCCATCTGCCAGTCACACAGGGAGGACATGTTGGGGTCCAACAGGGACAGGCGGGCGGCACTGGCGACTCTGCAGGAGGCCATCTCCATTGAGTCCTAGGGCCACAGGGAAGCCCTGAGGCAGGAGCTCCTTCACCTCAGGACGACTCTTGTTGAGCTTGAGGCTTCAACACACCAAAGGACAGAACAGCTGCTGGAGCGTCTCACCCGTACGCTCTCAGCTGAGATGCAGGCAACGAGGGCGGAGGTCCGGGCATCCTGTGAGTTGTTGCATGGGGACCTCCGCACACTCATCCTCCAGAACCAGACCTACCACACCCGCATGCTTGCAGCCATGGAGGAGCAGACTAGGGCCTTGCGTGGGCTGCCTCCCATAGTGCAACCACCTCCGATTGCAGCTGCACAGGGTGATAATAGCGACAGCAGTGATACTCCCACAATAGGGTAGCCGTGTGGGCCATGAGCCCATGGAGGTGTTTTATCTTCCCAGGATCCACGCAGGTGGGTTCTGGTGTGCATCCTGTCCTCGGACCTCCTGGGTGGCCTCCCCAACCCCCCCGGGCCCATCAATGGCCATTTTTGATTGTTTCTTATTTTTATTTTTATTTTGATTTCTTTTATTCCCAATTTTTTTGGGACGATCTGTTGGCTTCCGTGGTTCCTGTGGGCATACGCTGCATTGTGGCTGGGCACATGCAGGCTTGTAATGTATTTGGTTCAGATGCTTGGGTTTGAGTCACACACACCCCTCCTGCTTCCCGTTTCCATGGGCTTGCAAAGGGTGTGCCCAAGTGACAGTGAATTACACAGTGACGTTGGACTCCCATGAGCTGTGTGGGCAGTCTGTAGTCAATACTGTGTATACATTCCTAGTGCATATTTCTGTTGTGTTGTACACTGCATGTTGCATTGATGTGTAACTCTTCTTCTGTGTCTACCTCCCAATTTGCAGGTCCCTTCCTCATGTCCACACAAGGACCTCTAGTCTGGAGATGGGGTCCATGTTGGCAGCAGTGCACCTACAACTCTACATGGCGACAACACTGCACAGTTGGTAGTGGTGGGAGTGCAGGCATTTCCAGGTGGTGAGAATACTAATATGTAACATTTGTGATGTCATGTTAATGGTACTACGTGCTCAAGTATGTTGTTGGTCCGGCATTGCTGTGAGCATTTCAGGTGTTGCAGGTTTCTAATAGTGCCACTGTACATAGTGAGACTGATGTCATGTTGTGGGGATTACTTTGTTTACCTGCAATTAGCATGACATGGCACGGTGTGTCGTGTGGCGGTGCTGGGGTTGGGTTGGCTGACATGGCACTGTCCTCTTGTTGCATTTTGCAAGTGGGTATTCATTTTAGCTGCTTCAATGTGTAACTTCACAAAACTGCATTGGTGGTGTCTGTGTGGGTAGGGATGCACACATTGTGACACTTCCAGGTGAACAATCTCAGGCTGACATGGTATTCCCGGTTCATTCTCCAGACATTCAGGATCGTGGTCAGGTTGAGTCATCATTGATTGTCAGATGGAATGTGCCAGGGCAGTGTGAACTCCACAGGGGTGTGATTTCTATGTGAAGTAATTAGCCACTAGCTGTGTACGGGCTGCCTCCCCCCGTGCCCTTTCCCCTCCCATGCGCAGCGGCTGTGCATGTGGTTGGGGATGTGGGGCCACCACCATGTCCACGGCCAGGCCCCGGCGTGTTGCAACGTTGTGCAGGACACATGCTGCCACTATGATCCTGCACACTACTGGGGGAGCGTATAACAGCTGCCCGCCAGAACGGTCAAGGGAGCGAAAGCGTGACTTTAGCACTCCGAATGTGCGCTCCACTATGCCCCTGGTTGTAATGTGGGCTGTGTTATATCTTACCTGGGGTGGCGTGGTGGGGTTCCGAATTGGCGTCATCATGTGGGGGCTGAGAGGGTAGGCACTGTCCCCTGTGGAGGTGGTGATTGGTATCATTGGTGGGGTTGTGACCTTGCTCAGTATCCAACATGCATGCATGTGCAGTGGCATACATACTCACCAAGCAGCCATTTATCGCCATGCCGCCCAGCTTCTAGGTCCCGGCTTAGGGTGGACATTCGGTAAATGAAGCTGTCGTGGGTGGAGCCGGGATAGTTGGCATATACTGAGGTGATGATTCCCTTGGCATTACATGCTACCTGCACGTTGATGGAATGCCAGTGCTTGCGGTTCCTATAGATGTGCTCAGATGCCCTGGGGGGACGTAGAGCCACATGGGTGCAGTCGATGGCACCTAGCACTTTGGGGAATCGTGCCACAGCGTAAAAATCCAGGGCGGCAGCATGCCTTTCTGCAGGTGTTCTGGGCAGGTATATGTGCCTGCGGACTGATGGGCGTGCAGTGATGATGTTCAAGACCTGGTGTAGGCAGCGTGACTGGGTGGCCTGTGACACCCCACCCACTATGGCACTTGTCCGCTGAAATGATCCAGTGGCTAAGAAGTGCAGTACATTGAGGACCTTCTCCAGGGGGCTGAGTGCTTGGGAGCACAGGGTGGGTGATGTGAGGTCATCCTCCCACTCACTCACCAGGTCCAGTATAATGTGTGGTGGAAACCTGTACCTCCCATACACCTGGTCATCAGGCATCCCGAAAAGGCTGGTTCTGGGTGTGAATATTCTGGCCCTGACTATCCTCCTCCTCCTCCTTTGGTAGCCCACTGCCACTGCTGCTAGGAACGGTATGTTCATCCTGGCGTCTGAGCTTGTTATTGTTAAAGTCCGCAAATTTATGCTTTGCGCGTGTTCTAGGCGAGCGTGTGACCCGCGCACCCCTGGAATCCAGTTCCCAGTCCAATAGCGTGTGGAAATTCACACGCACCACGGGATACAGCGTGTGACCCGCGCACCCCTGGAATCCAGTTCCCAGTCCAATAGCGTGTGGAAATTCACACCCACCACGGGATACAGGTTCGCTGACGTACTTGCGTGTGTAAGTGCCCGCGCACCCATTAAATACACGTACATAGGCCAATCGCGTGTACGCGCACTTTTGTCCAATTACACGCGATGACACTCTGACGTGCAGTATCTCCACGTGTGCCCCGTCATCACGTGCTGAGTGGGGAACACCCGTGCGGGTCACGTCACAGACGCGCTTACGCGCTGAGGGACTCTGGTCCAATAGAATCGCGTATGCGTGCTGACGCGCTTACGCGCTAAGGGCCTTTCCTCGGATTTCACGCTGACGTGCAGGATTTTCACATGCCAAATCACTCCGTATCAAGCTGGCCACGCGAAAACACACGGAAGACCACGCTCCTGCCCAGAAGGCCGAGTTACTGCCCCCCAGTGCCCCGAGCATCCTCCCACGTGCCATCTGCTGCTGCCTGCCTGCCTGCCTGCTGCCACAGTGCCCTGCCATTTGGTGCCTGCACATCAGCCATCTGCAGGGGTCCAGTTGCTGTGTCCACCCCTGCTGGAACTGAAGACTCCCGACTGGGATTACATCGCTCCACAGCCCAGCCCCAGGACCCAGTTGCCCACCCACACCTGCCTCTGGGGTTGCCATGTCGGGCACTTCCACATCTGGCACCAGTGGCAACCCCAGGCCAGAGGGGCAGAGGGGCACCAGCTTCACTGTCACCGAAGTTGGTGTCCTGGTGGAGCATGTCCTGGGGCAGTATGATGCCCTCTTTGGATCGTCCCGCGCCAGCAAGGAAGGACGGCAGAGGATCTGGGCCGACTGTGTGGTTGCCATCAACGCGGAGGGGGTGGCAACCCGCGACGTCCTGAAGATCAAGAAGCGCTGGGAGGACTTGAGGTCCAGGACCCTTGTGAAGGCCCGGCGCCTCGTGGAGGGGGGCCGGGGCCGCATGAGTTCCATCCAGATGAGGGTCCTGGAACGCGTACGCCCAGCGCTCCACGCCCAGATCCTTGAGAGGGAGGCCCGTCTGGAGTTGAGCGGTAAGTGTCCATGCATTACTGTGTGAGACAGGGCATGTTGCGGTGTGCTGGTTCTATGATACTTGCCTGTATGTGTGCCATAGGCCATGTATGCATGTATGTGTGCAGGGACATCATGGTAATGCATGTGCGACCAGTGATGTGTGATGCACATGGTTGTTGCATGTGTTGAAATGCCGCATGGGGAGCCCTATGCAGATTTTGAACATGAGAGCATGCCAGTCTCTGTACCTGGACATGGGTGGGGGTGAGGGATGGGTGCTGATGCCAGGTACATATATGGTAGCCATGTCTGTGTGCCTGACCTGCGTGTCTGTGACTTGTGCATGCCATGGATGCATGACACATGTGTGTGACAATGCACAGATTCAGTAAAGCAGCCAAATTACCCTTGTATCCGCTGTGTTTGGTGTGTTTGGGGCCAGATGGATGTGACTGAGGTGAAGTGTGTGCATGTGATAGGCATGAGCCATGATGCATGTGAGTTACATATCATTGAATGTTTCAGGAGTCCATTGGACATGCATGGAAATGTCCATGGCATGCACCATGCCTGTTACTGTGTGTGTTTTGCCTGGACTGACCCATGTGTTGTGGAGGGACATGATGGAAGTGTACTTTGACAGTGGTGCTCATCTGCTATTGCTTCCTGTCTAGGGGACCATTGTACAGTGCCCTGATGCTTGTGTTCTTTGTCTCCCTCTACGCAGCGGCTAGTGAAGAAGAGGGCGGAGACGGCGCTGTGGAGCAAGGCGGCGGGGATGCCCCCACGGCTGCAGCGGAAGGGGTGTGTGAGCCCCCACAGGGGCCTGCTACGGTGGGAGACGGTGAGGAGCCATCCAGGTTGGTGGTTTGCACAGAGGAGGAGGAGGCCGCCACTGGGGCACATATGGGGCCTGGTGGGGGCATCCCTGCTGGTGCAAGTGGTGCAGTCCAGGGCCAGGGGCAGGAGGCAGCACAGGTCACCGTGGAGGGGCCTGTGCATGTCGCTGTCCCTGACCCTGTGAGTGCACCACCATGCACCAGCAGGGATGCCCCATCCCAGGCCTGTCCGCAGGTAGAGGGGATGTCCATGTCACCTGACTCCCCTCCACCTGCGGACGTGGGAACCCCTGGCCGTGCGGAGAAGGTCCTGATTGGGGTCGCGATGCGCACGGCTGTGATTCGTGATGCCGTGCGTGCTTCCCGGCAGGAGCACGCACGTCATCACAAAGTGCACCGTGCCGACGTGGCCCAATTGGGATCGGCCATGTTCGGGGGTTTCCTGCATGTGTTGGCCAATGTGGCGGCCCTCTCCTCCT